>NC_041382.1:485883528-485997182 GCF_002162155.2 Triticum dicoccoides | reverse complement strand
TATATATATAGGGAAGGAGTACGTCGGTGGAGCAACAGGGGGCCCACGAGGGTGGAGGGCGCGCCTAGGGGGTAGGTGCGCCCCCTACCTCATGGCTTCCCTGTTGGTTGCTTGACGTAGGGTCCAAGTCTCCTGGATCTTGTTCGTTCCAAAAATCACGTTCCCGAAGGTTTCATTCCGTTTGGACTCCGTTTAATATTCTTTTTCTACGAAACTCTGAAATAGGTAAAAAAACAACAATTCTGGGCTGGGCCTCCGGTTAATAGGTTAGTCCCAAAAATAATATAATGTGAATAATAAAGCCCAATAATGTCCAAAACAGAAGATAATATAGCACGGAGCAATCAAAGATTATAGATACGTTGGAGATGTATCAAGTATCCCCAAGCTTAACTCCTGCTCGTCCTCGAGTAGGTAAATGATAAAAACAGAATTTTTGATGTGGAATGCTACTAGGCATAATTTCAATGTAATTCTTCTTAATTGTGGTATGAATATTCAGATCCGAAAGATTCAAGACAAAAATTTAATATTGACATAAAAAAATACTTCAAGCATAATAACTAAGCAATTATGTCTTCTCAAAATAACATGGCTAATGAAAGTTATCCCTACAAAATCATATAGTCTAGCTATGCTGTATCTTTACCACAGAAAGTATTTAAATCATGCACAACCCCGATGACAGCCAAGCAAATTTTTCATACTTTTGACATTCTCAAACTTTTTTAATCATCACGCAATACATGAGCGTGAGCCATGGACATAGCACTATATGTGGAATAGAATGGTGGTTGTGGAGAAGACAGAAAGGAAGAAGATAGACTCACATCAACTAGGCATATCAATGGGCTATGGAGATGCCCATCAATAGATATCAATGTGAGTGAGTAGGGATTGCCATGCAACAGATGCACTAGAGCTATAAGTGTATGAAAGCTCAACAAAAGAAACTAGTGGGTGTGCATCCAACTTACTTTCTCACGAAGACCTAGGGCATCTTAAGGAAGCCCATCATTGAAATATGCAAGCCAAGTTCTATAATGAAAAATTCCCACCAGTATATGAAAGTGATACCATAGGAGACTCTCTATCATGAAGATCATGGTGCTACTTTGAAGCACAATTGTGGTAAAATGATAGTAGCATTGTCCCTTCTCTCTTTTTCTCTCATTTTTTTATTTTTTATTTGGGCCTTTTCTCTTTTTTATGGCCTCTTTTTTACTTGGGCTTCTTTGGCCTCTTCTTTTTTTTCGTCCAGAGTCTCATCCCGACTTGTGGGGGAATCATAGTCTCCATCATCCTTTCCTCACTTGGGACAATGCTCTAAAAATTATGATCATCACACTTTTATTTACTTACAACTCAACAATTACAACTCAATACTTAGAACTAAATATGACTCTATGTGAATGCCTCCGGCGGTGTACCGGTATATGCAATGAATCAAGAGTGACATGTATGAAAGAACTATGAACGGTGGCTTTGCCACAAGTACGATGTCAACTACATGATCATGCAAAGCAATATGACAATGATGGAGCGTGTCATAATAATCCGAACGGTGGTAAGTTGCATGGCAATATATCTCCGAATGGCTATCGAAATGCCATGATAGGTAGGTATGGTGGCTGTTTTGAGCAAGGTATATGGTGGGTGTATGATACCGGCGAAAAGTGTGCGGTATTAGAGAGGCTAGCAATGGTGGAAGGAAGAAAAGTGCATATAATCCATGGACTCAACATTAGTCATAAAGAACTCATATACTTATTGCAAAAATCTACAAGTTATCAAAGCAAAGTATTACGCGCATGCTCCTAGGGGGATAGATTGGTAGGAAAAGACCATCGCTCGTCTCCGACCGCCACTCATAAGAAAGACAATCAATAAATAAATTATGCTCCGACTTCATCACATAACGGTTCACCATACGTGCATGATACGACAATCACAAACTTTAACACAAGTATCTCTCAAAGTCACAACTACTCAACTAGAATGACTCTAATATCACCATCTTTATATCTGAAAACAATCATCAAGCATCAAACATCTCTTAGTATTCAACACACTCATAAGAAAGTTTTTACTAATCTTGTATACCTAGCATATTAGGATTATTTAAGCAAATTACCATGCTATTTAAGACTCTCAAAATAATCTAAGTTAAGCATGAGAGATCAATAGTTTCTATAAAACAAATCCACCACCGTGATCTAAAAGATATAAGTGAAGTACTAGAGCAAAACTATATAACTCAAAAGATATAAGTGAAGCACATAGAGTATTCTAAAAACTTCCGAATCATGTGTGTCTCTCTAAAAAGGTGTGTACAGAAAATATGATTGTGGTAAACTGAAAAATAAAGACTCTAATTATACAAGACGCTCCAAGCAAGACACATATCATGTGGTGAATAAAAATATAGCTCCAGTAAAGTTACCGATAGAAGTAGACTAAAGAGGGGATGCCTTCCCGGGCATCCCCAAGCTTTGGCTTTTTGGTGTCCTTAAATTATCTTTGGGGTGCCATGGGCATCCCCAAGCTTAGGCTCTTGCCACTCCTTGTTCCATAATCCATCAATTATTTACCCAAAACTTGAAAACTTCACAACACAAAACTTAAAGTAGAAAATCTCGTGAGCTCCGTTAGCGAAAGAAAGCAAAACACCACTTGAAGGTACTGTAATGAACTCATTCTTTATTTATATTGGTGTTAAACCTACTGTATTCCAACTTTTCTATGGTTTATAAACTATTTTACTAGCCATAAATTCATCAAAATAAGCAAACAACACACGAAAAACAGAATCTGTCAAAAACAGAACAGTCTGTAGTAATCTGTAGCTAGCGCAAGATCTGGAACCCCAAAAATTCTAAAATAAATTTCTGGGCGTGAGGAATTTTTCTATTAATCATCTTCAAAAAGAATGAACTAAATATCACTTTCCAAATAAAAATGGCAGCAGTTATCGTGAGCGCTAAAGTTTCTGTTTTTTACAGCAAGATTAACAAGACTTTCCCCAAGTCTTCCCAATGGTTCTACTTGGCACAAACACTAACTAAACACAAAAACACAACCAAAAAAGAGGCTAGATAAATTATTTATTACTAAACAGGAGCAAAAAGCAAGGAATAAAAATAAAATTGGGTTGCCTCCCAATAAGCGCTATCGTTTAACGCCCCTAGCTAGGCATAAAAAGCTAGGATAGATCTAGGTGTTGCCATAATAGTAAGATAGATCATTAAAACTCATTTCATAATCTCTACGTTCGGCAGAAAGTTTTCTTTGAGACAAGCAAAAGTAATCAAAAGGGATAAATTTAATGGGACAAAAGTCCCCAAGATCAACTTTGGGAGGTATAGGTTCCACCTTTGGCCCTTCATATTGCCCAGCCAATTCATCATTATAAGCATTCTTTTGACAGAACTTTGTGAGCCTATACTCAAGAGAATATCCTAGTTCATTATTTTGAATGGCCAAATCATCATTAAGTTCAGAAATTCAATCAACTAAAACATTGGTAGGAACCCTTTTTCTAAGATTTTCATTGAAAGCAACATAGTCTAGAGATTGAAAGCGCATTATTTCTTCTTGATCAAAAAGGATAGCCTCTATGGGAGGACGGCAAGCGTCCATCCTATAATGCGCAAAGATTTCATTGGCCTCTTTTATTATGCATCTAAACTCATGAGCCAAAAAGATAGTAGCGGCACGCTTAACAGAAGAATGCTCAATATTAGAAAATTCTAGGAAAATCCTTTGTATGCAAGGGTGCATGTGCATGAATTGTCTTTCAAGTTCAACTACAAGCATGGCAATAGCGTCTTCAAGACTACTAGTTCTATGAAGGATAGAACTACCCATAGAAGGTAAAGCACTGGCACAAGTAAAGAAATCTTGGATAACTCCTTTTCCAATAATATTACCACTACCAATACGGAATTTTTTTGTATGTAAGATAGGGGGTTCTTCAGCAGGAGCATCAGAATTTTTCATGATATTATTATTGTCCATATCAACAATAATTTCCCCAATTTCAGACATAACGGCGGAAAATGCAAAAGGCAAAAGGAGGCAAATAGAGAAAGAGAGGGAGGATATATAGAGAGAGGGCAAATAAAATGGAAAGGGTGAATTGGGGGAGAGGAAAAACGAGAGGCAAATGGCAAATAATATATTGCGGGAGATAAGGTTTTGTGATGGGTGCTTGGTATGTTGACTTTTGCGTAGACCTCCCCGGCACCGGCGCCAGAAATCCTTCTTGCTACCTCTTGAGCACTGCATTGGTTTTCCCTCGAAGAGGAAAGGGTGATGCAGCAAAGTAGCGTAAGTATTTCCCTCAGTTTTTGAGAACCAAGGTATCAATCCAGTAGGAGGCTACGCGCGAGTCCCTCGCACCTACACAAAACAAATAAATCCTCGCAACCAACGCGATAAGGGGCTGTCAATCCCTACACGGTCACTTACGAGAGTGAGAACTCATAGATATGATAAGATAATTTGTTTGGTATTTTTATGATAAAGATGCAAAGTAAAATAAAATCAAAGTAAAAAGCAAAGGAAATAACTAAGTGTTGGAAGATTAATATGATGAAGATAGACCCGGGGGCCATAGGTTTCACTAGTGGCTTCTCTCAAGAGCATAAGTATTTTACGGTGGGTGAATGATACGTCTTCGTCGTATCTACTTTTCCAAACACTTTTGCCCTTGTTTTGGACTCTAACTTGTATGATTTGAATGGAACTAACCCGGACTGACGTTGTTTTCAGCAGAATTGCCATGATGTTGTTTTATGTGCAGAAAACAAAAGTTCTCGGAATGACCTGAAACTCCACGGAATATCTTACAATAAATAATAAAAAATCCTCACCAAAGATGAACACCAGGGGGCCCACAGCCTTGCCACAAGGGTGGGGGCGCCCCCCCCCCTAGGGCGCGCCCCCTACCTCGTGGGCCCCTTGGACACCTCCCGACTCCAACTCCAACTCTATATAACTGCTTTCGAGGAGAAAAAAATAGGAGAGAAGATTTCATCACGTTTTACGATACAGAGCCGCCGCCAAGCCCTAAAACCTCTCGGGAGGGCTGATCTGGAGTCCGTTCGGGGCTCCGGAGAGGGAGATTCATCGCCGTCGTCATCATCAACCATCCGCCATCACCAATTTCATGATGCTCACCGCCGTGCGTGAGTAATTCCATCGTAGGCTTGCTGGACGATGATGGGTTGGATGAGATTTATCATGTCATTGAGTTAGTTTTGTTAGGGTTTGATCCCTAGTATCCACTATGTTCTGAGATTGATGTTGCTATGACTTTGCTATGCTTAATGCTTGTCACTAGGGCCCGAGTGCGATGATTTTAGATCTGAACCTATTATGTTTTCCTCAATATATGAGAGTTCTTGATCCTATCTTGCAAGTCTATAGTCACCTATTATGTGTTATGATCCATTAACCCTGAAGTGACAATAATCGGGATACTTACCGGTGCTGACCGTAGTTTGAGGAGTTCATGTATTCACTATGTGCTAATGCTTTGTTCGAGTTCTCTATTAAAAGGAGGCCTTAATATCCCTTAGTTTCCATTAGGACCCCGCTGCCACGGGAGGGTAGGACAAAAGATGTCATGCAAGTTCTTTTCCATAAGCACGTATGACTATATTCAGAATACATGCCTACATTACATTGATGAATTGGAGCTAGTTTTGTGTCACCCTATGTTATGACTGTTACATGATGAACCACATCCGACATAATTATCCATCATTGATCCAATGCCTACGAGCTTTCCATATACTCGTTTACGCTTATTTACTTTCTCGTTGCTAGTGTTACAATCACTACAAAATACCAAAAATATTACTTTTCTTTCATTAATCTTTTGTTACCGTTACCATCACTATCATATTACTTTGCTACTAAACACTTTGCTACAGATACTAAGTTTCCAGGTGTGGTTGAATTGACAACTCCGTTGCTAATACTTGAGAATATTCTTTGGCTCCCCTTGTGTCAAATCAATAAATTTGGGTTGAATACTCTACCCTCGAAAGCTGTTGTGATCCCCTACACTTGTGGGTTATCAAGACTAATTTCTGGCGCTGTTGCCGGGGAGCATAGCTCTATTCTTTGAGTCACTTGGGATTTATATCTACTGGACACTATGAAGAACTTGAAAGAGACAACAATTTATCCCTCAACTACGAGGGGAGGTAAGGAACTGCATCTAGCTCTGCACTTGATTCACCTTCTGTTATGAGTAAGCTTGCGACACCTAAACCTGCTTCTGCTATTCGCTCTGATATGTCGCATGTTATTGATGATGCTACTTCTGCTATACATGATACTTATGATGAAACTACTTCTATGCTTGATACTACTGTGCCACTTGGTGATTTTCTAGAGGAACGACTTGCTAGGGCTAGAGAGATTGAAAATATTGAATCTGATTATGAAGATAAAAGTAATGATGAAGAATCACTTGTTATTCCCGAGGGTTATTTATTTGATTAAGAAGCTTCTTTAGCTATTTTAGCTTGCAAAGATAGATATGAACTCAAAAGGTTATTAGCTAAATGGAATAAGCAATCTCTAAATGCTAGGATGAGACCCGACCCTGGTTTTGCTACTTCACCTATCAGTGTTGCTGATAAGGATTATGAATTCTCTGTTGATCCTGATATAATTACTTTTGTTGAATCTGATCCTTTTCATGGCTATGAATCTGAAACTGTTATGGCACATCTTACTAAATTGAATGATATAGACACCCTGTTCACTAATGATGAGAGATCTTGCTACTTTTATATCCTTAAAATATTTCCATTCTCATTAAAGGGTGATGCTAAGATATGGTTTAATTCTCTTGATCCTAGTTGTGTGCGTAGTCCCCAGGATATGATTTACTATTTCTCTGCTAAATATTTCCCTGCTCATAAGAAACAAGCTGCTTTAAAGGAAATATACAACTTTGTGCAAATGAAATACTTAATGCTCTTCCTGATCATCCTCTTAAGAAAAATGAAATACTTGATATCTTTTATAATGGACTAACCGATTCTTCCAGAGATTACCTAGATAGTTGTGCTGGTTCTCTTTTCAGGGAAAGAACACTGGATGAAGCTGAAATGTTATTGAATAATATGTTGACAAATGAAAATAACTGGGCACCTCCTAAGCCAGCTCCTGAGCCAGCTCCTGCTCCAATTAATGATCCTATTCCTAAACCAACTCCGAAGAAGAGAGGTGTTCTATTTCTCAGTCCCGAAAATATGCAAGAGGCATAGAAATCTATGAAAGAAAAAGGTATTAAAGCTGAAGATGATAAGAATCTACCTCCTATTGAAGGAATACATGGTCTTAATTTACCGCCTATTGAAGAAACATATGATCTTGATCCTTTATTTATTGAAGAACCTCCAGACCCCAATAACCCGACACAGGTAGTAAAGGTAAATTCTCTCTATAGATATGATAAAGCTGAAATCCCTCCTGCTAAAATTGCTAGTCAATGCTTGGATGAGTTTGATAATTTTATGTTTAAGCAAGAAGACTTCAATGCTTATTTTGGTAGACAATTAAAACAAGATGCTGATATGATTAAATACTTGGGTGATTATATGGCTAATATTAGAGGTGAACTTAAACTTGTTAGCAAACATGCTTCTATGGTTACCACTCAAGTAGAACAAGTACTTAAAGCTCAAAAGGAATTGCTCAATGAGATGAATAGTAAGAAAAATGATTATGCTGTTAAAGTGGCTACCAGAACTGGTAGAATTTCTCAGGAACCTTTGTATCCTGAAGGCCACCCTAAGAGAATTGAGAAAGATTCTCAGAGAAATAATATTGATGCACCTAGTTCTTCTAAAAAGAAGAAAAAGAAAAATGATAGAACTGTGCAAACTTCTAGTGAACCTATTGCTGAACCACCTGATAATCCAAATGATATCTCTATGTCCGATGCTGAAACACAATCTGGCAATGAACATGAACCAAATGAAAATGTTAATGATGATGTTCATAAAAATGCTCAACCTAGTAATGATAATGATGTAGAAATTGAACCTGCTATTGATCTTGATAACCCACAATCAAAAGAATCAACGTTATGATAAGAAAGACTTTGTTGCTAGGAAACATGGTAAAGAAAGAGAGCCTTGGGTTCCGAAACCCATGCCTTTTCCTCCCAAACCATCCAAGAAAAAGGATGATGAGGATTTTGAGCGCTTTGCTGAAATGATTAGACCTATCTTTTTGCGTATGCGATTGACTGATATGTTCAAAATGAATCCTTATGCTAAGTACATGAAAGATATTGTTACAAATAAAAGAAAGATACCAGAAGCTGAAATTTCCACAATGCTTGCTAATTATACTTTTAAGGGTGGAATACCAAAGAAACTTGGAGATCCAGGAGTACTGAGGGAGTCCTGAATTAGGGGTATCCGAACAGCCGGATAATATCCTTTGGCCGGACTGTTGGACTACGAAGATACAAGATTGAAGACTTTGTCCCGTGTCCGGATGGGACTCTCCTTGGCGTGGAAGCCAAGATTGGCAATACGGATATGTAGATCTCCTTCCTTGCAACCGACTCTGTGTAACCCTAGCCCCCTCCGGTGTCTATATAAACCAGAGGGTTTAGTCCGTAGGATGAACAACAATCATACCATAGGCTAGCTTCTAGGGTTTAGTCTCTCTGATCTCGTGGTAGATCAACTCTTGTACTACTCATATTATCAAGAACAATCAAGCAGGACGTAGGGTATTACCTCCATCAAGAGGGCTCGAACCTGGGTAAATGTCGTGTCCCCTGCCTCCTGTTACCATCCGCCTAGACGCACAGTTCGGGACCCCCTACCCAAGATCCGACGGTTTTGACACCGACATTGGTGCTTTCATTGAGAGTTCCTCTGTGTCGTCGTTGTTAGGCTGGATGGCCACTTCAATCATCGATAGCGATGCAGTCCAGGGTGAGACTTTTCTCCCCGGAGAGATCTTTGTATTTGGCAGCTCCACACTGTGGACCAACTCACTTGGCCATCTGGAGCAGATCGAAAGTTACGCCCCTGGCCACCAGGTCAGGTGTGGAAGCATAAACCACACGGCTGACATCCACGGAGACTTGATCTCTGGCAGATTCGAGCCCTTGCCGAGTGTGCCGCATGGTCACAAAGAGCATGATTTAGCTCTACCATTGGACAGTGTTCGGGAGATCGCACCGGCGACCGTTCCGACCCTCAATTTGGAGCCAGTTGTGCCATCCAAGGACGGGTGGATAGACCATGCCACAGAGGCCGCATCTTCAGCGGCGATCAAGCCAAATACCGACCTTACCCTTCGCGGGAGCCATGACACCGAATTGCCGGATTCTTCCCCGGCCACGGACTCCGAACCGCCTACGCCCGTGCCTATCGAATCCGACTGGTCGCCGATCATGGAGTTCACCTCCGCGGATATCTTTCAGCACTCGCCCTTCGACGACATACTGAATTCATTAAAGTCTTTCTCCTTGTCAGCAGAGTCCTGGCCTAACTATGTCCGGCAGGATTGGGATGCGGATGACGAAGAAATTCGCCGCCCACCCACCACCCACTTAGTAGTCACTGTCGACGATTTGACCGACATGCTCGACTTCGACCCCGAAGACATCGACAGTATGGACGACGATGCAAGAGACGAACAGGAGCCACTGCCCACAGGGCACTGGACGCCCACTTCATCATATGATGTATACATGGTGGACACACCCAAAGAAAACGACGACGAGGAACGGAAGGATGCAGCGAAGGATCGATCCCTCGAGAAGCAGTCAAAGCGGCGACGTAAGCCCCGCTCCAAGTCCCGCCTCAGTAGAAACAACGATCATATAGATCCAGCGATAGAGCAGGGTGAGCCAGCGGACGACGAACACGGTGTTGAACCACCGTCCAACCATGGCAACACGGATAATCAAAACCAAACAACCCGACTCCGACGAAGATTACAGTCCGGATGACATCACACCGGACATGCACCCAGAGCAACAGAATACCCATCAAAGGCTTGTTGCCACTGCAAGGAGTCTGAAAAAGCAGAAGCAACGGCTCAGGGCTACACAAGACACACTCAAAATTAGATGGAGTGAAGTACTCAACACTGCAGCAAGGTACGGCGGTAGTCGCCACACAAAGAGCTACCCGAAGCGAAAGCTGCTACCTGAATTCGATGAGGAGGCCTTAGATCCCCCGCAATCAAAAAACAAAACAGCCATCCGGTCGGATAGACGACCTCGTGGCCAACATAGAGCGGCAAACGACGCCGCACACAAGCCAGTACGCGATCCACGTGAGCGCTCGCATCAAAAGGACGGCGCAACAAGATCCATCTACGGGCCAAACAAGCGCGCTCCAGCATGCAATGCAACACAACAAAAATCCGAACACCATGGTACACCCAAATACAGGGGTGCGGCACACCCCCTATGTTTCACCGATGAGGTGCTGGACCATGAATTTCCAGAGGGATTAAAACCCGTAAACATCGAGGCGTACGACAGAACGACATACCCTGGGGTCTGGATTGAGGACTACATCCTCCATATCCACATGGCTCGAGGGGACGATCTCCACGCCATCAAGTACTTACCCCTTAAGCTCAAAGGGCCAGCTCGACACTGGCTTAAAAGCCTCCCCGAAAACTCCATTAGAAGCTGGGAAGAGCTCGAAGACGCTTTTCGGGAAAATTTTCAAGGGACCTATGTCCGACCACCGGACGCAGACGATTTAAGTCATATAACTCAACAGCCCGGAGAGTCAGCCCGAAAGATTTGGAACAGGTTTCTCACTAAAAAGAACCAAATAGTCGACTGTCTGGACGCCGAAGCCTTAGCAGCTTTCAAGCACAGCGTTCGAGACAAATGGCTTGCCAGACACCTCGGCCAAGAAAAGCCGAGAACAATGGCAGCATTAACAAGCCTCATGACCCACTTTTGAGCGGGCGAGGATAGCTGGTTAGCCCGATGCAGCACCAGTGACCTAAGTACATCCGAAGTAAGGGACGGAAACGGGAAGCCACGACGCAGCAAAAACAAGCGCTGGAATAAAGAAGACAACCCGAAGAGCACGGCGGTAAATGCCGGATTCAGAAGCTCTCGGCCAGGTCAGCAAAAGCTGCCCTCCAAAGGCAACAGAGACGAACTGTCCAGCCTGAGCAAGATTCTGGACAAACTATGTCAGATCCACAACACCCCCGATAAACATGCAAATCATACCCATAGAGAATGTTGGGTCTTCAAGCAATCCGGCAAGCTCAACGCCGAACACAAGGGGCATGATACACCAAGCGAAGATGAGGATGAGCCTCGCAAGGAAAGCAATGGGGAACAGAAGAAATTCCCACCAGAAGTCAAAACAGAAAATGTATTACATGTGATGAAGGGGAGAAACAAAGTGGCACTCCTAGAGACACATGCCCCAGGGCCTATCACCACGGAGTTCTGCCACTGGTCGTCCAAACCAATCACCTTTGACCATCGGGATTACTCGGCAAGTATCCGGCATGCAGGATGGGCTGCCTTGGTGTTAGACCCGATAATTGACGGATACCGCTTCACACGAGCCCTGATGGACGGTGGCAATAGTTTAAACCTGATATATCAGGACACAATCCGCAAAATGGGGATAGACCCAACAAAAATCAGCCATAGCAATACTACCTTTAAAGGAGTAATGCCAGGCCTAGAAGCCCATTGTACGGGCTCCCTGCTACTAGAGGTTATATTCGGCTTTCCCGATAACTTCTGCAGCGAAAAGTTAACCTTCCACATCGCTCCGTTCCAAAGTGGCTTTCAAGCACTACTCCGACGCGAAGCTTTTGCTCGCTTTAATGCAATACCTCATTACGCTTCTCTCATGCTTAAGATGCCCGGTCCACGTGGCATCATTACAGTAAATGGAAGTATTGAGCGCTCCTTGCGTGCGGAAGACCATGCGGCTGCCTTGGCAGCCGCACACTAGACAGCCTCACCAACTAAAGCATCTGACAGGTCGTTAAGACCACAGACATGGTTAGATGAGTCCGGTGGAGCTATATATAATTGATACAGGTTTGACGGCTATACCCCTATAACAATACAAGGGGCTCAACGCGTGTATACAAGTGACAATTAGGTTAAACTTTACTCATCTTGAACTGTACATGGTTTATTTAGTATAACCTACCTTTTGCCCGACAACTTTTCAACTAAGTTCCTTTCTTTTTCAGATGACCATCGTGCTACACCCGTCCAGGATACGGCACAACGGAGACACAGGCGCAGACGTGTAGCAGGGACCCATTCCAAGGATTCTTTTTAGATTAAGACCCTGCGTAAACCTTTTTTACTGTCTCTTGTTGATACACATCCCCTGGATTCTTAGTACAATTGAGAAGGATGCTGACGTATTGGCATGTGGCCACATCAGAATATTGCACGTACCTGGACACCAGGGGCTTATTACAAAGGGCATTATTTAGCCCGGTTTACATCATAAAGACCGAATACCCTAGGGAGTGTTCGGCATCGCGATTTTGGCCTCATATGCATCAGCTCCGAATCATGTCTTTGGTCAAATGTTGGGTTTGCCCGGCTCCTGTGTTTTGCTGCCTTACGTTCCGCTCTATCGGCTAAGGCGGCACCAGGAGAACTACTGCGATTGTGCCCTGGTTCATCTGGACGAGCACCTCAGTAGAGAAAGCCGAAAACTGACTGTTATGATATAGCATGAGACTGGTCAACCACTCGATGACCTAGCGGAATCTTCAGGATTCCTCCGCCTTAACGAAGGGCCATTTCCCGACCAGGCATGTACGCGCCCCGAATTCGGATGAGTGCGGAGCCACCAGCGGCTATATAGTAGCCCCACTGTCAAACTCCTCTGGCTAAGTGAAAGTGTTAAAGCATTATAGTCCGATTGCCTAGTTCGCTGCGCTATCACCTCTCCTTAATGGACCAAGACGTTGGATCAAGTGTGAACATGCGTCTTCTGCGAGCACCCCCGCATTATATGCGTGGGGGCTGAAGCCAATGACTGCCATCTTTCAGGTTATATACATATATACATAAACGGCCGCACAGGAGGCATCATAGTACTTTCAGGCAAAAGTATTAATACAGCCTTGATAAACTCAATAAAACATTGTTTTTACAATGGGAATACATGTCACTCAAACATAATATTCTTCGAGCACTGAGCCTCTATCGAACGAGCACCTTCAAGAACTTCTTCAAAGTAGTGCTCGGCAGCCACTGGACCTATGGCCGAACCCTGTGCCGCAATAGTGGTGGCATCCATCTCCGCCCTGTATGTTTTGACACAGGCAAGGGCCATCCGCGAGCCTTCTATGCATGCCGACCTCTTTACAGCATCGATGTGTGGCACATCACCAAGGAATTGTTGCACTAAGCTAAAGTAGCTATTCGGCCTTGGCCCTCTCGGCCATAGATGATCCACAATGGACCTCATCGCAAGTCCGGATAATCTATGGAGCTCGGCCCACTCGGCCATTTGCTCATTCAACAGCAGCGGACGGGCTGGAGCATGAAACTGTGACCAAAACAGTTTTTCCACTTCGTGATCTTTCCGATCCTTGAAGTACTCGGCCGCATTAGCGGCACTTGTAGCGAAATCCACATAGGCGTCCGCAGAACTCCATAGCCAGTCCAGAGGTGCATACTTCGGATCCCCGAACTTAGTCCGCAACAAGAAGGGCTTCCCAGATACAATATCCGCAGCTTGATGCAGCTCCTCCTTCGTCGCTCTAATTTTGGAGCGGGCTTCCTTGGCAGCCACCCGGGCCTTTTCCAGGTCCATCGCCTTCGCCCGGTTTTCTTCTTCAAGAAGCTGGTAACGGTCAGCAGCATCTTTTAACTCTACAGCCATCTTGGCTATTTTTTCTTTGCTCTCGCAATGCGCGGCCTGTTCGGCCCTTAACTCTTCGGCCGCCTTTAAAGCGGCCGCATTGCTACTCCTTGCTTGCTCCTTGGCTCGGGCAAGCTCCGCCCGAAGGGTCTCCATGATGGCAGCTCCATTTGCAGTCACAACATATTAAAGATACTGGCATCATGCTGCTCTTATTATGAGACAATCACCAGAAAAATCACCTACCATGTGCCTCGTCAAGGCGCTTGTTAACAAGCACGATGTCGGCATCTGCCGCATCTAGTTGCCGCCTTAGTTCGGCAAACCAATTAGTCCGGCTAGCCACCGGAGCTTCAACCACCTGCACATAAAGGCGGTCTGGTTATTACCTGGGACTATGATCCTCTGTTTGCCACCGTTTTCGATGACAACCAGAGTCTCAGGGGCTACTATCTACACAGGGCACATCTAAAAATGTGCGGTACTGTCAACAATGTACATCATTTTGTGTACCTCAAAACCCGTCAGTAGACTCATAAAGGCTTCATGCAACCCGCTTTCGGCGGACGAAATCCTTTCAATCACCGTACCCATCAACGTGTGGTGCTCTTCTGAGATAGCCGCTTGCTCTAGCAGATCCCTCAGTACGTCCAACCGCACACCAGACGGTGCCAGACTATTTTGATTGCTATCTTCAAGAGCCGGATACTGAGGACTTCGGGTGGCCATAGGATTACCTTCTGGCCTTGCCGGATCAGGAGAAACCCTCTGCGATGACACCCCGTGGTCGCCCGCCTCGTGAGGCGGTGTGGCAAGGGGAGGCATTTCGCTCTCCATCATCTCTGGAAGAAGATCCCCTGAAGACGAGCTCTGCTGAGAAGGGCTAAGATCTGAACTGCAAGATAAATGCTTCGATTATTTTCCTCAGAAGTAAAGCGAGATATTTTCATTATTTACCCCTTTACTTATAGCTCGGTGGAGGGCTGATCCCCTTGAGGGCATAGTGCGGCCAGGGTATCCCCCAGGGCAGGACCCTCCGGTGGAGATTTCTTCCCCCGTTTGGAGACCATTGTCTCCGGGTCCTCAGAGGCGGTTCTCTTCCTTCCTTTGGGAGAGGAAGTTTCAGTTCCTCCTCCCCGTCTAACCTCCTTCGCGGAGGCGCTAGCCTCCTTGTTCCCCCCTATATCTTCTCCTGAGGGCGCTTGATAAGGCGCGATCTCCAGCATCCTGGTTAGCACAGGATTTGGTGAAGTCTCAGGGAGGGGGGGGACACCTGATCAACTTTGCCTTCGCTAGCCAATCCTGGTCAAAGAGCGGCTTTAAGGGCAATGTTGCGATAAATAAACGGACAGTGTGTTCGGATGCGGGGCTACTTACTTGGGTATCCGTGCGATTGCAGCTCAGACCTGCATCCTCAGTGATGTCCGGACACATTATTTGTGGTCCGAAGAACAATTTGTACATCTCTTTGTGCATCATGCCGAGGAAATGTTGAATAGCTCACGGTCCTTCCGAGTTGAATTCCCACATGCGAAGGGGCCGGCGTTTGCCAGGCTGGACTTGACGAACTAGCATAACTTGCACTACCATAACCAGACTGAAATATCTCTCAAAGAGATCTCGGATACGGCTTTGCAGTATTGGCACGTCCTTGGCTGGACCCCAGCTCAGCCCCCTACTGATCCATGACATCAGTTGTGGTGGGGGGCCTGAGAGAAAGGTGGAGGCAGCTACCCACTTGCCACTTCGGGGAGCTGTGATGTAGAACCTCTCCCGCTACCACAATCCGGACACCTCTAGGAAGCAACCCTCAGGCCATGGAGCGTCAGCGATTTTGCTTATTGAAGTGCCTCCGCATGCTGCATGCTGCCCCTCGATCATCTTCGGCTTCACATCGGAGGTCTTGAGCCACAGGCCGAAGTGAGGGGTAATGCGGAGGAAGGCCTCACATACGACAATAAATGTCGAGATGTGAAGAAGGGAATCTGGGGCCAGATCATGAAAATCTAGCCCGTAATAGAACATAAGACCCCTAACAAAGGGAACCAGAGCGAGGCCTAGTCCTGGGAGGAAATGGGAGACGAACACGACGCGCTCGTTGGGTTCGGGAGTAGGGACGACCTGCCCTCGGGCGGGCAGCCGATGCGAAATTTTGGCGGTCAGATATCTGGCCTCTCTCAAACTCTTGATGTCCTCCTCCGTGATGGAGGAAGGCATCCACCGACCTTGAAGGTTGGATCCGGACATAGTTGAAGGTCCGAAGCACCTGACCTGAGTTTTGGGTGTTAGAACTAGAGGCGGGGGAAGGATTTGATTGAGCACAAGAGGGGAAAAACAAAAAGCCTTGTCCCCTTTATAAAGAGGGTGAATATCAAGCGTCCTCCTCGTGGCCGTTTGGGACTTGCCTAAGATCTAGGAGACCTACCAATAAGCACGGTTGGGTTACCCACGTCCGTATTGATGAGAATCCCGTAATAAAGGGGACACGATCTCTGCTTCGACAAGACGTGCCGAGGAAACCGCCTCGCGAAACACGCTGAGATTGGTTATGAAAAATGATTCGAATAAAGACCTGGCTGTGGTGTGATGTCACACTACGGGGTACGTCAGCATATTAGATTTATGGAAATATTATTCTCTCTATGGTGGTATGTGGAACTTGTTTTGCAGAGCCGGACACGATCCTCGTGTTCAAAATCTTCTATGAAGTATTCGGAGGAGGAACCCGCCTTGCAATGCCGAAAACAATCTGTGCACCGGACTCATCATCATTGAAGCCTGGTTCAGGGGCTACTGAGGGAGTCCTGGATTAGGGGGTATCTGGACAGCCGGATTATATCCTTTGGCCGGACTATTGGACTATGAAGATACAAGATTGAAGACTTCGTCCCGTGTCCGGATGGGACTCTCCTTGGCGTGGAAGGCAAGCTTGGCAATACGGATAGGTAGATCTCCTTCCTTGTAACCGACTCTGTGTAACCCTAGCCCCCTCCGGTGTCTATATAAACTGGAGGGTTTAGTCCGTAGGACGAACAACAATCATACCATAGGCTAGCTTCTAGGGTTTAGCCTCTCTGATCTCGTGGTAGATCAACTCTTGTACTACTCATATTATCAAGAATAATCAAGCAGGACATAGGGTATTACCTCCATCAAGAGGGCCCGAACCTGGGTAAACATCGTGTCCCCTGCCTCCTAGATGCATAGTTCGGTACCCCCTATCCGAGATCCGCTGGTTTTGACACCGACAAGTACCTACTATACCATGCTCCATTAAAAGAAACCATGTTAAAACTGCTTTATGTGATCTTGGAGCCGGTGTTAGTGTTATGCCTCTCTCTTTATATCGTAGACTTGATTTGAATAAGTTGACACCTACTGAAATATCTTTGCAAATGGCTGATAAATCAACTACTATACCTATCGGTATTTGTGAGGATGTGCCTGTTGTGGTTGCAAACGTTACTATTTTAACGGACTTTGTTATTCTTGATATTCCCGAGGACGATAGCATGTCTATTATTCTTGGAAGACCTTTTCTTAATACTGCAGGGGCTGTTATTGATTGCAACAAAGGCAATGTCACTTTTCATGTTAATGGTAATGAGCATACGGTACACTTTCCGAGGAAACAACCTCAAGTTCATAGTATCAGTTCTATCTGAAAAATTCCATCGATTATATTTGGAGGTTTTGAATTTCCTCTTCCTTCTGTCAAGAAGAAATATGATATAATTATTATTGGGGATGTGCATATCCCCGTTGAGGTAACCTAGTGTTATTCGAAATTTCTCCGGCTTCATGTTAATCGGAATGAGTTTGTTAACAAGACTTGATCAACCTTGTTAGTGGATTCCTTTTGACGAGCATGAGATGGATGAAACTAGAAGCACAACCTTCTGTACCCTCTCTATACTTTCTGTTATTTTGTTGAAATACAATAAAAGTCTCCAAATGCCCTGAAAATTAAATATGATTTTTTCTAGAATATTTGAGGATTTATGGAACAAATAACACACCAGGGGGGCCAACCACCTTACCACGAGGGTGGAGGGCGCCCCCCCACCTCGTGGGCCCATGGTGGCCCTCCTGCACTTATTCCTGCACCCATCCTCTTCTTCTTCCTCCCACAAACACGAAAAACCAACTCAAACACGAGTTCCAACCCTCTTTGCTGCCGTTTTCGATCTCCTTGCTCAAAGCACCTCTCACAAAACTGCTTGGGGAGATTGTTCCTTGGTATGTGACCCCTCCATTGGTCCAATTAGTTTTTGTTCTAGTGCTTTATTGATTGCAAATTTTTGCTTCTTAGGTGACCCTGTTCTTGAGCTTGCATGTCAAGTTTATATGGTCAAAAGTAGTTTTGATGCATGATATAGGCCCTAGGCACTTGTAGGAGTGGTTGCTATCAATATTATTGAGTTTGGTTTACTTTTATTTTGAAGTTACTAAAAATTTCAGAATTTTTCAAAAAATGATGAGGAGATTATTGAGGGGCTCATTGAGCCAAAGCTCGAAGGAAAAGGCACCGAAGCCTAAGTATAATTTGCCACGCACCATGGAGGTTCGGGCGTGTGAATGGCCTTCCGAGGATTTCTTGAGAGCAGCCGGGATTTATGAAGATTTTCATGAATTGGCTCATAATGCAGGCCTCACCACTTTCCTCCACGACCAATGCGATCACTATCTCTTACTCATAAATACCTTTGTGCAAAACTTTCATTTTCATTCTAGGAACTCACCACCTATGGTGGAGTTTCATTTATATGATGAGCATAAGGAGATGTCACTTTATGATTTCTGTCGGATTTGTTTAGTCCCTTTTGGGGGCAAGACAGAAGAACCACATCATGATGATGTGTAGGGGTTTATTGATACTATCATTGTAGGAGAAACTAGGAAGGTTTCCGATGCACGTATCACTAGCATACATTTTCCTGTTTTACGTTACTTTGCGTTATTTGCTAGTCGTTGCTTAATTGGACGCGGAAACTTTGGAAACCTTAGTATCCCTGATATAATTATTCTACTCCATGGTTTATACAGTGATAACACTTTTAGTATGGGTGATATTGTTGCTAAACGGTTAAGTCTGAACCGTACAAAGGGCCCCATCTTTGGAGGCATCTATGCTACATGCCTAGATGCACATTTTAACATACCTATTAGGCATGCTGAGAAGGAAGAAAAAGTGTTGCCTCGTGTTTATCTAGATTGTGAAAGTATGGTGACACATGACTTTATTATTAAGAATAGGGCAGGAGAGCTTAAATATCAATTGTTCTTTAATAAACATCATCCTGAGACTATTACCTTGCCTGCTCCTTCTTTGTTTGATTTGACTGTAGGCACGTACCTTGTTCCGTTGACGGCTATCCATGCCTACCAGAACCCTGCACCAGCCGAGGAGCCAGAACCGGAACCACAATTTCATCCTTCACGACAGTCTAACTACCAGTGGGATCCGGAGATGATTGCCAGCCAGTGGCAATCGGAGCCTTCTTCTTCCTCATCGCAGTATGACTCCAACTATTATTATGGATATCAGCCAGGCCAGCCGTGGCCATAGACCAACTTAGGCCAAAAGCCTAAGCTTGGGGGAGTACGTATTTCTCACCGACATTACATTTATGTTCACACACACTCATTGCTAGATGTCGGTGCTCATACTTTTTCATTGTATCATCCATGCTAGTTTATTTCCTTTTACGCTTTCTTCTTGTGTGTTTAATAAACCTTAAGAAAAAAACCAAAAAAATTAGTTGTAACTTTTAATAAGTTTAATTTCCATGCTTGTAGTAGTAATTAAAAAGAAAACCCAAAAAGATTTCGCGTTCTTCTTTTGCTTGTTGGGAGCTTTCCCGTGTAAATAGTTTTATTTCTTTTCTTTGGGGGTCGATAGGAGAAGACCATGATTAAATTGTTGAGTGGCTCTCATATGCATTATTGTTGACCTAACAAAGAGCCCATATTACCTTGTCTTCTCTCTTGAATGGAATGCTCGCAGATTCCAGCTTAGTCCAATGCACGTGCACTCTTATTATTATTCACATCGTTCGGTCATGCAAGTGAAAGGCAATTATGATGATATATGATGGACTGACTGAGATGAGAAAAGCTGGTACGAACTCGACCTCTTTTGTTTTTGTAAATATGATGAGTTCATCATTCTTGATTCAGCTTATTATGAATAAACATGTTTGCAATGACAATTAGAGATCATAGTTGCTTGTGCCATGCTTGATTAGCTATGAGTTATAATGGTTTACCTTGCATGCCAACATGCTATTCAAATGGTTATGATGTGGTATGATAGGGTGGTATCCTCCTCTGAATGATTTAAGTGACTTGACTTGGCACATGTTCACGCATATAGTTGAAACAAATCAACATAGCCTTCACGATATTTATGTTCATGGTGGATTATATCCTACTCATGCTTGCATCCAATGTTTATTAATTTTAATGCATGTACATGGCTGTTGTCGCTCTCTAGTTGGTCGCTTCCCAGTCTTTTGCTAGCCTTCACCTGTACTAAGCGGGAATACTGCTTGTGCATCCAATCCCTTAAACCCCAAAGTTATTCTAGATGAGTCCACTATACCTTCCTATATGTGGTATCTACATGCCGTTCCAAGTAAATTTGTATGTGCCAAACTCTAAACCTTCAAATAATCATCCTGTTTTGTATGCTCGAATAGCTCATGTATCAACTAGGGCTGTTTGTATCTTCCATGTTAGGCGGGTTATTCTCAAGAAGAGTGGACTCCTCTCCTCACTCACGAGATAAATGGATGGTCACCGGGATGCCCAGTCCCATGCTTTATGCAAACTAAATCAAAATAATTGCAAAACAAAACTCCCCTTGGGACCTGATGTATGTTGGAGGCACTCGTTATTTCGAGCAAGCCATGGATTGATGTTTGTTGGTGGAGGGGGAGTATAACTTTACCATTCTGTTTGGGAACCGCCTATAATGTGTGTAGCGTGGAAGATATCGCCATCTCTTGGTTGTTATGTTGACAATGAAAGTATACCGCTCAAAATATTATTCACCTCTATTTCAAAACCGAGCTCTGGCACCTCTACAAATCCCTGCTTCCCTCTGCGAAGGGCCTATCCATTTACTTTTATGTTGAGTCATCACCCTCTTATTAAAAGCACCAGTTGGAGAGCACCGCTGTCATTTGCATTCATTATTGTTAGTTTACATTGGGTGTGACTATGATTGGATCTCTTTTACCATGAAATACAATGTCTAGTCAGTCCTTGATCTTTAAAGGTGTTATGCATTTATGTTTTGCGGTCTCAGAAAGGGCTAGAGAGATACCATCTTGTTATATCATATTATGATTGTTTTGAGAAAGTGTTGTCATCCGAGATTTATTATTATGGCTTGCTAGTTGATTATGCTATTGATATGGATAATCATGAGACCTGAGAATTATTGCAAATGTGGTTAGTTCTAATCTTTGCTAAAAACTTGATTGCTAGCTTGACATATTTACAACAACAAGAGCAAACAAAGTTTGTAAAAGTTTTTCTTTATTTCTTTCAGTTTGTCAAATGAATTGCTTGAGGACAAGCAAGGGTTTAAGCTTGGGGGAGTTGATATGTCTCCGTCGTATCTACTTTTCCAAACACTTTTGCCCTTGTATTGGACTCTAACATGCATGATTTGAATGGAACTAACCCGGAATGACGCTGTTTTCAGCAGAATTGCCATGATATTGTTTTATGTGCAGAAAACAAAAGTTCTCGGAATGACCTGAAACTCCACAGAATATCTTACAATAAATAATAAATAATCCTTGCCAAAGATGAAGACAAGGGGGCCCACACCCTTGCCACGAGGGTGGGGGGCGTCCCCCCTAGGGCGCTCCCCCCTACCTCGTGGGCCCCCTGGAGACCTCCCGACTACAACTCCAACTCTATATAACTGCTTTCGGGGAGAAAAAAATAGGAGAGAAGATTTCATCAAGTTTTATGATACGGAGCCGCCGCCAAGCCCTAAAACCTCTCGGGAGGGCTGATCTGGTGTCCGTTCGGGGCTCTGGAGAGGGGGATTCGTCGTCGTCGTCATCATCAACCATCCTCCATCACCAATTTCATGATGCTCACCTCCGTGTGTGAGTAATTCCATCGTAGGCTTGCTGGACGGTGATGGGTTGGATGAGATTTATCATGTAATCGAGTTAGTTTTGTTAGGGCTTGATCCCTAGTATCCACTATGTTCTGAGATTGATGTTGCTATGACTTTGCTATGCTTAATGCTTGTCACGAGGGCCCGAGTGCCATGATTTTAGATCTGAACCTATTATGTTTTCATCAATTTATTAGAGTTCTTGATCCTATCTTGCAAGTCTATAGTCACCGATTATGTGTTATGACCCGTTAACCCCGAAGTGACAATAATCGAGATACTTTTCGGTGATGACCGTAGTTTGAGGAGTTCATGTATTCACTATGTGCTAATGCTTTGTTTCGGTTCTCTATTAAAAGGAGGCCTTAATATCCCTTAGTTTCCATTAGGACCCCGCTGCCATGGGAGGGTAGGACAAAAGATGTCATGCAAGTTCTTTTCAATAAGCACGTATGACTATATTCGGAATACATGCCTACATTACATTGATGAATTGGAGCTAGTTCTGTGTCACCCTATGTTATGACCGTTACATGATGAACCACATCCGGCATAATTATCCATCATTGATCCAATGCCTATGAGCTTTCCACATACTGGTTTATGCTTATTTACTTTCTCGTTGCTATTGTTACAATCACTACAAAATACCAAAAATATTACTTTTCTTTCATTACTCGTTTGTTACCATTACCATCACTATCATATTACTTTGCTACTAAACACTTTGCTGCAGATACTAAGTGTCGGGACCCCGATTCTAAGTCACACTGATCTAGCATGTAACACCTCATATCACTTTGCGGCCTCACGCACGGTATTCCCACGGGCGTCGCCTCACCATGGCCCGGGACCGTTTGTGCCTTTTGGCTCACGTATATGATAGTATCGCTAGCATCCATATGACAGAGAACCCGGGCTGACATGACTAGTCGTGAACCCAAAGTGGCACTAACTTACGGGGACATGCATACATGAATCAACATCGAGCATGTCGGACAACAGCGGGTGAATCCGGGCTGTAGCACTGGGCTAACAGGACTCCGGTGAACCGGGCTGTAGCGGGCTAGGCAGGACTCCAGATGTCGCCACGTGACATTTCCCTGAAGGGACTGACATAGGAACGAAGTGAATCACATGCCGACCAGTCTAAGTGTTCCGGAGCAGTAGTGCTGGGCTAGCAGGACTCCTGGTAAACCGGGCTGTAGCGGACTACCATGGCTCGGTGGAAGCACTAGACTACATTTCCCCATAAGAGAGGCTACCAAGGATAGACAACTAGGTTGCCGGATCCCACACATAGCAATACACGTTACACATACACATAACATGCAAGTATGTGCTATACAACATGGCATCACAACATAACGCAAACTCATATAGATAAAGGCCCAGAAGAGCCACATAGCATTAAATACAAACAGGGGTCACATGACCCATCATTCAGAGCATACAAGCAACGGAAGCATTACATGTCTGAGTATAGACAACTACAAAAGAAAAAGGCTAAGAAGCCTAACTATCTACAAGTCCTTCCCAAGGGTACAAGATCGTAGCTGAGGTAACAAGCTGACAGATGTCTCACCTACAAAACATAAATAAAGCAAACATGAGTACAAAGGTACTCAGCAAGACTTACATCAGATCCTATCATACATGCATTTGTATCAAGAAGGTAATGTGGGGTTTAGTTGCAGCAAGCCAGCTTTGACTCAGTGGCTATCCTGTTCTACGACTACGAGAAACTTCTTTGAGGTGAGGCAGCACACACGATTCCACTAATCACCACATCAATACAGTACTATGGATTCATCCCCGTCTCTCTACAAGAAGGCCATCCATAGCACTCACACTTGTCTTTAGCATTTTAGAGTATCCACTTTAAGTTGTCTAGGTACCACGTAAGCATCGAAGAAGTCGATAACCGAGGAGACGGCTATTCGAATAGACCATGATAACCCTCCAGGGGTGTACTTCTTCACACACGCTCTCACCACTAATCACCATGTACACGTCATGTATCTCGGCAACCTTCAAGCGGAAGCCTGGCGAGGGTGTCGGCCACGACCTGACTAACCACACAAGACTCTAGTCCAGGTTTATCGCCTATTCGGGTTCCATCCGCAAGGAGATCCGGCCAGGGTTTCGCTCACGGCCCCAAACGATGTGTACAGGGTTCCCGAGCCCACCATCTAGGTGCCACTCGGTACACCGGGCCAGGATGCGTAGTCTGTCCCAAGTCCACCCTGCCGGCTGCCACTCGGTAGAAAAATAGCACTACATACAAATACCAGAAACTATTTGCAACTCCTGGACATAGATCAAGGCGGTTAATAAGTCGAGAGAGCTTGGAGCGCCCGGAGCCCAATGTGTGGTAGTAGCTAGTCATTGGACAACTTACACAGAACTCAGTTCTTAAGGACGATCCCAATGAGATAACCCACCATGTACTCGTACATGGCCTCTCACCGCTACCTTTACCAAATCGTGTTCACAGGCTTAACTCTTAGCACCAGAACATATCGTAACACTCCAATTCATTCTCGATGAATCAGATCTAACATAACTCTAAGCAATAGCAGGCATGGCATGGTAGGAAAACAACTTGGCTCAATCAACTCCTACACATGCTAGTGGTTTTAACTATTTACTGTGGCAATGATAGGTCATGCAGAGAAATGGGTTCAACTACCGCAGCATAAAGTAGCAGTTGAATCGTTGTTGTCCTAATGCAATAAATGAGAGCAGGAGAAAGAGCGTAGGATTGTATCGGAATGAACAAGGGGGTTTGCTTGCCTGGTAGATCAACAGGGGGGCACTGCTCCTCTGACAAGTACTCTGGATTGGTCTCCGGAGCAGGACCTATCGAGAAGGAACGGTGTCGGCAATCAATACACAATCATATGCAACAATATGATGCATGAACATGGCATGAGTATGTGATGTGTTTTGAGCTAATGCATTTAGCATTATATTTGGAAGAGGTCCATTTGAACCAAAGGATCAAATGCAACTCTAAATTAAGTCCCTTTAAATGCCATACGTGTGTTTTCTCATATACAGCATGTATAAGTTGGTTTTTCATGCATGAAAATGGTACAGATGGATACATTGCATTTTTTTGATAATTTTTCATATATAAATTATTTTAATCTGAGCTACGGTTGAATTTCTATGAATTTTTGAAGTATAGCTAATTTTCTGGAATTTCCTGATTTAATTTAAAACCAGAAAAGAATTAATTGCATCAGCATGACGTCTGAGTGACATCAGCAGGTCAATGGGCCGGTCCAGGTCAATCCTGATGAGTGGGACCCATATTTCAGTGTCTAACTAACTAACTTAAGTTAATTAGAACTAATCTAATCCTAATCTAGCTTAGTTAAGGTCCTGCGCCCACTTGTTAGTATCAGCAGGCTAATTAGGTTTAATTAATAATTAACTAATATTAGCAGGGGCCTGGGCCCACTTGTCAGCGATCCAGGGGAGGTCAAACCCCTGGTCAGCGGGGTCAAACCCGCCGGCGACTTGACGCCGGCGAGGCCAAACACGACGGAGGGCCTCGGATTTGGTCCTCCGGTGACCAAATAGGCCGCGGAGACCATCTCCGAGGAGCTGGTGCTCGCGCACATCTAGTGGAGGCGACGGGAGGACGCGGGGTGGCCGGAGCTCGCCGGAGCGGAGCTCGCAGCGGCGGCCGGAGCACGGCTCCGAGCGGGATGTGGCTGCAGGGCACGACTGGAGCTGCAGGTGGCGGTGTTGGCCTTCTGGGAGGCTGCTGAGCGCGGTGGCAGGTGCAGGCGCGGGCTGCAGTGGCTCTGGACACGACAAGGAGGTACCACGGCGGCGCGACCGCTCGGGTCCGGCGGCTAGCGTGGCTACGGCACAAAATCAAGCATGGGGAAGGAGGGGAAAACGGAGTAGAGCTCACGGGGAGACCGTAGACGTCGTCAGCAAGCTCAGGAAAGGTCGAACGCGAGCGGAAGGGCGACGGCGATCCGGTGGCCGGCGATGAAGATGACGGCGATGGAGGCGCTCCAGGGCCTCCCGAGGCGCATGGCTCGACGGAGAGGTAGACGGGGACGTGGTGGAGCTTGTGGACTCGACGGAGGGGCGAGGGGACAGCGGGGAGCGCGTCGGCTATCGCGGGAGAGAGCGAGAGAGAGGAGGGAAGGAACGAGAGAGAGTGAGAGAGGTGAGGGGCGGCGTGTGGCGTCGCGCGGGGTATCCAGGCTATGAGGGGGAGGCCAGGCAGGTAGGTGGCGTGGCGGCACGGCGGTGCACGCGCGTCGGCCACACGCCCGGCCGACTGGCGCGAGGACAAGGACGACTGGCACTGTGCCAGTGGGCCGGCTGGGCTGCACAGTGCCAGGCTACAGGAAGGCACAGGTAAGCATTTTTCCTTTTTTGTTTTCTTTTCTATTTTCTGACATTTGTTTTGACTTAGTAATAAAACTAAATCATTTTATTTTCTTCTCACAATTTTTGCAGGGACCTAAAGGATTAATCCAAAGCCCCTCACCAAAATTCAGAATTTTTGGACATATATTATATATATAGCAAATATATATCCAAAGCAATTAATTACTGGATTAATTCCAAATGCCTAAAATAAATACTTATGAGCTCTTAAAAATATTGGTTTGATTTTCATCTTTGTCCAATATTTTCAGAGAGCAACATGAGCATTTTCTTGGACCTTTTTGGAGCAATTTTTTTTATTTGGGTCCTTTCCAGAAATGATTCTGAGGGTTTCACAAATCCTCATTTCAAATTTAAATGTAATTTAAACATGATGCTCACAAGAAGGCTAGACTAGGTCATACCAGATCTAGGGATGTGACAACTCGCCCCCACTAGAAAAAATCTTGTCCCGAGATTCAGGAGTTGGCAGAAAGAAAGTGGGGTACTCCAGTCGAAGACGATCTTCACGCTCCCACGTAGCTTCTCTCTCGGAATGATGAGACCACTGAACCTTGAGAAACTTGATGTTATGACGTCGAGTGACACGGTCTGCTTGATCCAGAATGCAAACGGGGTACTCTCGATAAGTGAGGTTATCTTGGAGATCAAGCGTTTCGTGGTCCACTCCGCAGATGGGATCCGAGAAGCAACGCCTGAGTTGGGAGACGTGGAAGACATCATGTACTCGAGAAAGATGTGGGGGTAGTTCCAACTGGTAGGCAACCTCTCCTCGTTTAGCGAGAATGCGAAAAGCACCAATGTAACGAGGAGACAACTTGCCCTTGATACCGAAATGATGGGTACCCTTCAAAGGGGTAACCCGAAGGTAAGCTTTGTCGCCAACTTCATAAGCCACTTCCTTATGACTACAGTCATACTGGCTCTTTTGACGAGATTGGGCTATTTTCAAATTCTCACGAATGATGCGAACTTCCTCTTCTTCCTCTTGGATCATATCAGGTCCAAAGAATTGTCTTTCACCGATTTCTGACCAGTTCAAAGGTGTTTGACATCTTCGTCCATACAGAACCTCAAAAGGAGCTTTCTTGAGGCTAGATTGGTAGCTATTGTTATAAGAAAACTCGGCGAAGGGAAGACACTTCTCCCAATCCATACCGAATGAGATAACACAAGCTCTAAGCATGTCTTCGAGAATTTGGTTGACCCTTTCCACCTGACCACTTGATTGAGGGTCGAAAGCGGTACTGAAGGAAAGATGGGTGCCCATTGCAGTTTGGAAACTCTCCCAGAAATGAGAAGTGAAAAGACTACCACGGTCTAAATTGATCTCTAGTGGAACACCATGAAGTGACACTATTTGAGAAATATATAAGTCAGCGAGATGACTAGCGGTGATATTCTTTCGAACAGGTAGGAAGTGAGCCACTTTGGAAAGACGATCAATGACTACGAAGATAGCATTATTCCCTTTCTTGGTCCTGGGAAAGCCGGTGATGAAGTACATACCAACTTTATCCCATTTTCACTCAGGAATGGCTAAAGGCTGAAGGGTGCCAGCATGTCTTTGATGTTCCGCCTTAACGCGATGACAAACGTCACAGTTAGCAATGAACTCAGCGATTTCTCTCTTCATCCTAGTCCACCAGAACCTCTGGCGTAGGTCCTGATACATCTTAGTACTACTAGGATGAATTGTGAGAGGAGATTCATGAGCCTCCTTAAGGATCAGTTGTCGCAGATGTTGATTCTTGGGAACCACCAAGCGATTCTCAAAGAAAACAACACCTCGATCATCTATGGAGAAACTGCCACCAACTCCCTTGTCAATGTTTCTCTTGATCCGAGAAATTCCCGTATCCTCCTTCTGAGCAGAGATGATCTGATCCACAAGAGTAGTTTTCGCCACCAAGGTAGAAAGGAATCCGTGAGGAGCAATGTGAAGGTTGAGCTTACATAACTCCTCATGGAGAAGTGGTTGGCCCTGTTGCAACATGAGATTGTTGCAATAGGACTTACGACTTAGTGCATCAGCCATGACATTTCCCTTGCCCGGGGTGTAGGTAATCCCTAAGTCGTAATCTGATATCAACTCCAACCAACGCCTTTGCCTAAGGTTCAAATCTGGTAGGGTGAAAATATACTTGAGACTCTGGTGATCGGTGTAAATCTCGCAACGCTTACCAAGAAGGTAATATCGCCAGGTCTTAAGTGCATAGACCACGGCTGCAAGCTCTAGATCATGTGTAGGATAATTCTCCTCATGTGGATGCAACTGTCGAGATGCATAGGCAATCACATGGCGATCTTGCATAAGAATGCAACCTAGTCCCTGTCGTGAGGCGTCGCAGTAGATAACAAAGTCTTTAGTGAAATCGGGTGGCACAAGTATGGGAGCAGAAGTCAGGCATCTTTTCAGTTCCTGAAAACTGTGCTCACACTGTGGGGACCACTCAAACTTTTTATCTTTCTTGAGAAGTTCCATGAGAGGATTGGCCACTTTGGAGAAGTTCTCAATGAAGCGGCAACAATAACTGGCTAGGCCAAGGAAACTCCTAACTTGCTTAATCGTTTCAGGCGGAGTCCAATCGAGAACGACCTGAACTCTCTCGGGATTGACAGCAATGCCCTTACCAGATATCACATGGCCCAGGTAGGTCACTTCTGGCAACCAAAATTCGCACTTGGAGAACTTGGCATAAAGGCGGTGCTCTCTGAGTGTCTCTAACACAAGTCTAAGATGTTCGACATGCTCTTCCTTGTTCTTCGAGTAAATAAGAATATCATCGAGGTAAACCACCACGAACTTATCTAAGTACTCCATGAAGATCGAGTTCATTAAGCGAGAGAATGTAGCTGGAGCATTGGTTAGACCAAAGGACATGAAGGTGTACTCGTACTGGCCATAACGAGTGACAAAAGCCGTCTTAGGAATGTCCCCATTTCTGATCTTGATTTGGTGGTAGCCTAACCTCAAATCCATCTTGGAAAAGACTGAGGATCCAGCGAGCTGGTCATATAGATCGTTGATCCTGGGGAGTGGATACTTGTTCTTTATCGTGACCAAATTAACAGGATGATAATCTACAACCATCTGATCTGTACCATCCTTCTTCTTGACAAAGAGGACGGGGCAAGCCCAAGGGGAAGAACTAGGACGGATGAAACCTTTTTGTAAGGATTCATCGAGTTGCTTCTTAAGCTCAGCTAGTTCTAAGGGTGCCATCTTGTAAGGTCTCCTAGAGATTGGAGCGGTTCCTGGGATGAGATCTATGACAAACTCTGCATCTCTGTCAGGTGGAATACCTGGCAGTTCCTCTAGAAAGACATCCGGAAAGTCATGGACTACCGGGATACCTTCAAGGTCAGGAAGAGGGTTCGCATTAACAGAATAGAGTTGGTGCTTTGCAACTCTAGTGGAGACAGTGACTATCTTGCCAGATGGGTGTGTAAGCTGAACAGACCTGGTGAAACAATCAATCTTGGCATGATGAGCTGTCATCCAGTCCATACCCAAGATGATGTTAATATCTAAAGACTTGAGGGCTACAAGTGATGCAAGGAATACAAGTCTGTGAACAAGGATTTCATTACCATGGCTTATTCTGGTAGTTTGCCATCTAGACCCCGGAGTTTGGATTTCAAGTGGAGTTGGCATATCACAAAATGACATGTCGTGCAAACGAGCATAGCCTTCAGAGATGGAGTGAGATGCTCCAGTATCGAACAGAACCGAAGCTGGATGACAGTTGACAAGGAGTGTACCAAGAACGACATCCGGATCATCATGAGCGTCTTTAGCTGAGACGTGATGCACACATCCACGTCAAGTGGAAGCTGACTTGACACTAATTGTCTTGCGTGATGGCTTACCACGAAGAACAGACTCCTCGGGCTGGGGTGGAGCATATTTGGCTTGAGGGCAGTCACGTGCATAGTGTCCTGGCTCTCCACATGTGAAACAAGTCCCTGAAGTAGGACGTGGACCCGCATTGACAAGCGGTCCACCAATAGGCCTGGGTGGAGCATACTATTGAACTGGGTGAGGTACCACACAAGAAGGCCTCGGTGTATAACCAGGTGGAAGAGCAGAGTTCGGAACCCAAATCCGGCACTTCTGAGAACTAGAACCGGAGGAAGAACCCAAATCACGGGTGTGCTTACGAGACTCCTCGTAAGTGAGTTGAGCTGTCTCTGCATTAATGGCCTTATTCACAAGAGCCTGGAATGTATCACGGTGATGCAGGTGGAGATCACGACGCAACTTGGGGTTGAGACCCTTCCGGAACCTAGCTTGCTTCTTGGCGTCCATGGACACCTCTTCTGTAGCATAGCGGGCGAGGTTCTCAAAATCTTTACTGTAAGCATCAACAACCATCTTACCCTGGGTGAAACTATAGAACTCTTCTCTCTTGCGGTCAATGAGGGCTTGAGGAATGTGATGCTCACGAAAAGCCTCAGTGAAATCTCTCCAGGTGGGTATCTGGCCAGCTGGAAGCATAGCCTCATAGTTCTGCCACCAAAGACTAGCAGGACCTTCCAGGTGATATGCAGCGTAGGTGACCTTGTCACTTTTAGCTACGTTCGCAGAACGCAGCTTGTGAGTGATACTACGATGCCAGTCATCTGCATCGGGTGGTTCAATGGAATGATGGAAGGTAGGTGGTTTCAGACCAATGAAATCATAGATGGTCGCTGACTCTTTGCACTAGGGTGCAGTGTTCTTCTCGATACGGGCTAACAAGCGGTTAGACTGACGCTTGTTCCTCTCCATCTCTAACATGAACTCTGCCAATGAAGACTGGTCAGGAGGATCCTCATCCCTACCATCTCCGGGGTTCCGACTACGAGAAACATAACTTCGGTTAACCGGCAACATCCTGAAGAACGAAACCAAGGAAAACAAGGATGGATTTAGCACCAACTATAGGATGCAGAAGGTAGCACAAGAAATTAGTATCTCTCGAACCCCTAGGACAATTCCGGCAGCATAATGGCAATAAAATGCTCAAAATGAGACATTCTGCAAAAGACGGGGTAGCACCAAACTCAACATCATCACTCAATGTTCTGAGATATTACTAAACAGGCTACACCGGAGGTACTCGAACTGGGATATGACTCAGATCAACCAATCCTTAGAGACTATGGAGTAGTAACACGTGATCCTGATAGACGGAAGAGTAAGCCTAGTTCCTTAACCACGTAGGAAAGATAGGATGACCCAGATCAGAAGGCATGAGGTATAAGGAGTAAAAATAGCCTTACGTTCCCTTCCACAATCAATTCCCCTATATAGCTAAAGAATTTCTAGACCCAACTTCGACCAGGATGGCTTGGTAATCCTACAGGCAGTCAGGCTCTGATACCAAAGCTGTCGGGACCCCGATTCTAAGTCACACCGATCTAGCATGTAACACCTCATATCACTTTGCGGCCTCACACACGGTATTCCCACGGGTGTCGCCTCACCATGGCCCGGGACCGTTTGCGCCTTTTGGCTCACGTATATGATAGTATCGCTAGCATCCATATGATAGAGAACCCGGGCCGACATGACTAGTCGTGAACCGAAAGTGGCACTAACTTACGGGGACAGGCATACATGAATCAACATCGAGCATGTCGGTCAGCAGCGGGCGAATCCGGGCTGTAGCACTGGGCTAACAGGACTCCGGTGAACCGGGCTGTAGCTGGCTAGGCAGGACTCCGGATGTCACCGCGTGACATTTCCCGAAGGGATAGACACAGGAACGAAGTGAATCACATGCCGGCCAATCTAAGTGTTCCAGAGCAGTAGTGCTGGGCTAGCAGGACTCCGGGTAAACCGGGCTGTAGCGGATTACCATGGCTCGGTGGAAGCACTAGACTAAATTTCCCCATAAGAGAGGCTACCAAGGATAGACAACTAGGTTGTCGGATCCCACACATAGCAATACACATTACACGTACGCATAACATGCAAGTATGTGCTGTACAACATGGCATCACAACATAATGCAAACTCATATAGATAAAGGCCCAGAAGAGCCACATAGCATTAAATACAAACAGGGGTCACATGACCCATCATTCAGAGCATACAAGCAACGGAAGCATTACATGTTTGAGTACAGACAACTAAAAAAGAAAAAAAGGCTAAGAAGCCTAACTATCTACAAGTCCCTCCCAAGGGTACAAGATCATAGCTGAGGTAACAAGCTACTCGTCGAAGTCCAAGCGGTACTACTAGTGAGACAGATGTCTCACCTGCAAAACATAAATAAAGCAAACGTGAGTACAAAGGTACTTAGCAAGACTTACATCAGATCCTATCATACATGCATTTGTATCAAGAAGGTAATGTGGGGTTTAGTTGCAGCAAGCCAGCTTTGACTCAGTGGCTATCCTGTTCCACGACTATGACAAACTTCTTTGAGGTGAGGCAGCGCACACGAGTCCACTAATCACCACATCAATAGACTACTATGGATTCATCCCCGTCTCTCTACGAGAAGGCCATCCATAGCACTCACACTTGTCTTGAGCATTTTAGAGTATCCACTTTAAGTTGTCTATGTACCACGTAAACATCCAAGAAGTCCATAACCGAGGACACGGCTATTCGAATAGATCATGATAACCATGTAGGGGTGTACTTCTTCACACACGCTCTCACCACTTATCACCATGTACACATCATGTATCTCATCAACCTTCAAGCGGAAGCCTGGCGAGGGTGTCGGCCACGACCAGACTAACCACACAAGACTCTAGTCCAGGTTTATCGCCTATTCGGGTTCCATCCGCAAGGAGATCTGGCCAGGGTTTCGCTCACGGCCCCAAACGATGTGTACAGGGTTCCCGAGCCCACCATCCAGGTGCCACTCGGTACACCGGGCCACGGTGCCTAGTCTGTCCCAAGTCCACCCTGCCGGGTGCCACTCGGTAGAAAAATATCACTACCTACAAACACAAGAAACTATTTGCAACTCCTAGACAGTGATGAAGGCGGTTAATAAGTCGAGAGAGCTTGGAGCGCCCGGAGCCCAATGTGTGGTAGTAGCTAGTCATTGGACAACTTACACAGAACTCAGTTCTTAAGGACGGTCCCAATGAGAGAACCCACCATGTTCTCCTACAGGGCCTCTCAGCGCTACCTTTACCAAATTGTGTTTACACGCTTAACTCTCAGCACCAGAACATATCGTAACACTCCAATTCATTCCCGTTGAATCAGACCTGACATAACTCTAAGAAATGGCAGGCATGGCATGGTAGGAACAGAACATGGCTCAACCAACTCCTACACATGCTAGTGGGTTTTAACTATTTAATGTGGCAATGACATGTCATGCAGAGGAATGGGTTCAACTACCACAGCATAAAGTAGCAGTTGAATCATTGTTGTCCTAATGCAATAAATGAGAGTAGGAGCGAGAGAGTAGGATTGTATCGGAATGAACAAGGGGGTTTGCTTGCCTGGTAGATCAACAGGGGGGCACTGCTCCTCTGACAGGTACTCTGGATCGGTCTCCGGAGCAGGACCTATCGAGAAGGAACGGTGTCGGCAATCAATACACAATCATATGCAACAATATGATGCATGAACATGGCATGAGTATGTGATTTGTTTTGAGCTAATGCATTTAGCATTGTATTTGGAAGAGGTCCATTTGAACCAAAGGTTCAAATGCAACTCTAAATTAAGTCCCTTTAAATGCCATGAGTGTCTTTTCTCATATAGAGCATGTATAAGTTGGTTTGTCATGCATGAAAATGATACAGATGGATAGATTGCATTTTTTTGATAATTTTTCATATATAAATTATTTCAATCTAAGCTACGGTTGAATTTCTATGAATTTTTGAAGTACAGCTAATTTTCTGGAATTTCCTGATTTAATTTAAAACCAGAAAAGAATTAATTGTGTCAGCATGACGTCTCAGTGACATCAGCAGGTCAACGGGTCGGTCCAGGTCAAACCTGACCAGTGGGACCCATATGTCAGTGTCTAATTAACTAACTTAAGTTAATTAGCACTAATCTAATCCTAATCTAGCTTAGTTAAGGTCCTGGGCCCACATGTCAGTATCAGCAGGCTAATTAGGTTTAATTAACACTTAACTAATATTAGCAGGGGCCTGGGCCCACTTGTCAGCGATCCAGGGGAGGTCAAACCCCTGGTCAGCGGGGTCAAACCCGCCGGCGACTCGACGTCGGCGAGGCCAGACGCGGCGGAGGGCCTCGGATTTGGTCCTCCGGTGACCAAATGGGCCGCGGAGACCATCTTCGAGGAGCTTGTGCTCGCGCACATCTCGTTGAGGTGACGCGAGGACGCGGGGTGGCCGGAACTCGCCGGAGCGGAGCTCGCAGTGGCGGCCGGAGCACGGCTCCGAGCGGGATGTGGCTGCAGGGCACGACAAGGGCGTCGGTGGCTCTGTCCACGACGGGGAGGTACCACGGTGGCGCGACCGCTCGGGTCCGGCAGCTAGCGTGGCTACGGCACGAAATCGAGCGCGGGGAAGGAGGGGAAAACAGAGTAGAGCTCACGGGGAGAGCGTAGACGTCGTCAGCGAGCTTGGGGAGGCTCGAACGCGAGTGGAACGGCGACGGCGATCTCCGGTGGCCGGCGATGAAGATGACAGCGATGGAGGCGCTCCAGGGCCTCCCGAGGCGCGTCTTTCGACGGAGAGGTAGACGGGGACGTGGAGGAGCTTGTGGACTCGATGGAGGGGCGAGGGGATGGCGGGGAGCGCGTCGGCAGTGAGCTATGGCAATGGCAGCGCTTTGGCTGTCGTGGGAGAGAGCGAGAGAGAGGAGGGGAAGGAACGAGAGAGAGTGAGAGAGGTGCGGGGCGGCGCGTGACATCGCGCGGGGCATCCAGGCGATGAGGGGGAGGCCAGGCAGGTAGGTGGCGTGGCGGCACGGCGGTGCGCGCGTGTCGGCCACACGCCCAGCCGACTGGCGCGAGGACAAGGACAACTGGCACTGTGCCAGTGGGCCGGCTGGGCTGCATAGTGCCAGGCTGCAGGAAGGCACAGGTAAGCGTTTTTCCTTTTTTTGTTTTCTTTTCTATTTTCTGACATTTGTTTTGACTTAGTAATAATACTAAATCATTTTATTTTCTTCTCACAATTTTTGCAGGGACCTAAAGGATTAATCCAAAGCCGCTCACCAAAATTCAGAATTTTTGGACATATATATTATATATAGCAAATATATATCCAAAGCAATTAATTACTGGATTAATTCCAAATGCCCAAGATAAATACTTATGATCTCTTAAAAATATTGGTTTGATTTTCATCTCTGTCCAATATTTTTAGAGAGCAACATGAGCATTTTCTTGGACCTTTTTGGAGCAATTTTTTTTATTTGGGTCATTTCCAGAAATGATTCTGAGGGTTACACAAATCCTCATTTCAAATTTAAATGGAATTTAAACATGATGCTCACAAGAAGGATGTGACACTAAATTTCACCAGATCTAGGGATGTGACACTAAGTTTCCAGGTGTGGTTGAATTGACAACTCAGCTGCTAATACTTGAGAATATTCTTTGGCTCCCCTTGCGTCGAATCAATAAATTTGGGTTGAATACTCTACCCTCGAAAGCTGTTGCGATCCCCTATACTTGTGGGTTATCAGTGAACAAATTACTGTTGAGCAATTGACAGAATTGAGCATAGTTATGAGAATATCTAGGTATGATCATGTATATAGGCATCACGTCCGAGACAAGTAGACCGACTCCTGCCTGCATCTACTACTATTACTCCACACATCGACCGCTATCCAGCATGCATCTAGAGTATTAAGTTCATAAGAACAGAGTAACGCCTTAAGCAAGATGACATGATGTAGAGGGATAAATTCATGCAATATTATAAAAACCCCATCTTGTTATCCTCGATGGCAACAATACAATACGTGCCTTGCTGCCCCTACTGTCACTGGGAAAGGACACCGCAAGATTGAACCCAAAGCTAAGCACTTCTCCCATTGCAAGAAAGATCAATCTAGTATGCCAAACCAAACTGATAATTCAAATAGACTTGCAAAGATAACCAACCATACATAAAAGAATTCAAAGAAGATTCAAATATTGTTCATAGATAAACTTGATCATAAACCCACAATTCATCGGTCTCAACAAACACACTGCAAAAGAAGATTACATTGAATAGATCTCTAGAAGAGCGGGGGAGAACTTTGTATTGAGATCCAAAAAAAGAGAAGAAGCCATCTAGCTAATAACTATGGACCCGAAGGTCTGAGGTAAACTACTCACACTTCATCGGAGAGGCTATGGTGTTTGATGTAGAAGCCCTCCATGATCGATGCCCCCTCTGGCGGAGCTCCGGAACAGGCCCCAAGATGGGATCCCGTGGATACAAAAAGTTACGGCGGTGGAATTAGGGTTTTGGCTCCGTATCTGATCGTTTGGGGGTACATAGGTATTTATAGGAGGAAGGAGTACGTCGGTGGAGAAACAGGGGGCCCACGAGGGTGGAGGGCGCGCCTGGGGGGGGGGGGGGGGGGGGGGCCCCCCTACCTCGTGGCTTCCTTGTTGGTTGCTTGACGTAGGGTCCAAGTCTCCTGGATCTTGTTCGTTCCAAAAATCACGTTCCCGAAGGTTTCATTCCGTTTGGACTCAGTTTGATATTCTTTTTCCGCGAAACTCTGAAATAGGCAAAAAACAACAATTCTGGGCTGGGCCTCCGGTTAATTGGTTAGTCCCAAAAATAATATAAAAGTGAATAATAAAGCCCAATAATGTCCAAAATAGAAGATAATATAGCATGGAGCAATCAAAAATTATAGATACGTTAGAGATGTATCAGTCTACTGTCAGCGTCCTGTGAACGGGGGTCCCCAGATTTGCCTGCCTGCGGCCAACGGTGTGGCTGGGCTGGCAGGTCTGTACGTCCCATCGTCATCGACAAGGCATTCAAGACCCTCGCGAGGGGCCAAGCCTCATGAGGTGGACGGCGCAAGACCCCCTCAGGAGTGGCCACACCAAGTAGGCTCACGAGGGGTGGAGAGACCAAGCCAGGGCAAACCTCGTGAGGTCCGCGTGACGTGAGCCATGACGATCGAGACCAGGCGGGCACCAGCGCATGCAGTGTCCTTGTTTCTCCTTTGGTGCCAAGGGGGCAAGCGCAGGCGCGGAGTACCGAGGCATCAAGCAAAGGTTTCCATATTGGTGCAACGAGACCAAGACCAGAAGGACGGCAGGACGGAGATCACCATGGAGCCCAAGACGACGTCATCACCAGAGCCTTTGGTAGGCGAAGACCACCTTTTGTCGGGATAACTTGTACTAGCTGTCCCCTTTCAAATTGGCCGTTGTTGGTCCCTTCCTGCACAATATTTGGGAAGAGGACCAGGGCCTATATAAGTAGAACTAGCCACCATAGAGAGGGGGGATGAAAGGAAAAAGGGGAGAGAGGAGAAGAGAGAGGAAATGAGAGAGGATCGACCTCATCACAAGCAAACCAAGAACAAGAACACCTCAACCTCAGGAGGCTGTTCTTCCCCTTGTAACTGTTCTTCATCAGCCCAAGAGGCAATCCACCACCACCACCACACTGGAGTAGGGTATTACACCACAACGGTGGCCCGAACCAGTAAAATCTTGTGTCTTTCTGTGTTGTGAGTTCGTCGAGTTCATCTGCAGGATCTTAGAAAGCTAGAGCGTGGATCGATAGGGAGAAAACCTTTGTGCGCACCCCAGTGTTCGAACCTCAAGGGTTTGCCGGAACCCGTGATCCGACATGTTCTTTTCTTTGATGACTATATTCGGAATACATGCCTACATTACATTGATGAACTGGAGCTGGTTCTGTGTCACCCTATGTTATAACCATGGCATGAGGAATCGCATCCGACATAATTATCCATCGCTGATCCATTGCCTACGAGCTTTTCATATATTGATCTTTGCTTAGTTAATTTTCCGTTGCCACTGTTATAATCACTACAAACCCAATACTGTTACTTTTGCTACCATTACTGCTACTATCATATTACTTTGCTACTAAATACTTTGCTGCAGATATTAAGTCCTTCAGGTGCGGTTGAATTGACAACTCAACTGTTAATACTTGAGAATATTCTTTGGCTCCCCTTGTGTCGAATCAATAAATTTGGGTTAAATACTCTACCCTCGAAAACTGTTGCGATCCCCTATACTTGTGGGTTATCAAGACTATTTTCTGGCACCGTTGCCGGGGAGCATAGCTCTATTCTTTGACTCACTTGGGATTTATATCTGCTGATCACTATGAATAACTTGAAAGATAAAAGAACCACGATTTTTCCCTCAACTACGAGGGGAGGTATGGAACTGCCATCTTGCTCTGCACTCGATTCTCCTTCTGTTTTGAGTAAACTTGGGACACCTACACCTGCTATTCATTCTGATATGTCGCATGTTATTGATGATGCCACTTCTGCTTTGCATGATACTTATGATGAAACTACTTCTATGCTTGATAATACTGTGCCACTAGGTGAATTTCTTGATGAAGGACTTGCTAGGGTTAGAGAGAATGAAATTATTGAAACTGATAATATTGATGGAAGTGATCTTGAAGATTCTCCCCCTAGATATGAATTGCCTGTTGTGCCTGAGGGTTATGTTATTGATGAAGAAACTGCTAGAGACTTTTTAGCTTGCAATGATAGATATGATCTTAAGAAATTATTAGCTAAGCTTAAAGAAAAATCCTTGAATGCTAGAATGAAATATGACCCTGCTTTTGCTACTTCACCTATCTTTATTTCCGATGAGGATTATGATTTCTCTGTCGATCCTGAGTTAATTACTTTGGTTGAATCTGATCCTTTCTATGGCAGTGAATCTGAAACTGTTGTGGCACACCTTACTAAATTAAATGATATACCCACCCTGTTCACTAATGATGAGAAAACTCGTTATTACTTTATTCTTAAGCTATTTCCATTCTCATTAAAGGGTGATGCTAAAACATGGTTTAATTCTCTTGATCCAAGTTGTGTACGTAGTCCCCAGGATATGATTTATTACTTCTCTGCTAAATATTTCCCTGCTCATAAGAAACAAGCTGCCTTAAGGGAAATATATAATTTTGTGCAAATTAAAGAAGGGAGTCTCCCACAAGCTTGGGGGAGGCTTCTTCAATTACTTAATGCTTTGCCTAACCATTCTCCAAAGAAAAATGAAATACTTGATATATTTTATAATGGACTAACCGATGCTTCCAGAGACCACATGGATAGTTGTGCTGGTTGTGTTTTCAGGGAAAGAACTATTGATCAAGCTGAATTGCTATTGAATAATATGTTGAGTAATGAAAATGATTGGACACTTCCTGAACCAACTCCTACGCCAACTCCGAAGAAAAGGGGTATTCTATTTCTCACTCCTGAAGATATGCAAGAGGCAAAGAAATATATGAAAGAAAAAGGTATTAAAGCTAAAGATGTTAAGAATGTACCACCTATTGAAGAGATACATGGTCTTGATAACCCGACACAGGTAGTAAAGGTAAATACTCTCTATAGATTTGATGAAGGTGATATTCCTCATTATAAGTCTGCTAGCCAATGCTTGGATGAGTTTGATAATTTTATCGTTAAACAAGAAAACTTCAATGCTTATGTTGGTAGACAATTGAAACGTAATTCTTATATGATTGAACACTTGAGTGATTATTTGTCTAGTGTTAAAGGTGAACTTAAACTTATTAGTAAACATGCTTCTATGGTTACCACTCAAGTAGAACAAGTACTTAAAGCTTAGAATGATTTGCTCAATGAACTAAATAATAAGAAAAATGATATTAGAGTTATGACTAGAGGGGGTAAAATGACTTAGGAACCTTTATATCCTGAGGGCCACCCTAAAATAATTGAGCAAGATTCTCAAAGAACTAATATTGATGCACCTAGTTCTTCTAAGAAGAAGAAAAAGAAAAATGATAGGACTTTGCATGCTTCTAGTGAACCTGTTGTTGACACACCTGAGAATCCCAATGATATTTCTATTTCTGATGCTGAAACACAATCTGGTAATGAACACGAACCTAGTGATATCGTTAATAATGATGTTCATGTTCATGCTCAACCTAGCAATGATAATGATGTAGATATTGAACCTGCTGTTGATCTTGATAACCCACAATCAAAGAATCAACGTTATGATAAGAGAGACTTCGTTGCTAGGAAGTGTCGGTGTCAAAACCGGCGGATCTCGGGTAGGGGGTCCCAAACTAAGCGTCTAAGGTGGATGGTAACAGGAAGCAGGGGACACGATGTTTTACCCAGATTCGGGCCCTCTTGATGGAGGTAAAACCCTACGTCCTGCTTGATTTATTCTTGATGATATGAGTATTACAAGAGTTGATCTACCACGAGATCAGAGAGGCAAAACCCTAGAAGCTAGCCTATGGTATGATTGTATGTTGTCCTATGGACTTAAACCCTCCGGTTTATGTAGACACCGGAGGGGGCTAGGGTTACACAAGGTCAGTTACAAGGAGGAGATATACATATCCGTATTGCCTAGCTTGCCTTCCACGCCAAGTAGAGTCCCATCCGGACACGAGACAAAGTCTTCAATCTTGTATCTTCATAGTCTAACAGTCCGGCCAAAGGATATAGTCTAGCTGTCCGGAGACCCCCTAATCCAGGACTCCCTCAGGAAGCACGGTAAAGAAAGAGAACCATGGGTTCAGAAACCCATGCACTTTCCTCCTAAACCATCCAAGAAAAAGGATGATAAGGATTTTGAGCGCTTTGCTGAAATGATTAGACCTATCTTTTTGCGTATGCGTTTGACCGATATGCTTAAAATGAATCCTTATGCTAAGTATATGTAAGATATTGTTACTAATAAAAGAAAGATACCGGAAGCTGAAATTTCCACCATGCTTGCTAATTACACTTTTAAAGGTGGAATACCAAAGAAACTTGGAGATCCAGGAGTACCAACTATACCATGCTCCATTAAAGGAACCTATGTTAAAACTGCTTTATGTGATCTTGGAGCCGGTGTTAGTGTTATGCCTCTCTCTTTATATCGTAGACTTGATTTGAATAAGTTGACACCTACTGAAATATCTTTGCAAATGGCTGATAAATCAACTGCTATACCTATCGGTATTTGTGAGGATGTTCCTGTTGTAGTTGCAAACGTTACTATTTTAACAGACTTTATTATTCTTGATATTCCCAAGGACAATAGTATGTCGATTATCCTTGGTAGACCCTTTTTGAATACTACAGGGGCTGTTATTGATTGCAACAAAGGCAATGTCACTTTTCATGTTAATGGTAATGAGCATACGATACACTTTCCGAGGAAACAACCTCAAGTCCACAGTATCAATTCTATTGGAAAAATTCCAACAATTACTATTGGAGGTTTTGAATTTCCCCTTCCTATTGTCAAGAAGAAATATGCTATTCTTATTGTTGGGGATGTGCATATCCCCGTTGACGTAACCTAGTGTTATTCGAAAATTCTCCGGTTTTATGCGAATCGGAATGAGTTTGTTAACAAGACTTGATCAACCTTGTTAGTGTATTCCTTTTGATGAGCATGAGATGGATGAAGTTAGAAAGCACAACCTTCTGTACCCTCTTTTTACTTTCTGCTATTTATATTAAATAAAGTAAAAATAGTATTTTCTGACTGTTTTCTGAATTATCCTTGCAATAAAAAAATACCCTGAAAATAAAAGTTCTCCAAATGCCCTGAAAATTTAATATGATTTTTCTGGAATATTTGAGAATTATTAGCACTGAGAACACACCAGGGGGACCCACCATGTCCCCATGAGGGTGGAGGGTGCGTCCCCTACCTCGTGGACCCCACGTGGGTCCCCTCCACTTATTCTTGCATCCACACACTTCGTCTTCCACCAGAAAAAATCATCCACCAGCTCAAACCCGTGTTCTAGCTCATCTTGCTGCCATTTTCGATTTCCTTGCTCAAAGCTCCATTCACAAAACCGCTTTGGGGGATTGTTCTTTGGCATGTGACTCCTCCAATGGTCCAATTAGTTTTTGTTCTAGTGCTTTATTTACTGCAAATTTTTGCTGCTTAGGTGACCGTTTTCTTGAGCCTGCATGTCAAATTTATGTGGTTAAAAGTAGTTTTAATGCATGATATAGCCTCTAGACACTTGTAGGAGTAGGTGCTATCAATTTTGTTGAGTTTGGTTCACTTTTATTTTAAGTTACTAAAAATTTCAAAAAAATTCAGAAAAATATGAAGAGATTTTTGAAGGGCTCATCGAGCCAAAGCTCGAAGGATAAGCAATGTGAAGAGTATAAGAAGCCCAAGTATAATCTCCCTCGTACTTCGGAGGTTCGGCCATGTGAATGGCCTTGTGATGAGTTCTTGAGAGAAGGCGGGATTTATGAAGATTTTTATTATTTGGCTGGGAATGCAGGCCTCACCGACTTCCTCCACGACTAGCGTGAACAGTATCTCCTACTAACCAATATTTTTGTGCAAAAATTTCATTTCCATGCTAGGAGATCGCCACCTTCGATGGAATTTTATTTATATAATGAGCATAAGGAGATGTCACTTCATGATTTTTGCCGGGTTTGTAGGATACCCTTTGAGGGCAGCATAGAGGAACCACATCATAATGGTGTGGAAGGATTCATTGATATGATTGTTGTAGGGGAAACAAGGAAGGTTTCTGATGCAAGAATTACTAGCATACATTTTCCTGTTCTACGTTACTTCGCAATATTTGCTAGTAGATGCTTAATTGGTCGCGAGAACTGTGGAAATCTTAGTGCCCCTGATATTGTTATTTTGTGCCATGCTTTGTTTCGTGATACCTGTCGGAGTAATGGGCCGCAGGTAGGCTAACCCGAGTCCCAGAACCTTTCAAGACATCGGGGCAGGCTACGCCCCTCAAGACCCCAGGACAAAGAGCCGCCTTCTGAGAAGTCGGCGGCAAGGCAACCGACTAGCCGCTCGCGGCCGAGTCTCAGGGACGACTTCAGGATAAGCCGACTCCTGACTGATGACTTCCTGAGAAGCCGGCCTTGGGAAGTCAGCCCGCGACTCCCACAAACCCCATGTCCTCATCAAGAGGGACATGACAGGGGAGTGGCTACAGTGAAGCCTGCTCCCACCCCTTTCCAAAGGCAGGCATGGCCACAGTATGCCATACCCGTGGAGATCTCCGAGCGGCGTGGCACTGTTGTCACGCCGGCCCCTACATCAGCACCGGTGGACCGAATCCTGCGCCCACGACGGCTTGTCTGTACGACCCTGGGGTGACGGGTCCCACCCGCCAGCGGGATCCCAGAAGACGGCAAGTGCACCACCAGCCGGACCCGTTGGGAGTCGGCCCCCGAGAGTCGGCCAGCTCCTCCCCCAGGGCCCACGCGCCATTAACCAGATGTGACGGAGAGTGGCAATAGTGATCACCCGCCAGATGGTGGGGCTATTGCCACGACTCCATGACCAAGCCCGCGTCATTAGAAGCACGGCTACAGTAATCAGCAGCCGGCAAGACCCGCCCGCGGCGGACGTGGCCTGTCGGCTCCGTACCGAGCCAGTCGGCGGGGCCCACCAGTCGGCGGGCCGCAGGAGTCGGCAGATAAGACGGCGGCCATAGAGACTGACGGCTGGGCCCGCGTCCGGCCGGATTACCATTGTACCCCTGGGGGGTTGGCCTATATAAACCCCCCAGGGCACCCATGCAGAGGGTTGGAATCCATTAGTACTAGACCAGATCATATAGGAAGGAGAGAGCTAGCCTTGCCTTCTCCTACCTCTAGGAAACAGCTCAAGGAGCAGTCGTGTAAGCACTTTGCCATAGTGATCATGCGGAGACCCCTAAAAGCAGCAGTAGGGGTATTATCTCCCAGGAGAGCCCTGAAGCTGGGTAAGATTCGCCGACGTGCATGTGTTCGCCTCATCCCGTTTCCAGGCACCAGCGACGTTCTACTCGCCCCCACCATGATAAGCCATCCTTTGGCATATGTCGCACCCAACCCCCGACATTTGGCGCCCACCGTGGGGCCTGGTGCACCGCCGTCTGGAGACCTGCTCTGGACGGGACCCTTTTCCTCCCTGGCGAGCGCAGCCAGCCAGGCACGCCAGACGGAGTTAGCGCTGACGCGCTGCACGGTGTTGAGATCGCCTGCGCAGCCAGCTGCCTCGCCAAACTTGTCAGCAAGGTTCGCCTCTCTGACGAACCTGCATCCAACGCAGGCACGGGCGGCTCCGAGAGCCTCCTCGCGGGCCTCCTTGATCAACTCCACGTCACCGGCGAGCCTGCCATGGACTTGGAGTCTATAGGTTCCACCGACCCGATGCTGGTCGACTCCGACACCGCGTCGCTCGACGCGTTCCCCACTAATGTGGTGGTCTACGACGAGCCTCTCCCTCACGCGGAGAGCGGCGGAAGCACCGTCACCGAGGTGCTCGTCATCAGTCATGACGAGCCTCCTGGCGGGGGAGCGCATGACCCACTTGGCGCGGTGCTACAAGACCTGACTGTGCCCATTTCGGAAGACGCTGACGCGGAGACGTTGGAGGCGCGCCGCCTTCAGCTCGTCGAAGGCGTGAAGAAGCTGGCTAGCATGAGATGCTTGTCAGAAGCCTACCAGCGAGAGATGGATCGCGCTGTTGGCGGCTCGCCGGCCCCAGCAGGGCCCAACCACCTTGGCGCGGTCCAGCAGCACGGCGTAGCCATCGCCAATCTGTTCGGGGCAAGTCGCCCTGTGTATGCTACACCAGCGGAGAACATCCGAGCTGCCCAGGCGGCGGCGGACGAGCTGGACAATTTCAAGGCCGAAGAGCGCCGCCTGATGATGGAGCGAGTCCAGCGGCTCCTTGACGCAGCTGCCGCGCAGAACGAGGCCCACTGCCGCATGGAGGCGCCGCAGCGGCAAAACGACAACCTTCGCCGAGATCAAGGCGCGACGTCTCGAATGCCGACTGGCGGCGCCCGAGGAAGAAGAGACAAGGATCCGACTGTCAGCCACAGTCGGACTTACATTACCATAGAGCGCGACCGAGACGGCCGCCCGAGAGCAGTGGAACGACGGGACGACTGTCCGCCTCCTCCTCGCAAGGAAAGGTGAGTCTCCCCGCCGCCTATTGACCATCCGACTCTCGGCGACCGCCTTGGCCGCCGAGAGGGAGTCGGAGAAAACGACGCCCGCCACCGGATCGACCGACTTCACCGATCCCTGGCGCTGGAAGAAGAAGACGAGTTGGATCCGCCTTGTTTCGGGCCCCGCATTCGAGACGAGCCCTTTCCCAAAGGGTTCACGCTCCCAAGAGACACACCCAAGTACACTGGCTCCGTGAAGCCAGAAGACTGGCTGGTCGACTACTCCACGTCTGTCAGCATAGCGAACGGCAACAAGCGTGTTGCCATAAAATACGTTCCGCTCATGCTCCAGGGCACGGCCCGGACATGGCTGAACAGCCTGAAGCCCCGTAGCATCAATAGCCGGGTCGACTTCACCGAGGCATTCGTCCGCAACTTCACCAGCATGTACAAGCGTCCTCCCAAGCCTCGTCAGCTTTCCTTGTGCATGCAAGGTCCCAACGAGTCGACACGCGATTATCTCACGCATTGGGCCGAGCTTCGGAACTCCTGCGAGGGCGTGCACGAGGTGCAGGCTATCGAGTACTTCACAGCCGGGTGCAGAGAAGGCACCGTCCTCAAGCAGAAGCTCCTCTGCGATGAGCCAGAAACCCTCGACGAGCTGCTCATCATAGAAGACAAGTACGCCATGGCCGACTCCTCCATGAAGGCGGAGATTCAAGTTAGCGCAACTGGCAAAGTAGCCCCTCAGGCTCCAAGAACTCCGGCTGGAGACGCCAGTCGGCGGCAACAGCAGAGCGACCACAAGCGCAAGGCCCCACAGCCGGCTTCCAGCAGTCGGTAGGCCGCGACAGTTGAAGCCCAGCAGCCGGATGGGCAGCCTCCACCCAAGCGACAGAAAGGTGGCAAGCCCAACTGGTTGCCGGCCTTCTCCTACGAGCAGACTCTGGATGGTCCTTGAAAATTCCATAGTGGCGCGAAGCCGTCAAATCACACCACCCAGAAGTGCCACTGGCTCACCAGGATCGCCAAGGGAGATGGCCTCCTACCTCCCCAGCCTGCTGGGCAGCCGCCTCCGCCTCCGCCCCAGCAGCCGGCTGTCAGACCAGTCGGCGCAGTACAAGACGAATACCCCAAAGAGCATGGAGCCTACGTGGTGTTTACCAGTATGGCTGATGATCAACATAGCAGGCGGCTGCAGCGACAAGAGGTGAATGTAGTAGCATTAGAGACACCAGAGTTCATGCACTCGTCCGAGAAGCCTATCAGCTGGAGCAGGGCTAATCACCCAGAGGTGATGCCGAGTCCGGGCTCCTATGCCTTGGTCATGGATGCCACCTTTGCCACGGATAGACGAGCCGCTCGTTTTTCGCGAGTTCTGATAGACGGAGGTAGCAGCATCAACATCCTGTACAAGGACACCATGGAGAAACTGGGGATCAAGCAAAGACAGCTTCAGAGCAGCCGACTGTGTTCCACGGCATTGTTCCTGGGCTTTCTATCACATCCCTAGTTCTGGTATGACCTAGGCTAGCCCTTCATGTTTGCATCATGTTTAAATTCCATATAAATTTAAAATGGGGATTTGTGAAACCCTTAGAAGTCATTTCTGGAAATAATCCAGATAAAAATTTCTCCAAAAACGTCCAAGAAAATGTTCATGTTACTCTCTGAAAATATTGGTTAGAGGTAAAAATCAAACCAATATTTTTAGGAGCTCATAAATATTTATTTTGGGCATTTGGAATTAATCCAGTATTTATTTGCGTTGGATAAATATTTATATATATATATATAAGATATTGTCCAAAAATTATGCTAGTTGTTAAGGAGCTCTGAAATAATACCATTAGCCCCTGCAAAAATTGCAATAAGAAAATAAAATGGTTTAGTATTTTATTTAAACCAAACAAATGTCAGGAAATTAGAAAAGAAAACAAAAAGGGAAAGCCTACTTGTGCTTACCTGCGGCCTGGCACTGTGCAGCCGGCCTGGCCCAGCGGCCCAGCAGGCCGGCCCAGCCGACTGGCACTGCCAGTCGTCCCCTTCCTCGTGCCAGGAGGACAGGGGCACGCGCTCGCCGCGCGCGAGCACGCGCTCGCCGCGCGCGAGCACGCGCTCGCCGCGCGCGAGCACGCGCCGGCCACCTCCTGCTTCCCCGCTCGCTGCTGGAGGCCCCCGACAACGCCACGCACTCCCCTCGGCCTCTCTCGCTCCCTCTCGCTCTTCCTCCTCCCCTGGATCCCTCTCTCTCACCCCCCCCGAACGGCTCCGTCGCCACGGCTCGCCGTTGCCACGCCCACCGTCACGGCCTCGCCTTCGTTCCGTGCCCAAACACTCCGCGCCGTCCTTCTCGACCTCTCCGACGACTCACGCAAGCCGGGATGCCCTGCAGAGCTGCCCTCGACGTCATCTTCCTCCTCGGGCTCCGCCATCCACCGCCGTCGATTCGCCGTCACCAGGACTTCCCCGAGCGCGCTGTGCTGCTCCGCGTGACCGCCGTGAGCATCTCCCCGTTTCCCCTCTCTTCTCCCCCTCGTTCCCGCGTCGTAGCTTCATTCCCCACCATGAACGAAGCGCCCCGCCGCTGTCCATGTTGCCGCCATCGCCCTGGCCACCATAGCCCGCAGCTGAGCGTGTCACCCTGCTCCGGGTGACGCCAGGAGGCTGTAGAGTCTCTCTGCTCGCTTCCCCATGCACCGCAGCCCTCGCCCACACTTAGTCGTGCTCCGGCCGCCGCCGCGAGCCTCGCTCCGGTGAGCTCCGGCCACCCCTCCTCCTCCTACCTACCCCGCTGGACGCGCGAGAGCACGGGCTATGCCTCGGTGCTCCCAGCCGCCGCCACCGTGCCCTGCAGCATGGACGCCGCCGCGTTCAAAGGTCGCCGGTGACGACCTCGCCGGCCTGACGTGCGGGCCTGACCTGCCAAGTGATTAGCTTAAGGCTAATCACCATTTTTGCTAACCCCCTAACACTGACAGTGGGCCCCAGAGCCAATAATCTAAATTAGATTAGGAATAACTCCTCTGTTAACTAACTAAGTCACTGACATGTGGACACCACACGTCAGGTTTGACCTGGTCAGCTCTGTTGACCTGCTGACGCAGGCATGACGCAATGCTGATGCAATATTTCATTTTCTGGTTTAAATTAATCAGGAAATTCCATAATATATTCAAAACTTCAAAAATTCATAGAAATTCAACCGTAGCTCAGATTGAAATAATTTATATATGGAAATTATCAGAAAAATTCAATCTATCCATCTGTACCACTTTCATGCATGTTCAACCAACTTATACCACTATATAAGTGAAAACATGATAATGGCATTTTAAATGCTAAATATGGAGTTTGCATATGAACCCTTGGTCCATATGGACTTCATTTAAATGGTTGCTAGATGCATTATTGCAATCATAACATCATTACCATGTTCATGCATCATAATGTTGCATATGCTTGTGTTTTGATTTCCGACACCGTTCCTTCTTGATAGGTCCTGCTCCAGAGAGTGTTCGAGAGTACCTGTCTGAGGAGCAGTGCCCCCCATGTTGATCTACCAGGCAAGCAACCCCCCTTGTTCATTCCGATACAATCCTACTCTCTCGCTCCTGCTATCCTTTATTGCATTAGGACAACAATGATTCAACTGCTACTTTATGCTGCGGTAGTTGAACCCATTCCTCTGCATGACCTGTCATTGCCACAGTAAATTGTTAAAACCCACTAGCATGTGTAGGAGTTGCTTGAGCCATGTTGTGTTCTTGCCATGCCATGCCTGCTATTGCTTAGAGTATGTCAGGTCTGATTTATTGGGAATGAATTAGAGTACAGTGCTATGTTCTAATGTTGAGAGTTAAGCGTGTGAACACAATTTGGTAAAGGTAGCGGTGAGAGGCCATGTAGGAGTACATGGTGGGTTGTCTCATTGGAACCGTCCCTAAGAATTGAGTTCTGTGTATGTTGTCCAAGGACTAGCTACTACCACACGTTGGGTTCCGGTAACTCGACCCCTCTCGACTTATTAGCCAACTTGATCTCTGTCCAGGAGTTGCAAATAGTTTCTGGTGTTTATAGGTAGTGCTATTTTTCTACCGAGTGGCACCTGGCAGGGTGGACTTGGGACAGACTAGGCACATGTGGCCCGGTGTACCGAGTGGCACCCGGATGGTGGGCTTGGGAACCCTGTACACATCATTTGGGGCCGTGAGCGAAACCACGGCCGGATCTCCTTGCGGATGGAACCCAAATAGGCGATAAACCAGGACTAGATTCTTGCGTGGTTAGTCAGGTCGTGGCCGACACACTCGCCAGGCTTCCGCTTGAAGGTTGTCGAGATTCATGACGTGTACATGGTGATAAGTGGTGAGAGCGTGTGTGAAGAAGTACACCCCTGCAGGGTTATCATGATCTATTCTAATAGCCGTGTCCTCGGTTATGGACTTCTTGGGTGCTTACGTGGTACATAGACAACTTAAAGTGGATAATCTAAAATGCTCAAGACAAGTATGAGTGCTATGGATGGCCTTCTCGTAAGGAGACGAGGATGAATCCATAGTATTGTATTGATGTGGTGATTAGTGGACTCGTGTGCACTGCCTCATCTCAAAGAAGTTTCTCGTTGTCGTAGAACAGGATAGCCACTGAGTCAAAGCTAGCTTGCTGCAACTAAACCCCACATTACCTTCTTGATACAAATGCATGTATGGTAGGATCTGATGTACGTCTTGCTGAGTACCTTTGTACTCACGTTTGCTTTATTTATGTTTTGCAGGTGAGACATCTGTCTCACTAGTAGTACCGCTTGGACTTCGATGAGTAACTTGTTACCTCAGCTACGATCTTGTACCCTTGGGAGGGTCTTGTAGATAGTCTGGCTTATGAGCCCTTTTCCTTTTGTAGTTGTCTATACTCAGACATGTAATGCTTCCGTGCTTGTATGCTCTGAATGATGGGTCATGTGACCCCTGTTTGTATTAATGCTATGTGCCTCTTCTGAGCCTTTATCTATATGAGTTTGCGTTATATTGTGATGCCATGTTGTATAGCACATACTTGCATGTTATGCGTACGTGTGACGTGTATTGCTATGTGTGGGATCCGACAATCTAGTTGTTTATCCTTGGCAGCCTCTCTTATGGGGAAATGTAGTCTAGTGCTTCCTTGAGCCATAGTAGTCCGCTATAGCCCAGTTCACCGGAGTCCTGCTAGCCCAGCACTACTGGTCAGGACACTTGACTGGCCGGCATGTGTTTCACTTCGTTCCTGTGTCTGTCCCTTCAGGGAAATGTCACGCAGTGACATCCGGAGTCCTGTTAGCCCAGTGCTACAACCCGGATTCACACGCTGCTGACCGACATGCTCGATGTGAATCATGTATGCCTGTCCCCATAGGTTAGTGCCGCTTTGGGTTCACGACTAGCCATGTCGGCCCGGGTTCTCTGTCATATGGATGCTAGCGACACTATCATATACATGAGCCAAAAGGCGCAAACGGTCCCGGGCCACGGTAAGGCGACACCCGTGGGGATACCGTGCGTGAGGCCGCAAAGTGATATGAGGTGTTACATGCTAGATCGGTGTGACTTAGAATCGGGGTCCCGACAGCTTTGGTATCAGAGCCTGGCTGCTTGTAGGATTACCAAGCCAACCTGGTCGAAGTTGAGTCTAGAAATTCTTTAGCTATATAGGGGAACTGATTGTGGAAGGGAACGTAAGGCTCTTTTTACTCCTTATGCCTCATGCCTTCTGATCTGAGTCATCCTATCTTTCCTATGGGATTAAGGAACTAGGCTTTCTCTTCCTTCTATCAGGATCACGTGTTACTAGTCCGTAGTCTCTAAGGATTGGTTGATCTGAGTCATATCTCTGGTGTAGCCTGTTTAGTAATATTTTTGAACCTTAAGTGATGTTGTTGAGTTTGATGCTACCCCATCATTTGCAGGATGTCTCATTTTGAGCATTTTACTGCTGTTATGCTGCCGGAATTGCCCTAGGATTTCAAGAGATAGTATTTTTCTCGTACTATATTCTACATCCTTATGATGATGCTGAATCCATCCTTGTTTCCTTGGTTGGTTCTTCAGGATGTCGTCAGTTAACCGAAGTTCTGTTGCTCGTAGCCGGAACCACGGAGATGGTAGGGATGAGGATCCTCCCGACCAGCCTTCGTTGGCAGAGTTCATGTTAGAGATGGAGAAGAACAAGCGAGAGTCTAACCGCTTGTTGGCACGTATTGCGGAGAACACTTCCCATCAGCACAAAGAGTCAGCGTCCATCTATGATTTCATTGGTCTGAAACCACCTACCTTCCATCATTCCATTGAACCACTCGATGCAGATGACTGCCTCCGTAGTATCACACACAAGCTGCACTGTGCGAACGTAGCTGAAAGTGACAAGGTCACCTACGCTGCTTATCATCTGGAAGGTCCTGCTAGTCTTTGGTGGAAGAACTATGAGGCTATGCTTCCAGCTGGCCAGATACCTACCTGGAGAGATTTCACTGAGGCTTTTCGCGAGCATCACATCCCTCAGGCTCTCATTGACCGTAAGAGAGAAGAGTTCTGTAGTTTTACTCAGAGTAAGATGGCTGTTGATGCTTACAGTAGAGAGTTTGAGAACCTTGCCCTCTATGCTACAGAAGAGGTGTCCACGGACGCCAAGAAGTAGGCTATTTTCCGGAAGGGTCTCAACCCCAAGTTGTGTCGTGATCTCCACTTGCATCATTGCAATACATTCCAGGCTCTTGTGAACAAGGCCATTAATGCAGAGACATCTCAGCTCACGTACGAGGAGTCTCGTAAGCACACCCGTGATTTGGGTTCTTCTTCCGGTTCTACTTCGCAGAAGCGTCGGATTTGGGTTCCGAACTCCGCTCTTCCACCCGTTTATACACCAAGGCCATCTTGTGTGGCACCTCACCCAGTTCAGTTACATGCTCCACCTAGACCTATCGGTAGACCGCTTGTCAATGCGGGTCCACGTCCTACCTCAGGGACTTGCTTCACATGTGGAGAGCCAGGACACTATGCACGTGACTGCCCTCAAACCAATTATGCTCCACCCCAGCCTGAGAAGTCTGTTGGCCATGGTAAGCCATCACACATTATGATTAGTGTCAAGTCAGCTCCCACTGAACGTGGATGTGTGCATCACGTCTCAGCTAAAGACACTCATGATGATCCGGATGTCGTTCTTGGTACAATCCTTGTCAATTGTCATCCAGCTTTGGTTCTGTTCGATACCGGAGCATCTCACTCCTTCATCTCTGAAGGCTATGCTCGTTTGCATGACATGTCATTTTGTGATATGCCAACTCCACTTGAAATCCAAACTCCAGGGTCTAGATGGCAAACTACCAGAATAAGCCATGGTAACGAAATCCTTGCTGACAGACTTGTATTCCTTGCATCACTTATAGCCCTCAAGTCTACAGATATTAACATCATCTTGGGTATGGACTGGATGAAAGCTCATTATGCCAAGATTGATTGTTACACTAGGTCAGTTCAGCTTACACACCCATCTGGCAAGATAGTCACTGTCTCCACTAGAGTTACAATGTGCCAACTCTATTCTCTTAATGCCAACCCTCTTCCTGACCTTGAAGATGTCCCGGTAGTCCATGACTTTCCGGATGTCTTTCCAGAGGAACTGCCAGGTATTCCACCTGACAGAGATGTAGAGTTTGTCATAGATCTTATTCCAGGAACCGCTCCAATCTCTAGGAGACCTTACAAGATGGCACCCGTAGAACTAGCTGAGCTTAAGAAACAACTTGATGAATCCTTGCAAAAGGGTTTCATCCATCCTAGTTCTTCTCCCTGGGCTTGCCCCGTCCTCTTTGTCAAGAAGAAGGATGGTACGGACCGGATGGTCGTAGATTATCGTCCCGTTAATTTGGTCACGATAAAGAACAAGTATTCGCTCCCCAGGGTCAACGACCTGTATGATCAGCTCGCTGGATACTCAGTCTTTTCCAAGATGGATTTGAGGTTAGGCTACCACCAAATCAAGATCAGAAATGGGGACATTCCTAAGACAGCTTTTGTCACTCGTTATGGCTAGTACGAGTACACCGTCATGTCCTTCGGTCTAACCAATGCTCCATCTACGTTCTCCCGCTTGATGAACTCGATCTTCATGGAGTACGTAGATAAGTTCGTCGTGGTTTACCTCGATGATATCCTTATTTACTCGAAGAACGAGGAAGAGCATGCCGAACATCTTAGACTTGTGTTAGAAAAACTCAGAGAGCACCGCCTTTATGCCAAGTTCTCCAAGTGTGAATTTTGGTTGCCAGAAGTGACCTACCTATGCCACGTGATATCTGGTAAGGGCATTGCCGTCAATCCCGAGAGAGTTCAGGCCGTTCTTGATTGGACTCCGCCTGAAACGGTTAAGCAAGTTAGAAGTTTCCTTGGCCTAGCCAGTTATTGTTGCCGCTTCGTTGAGAACTTCTCCAAAGTGGCCAAACCTCTCACGAAACTTCTTAAGAAAGATAAAAGGTTTGAGTGGTCCCTACAATGTGAGCACAGTTTTCAGGAACTGAAAAGATGCCTGACTTCTGCTCCCATACTTGTCCCACCGGATTTCACTAAAGACTTTGTTATCTACTGCGATGCCTCACGACAGGGACTAGGTTGCATTCTTATGCAAGATCGCCATGTGATTGCCTATGCATCTCGACAGTTGCATCCACATGAGGAGAATTATACTACACATGATCTAGAGCTTGCAGCCGTAGTCTATGCACTTAAGACATGGCGGCATTACCTTCTCGGTAAACATTGCGAGATTTACACCGATCACCAGAGTCTCAAGTATTTCTTCACCCAACCAGATTTGAACCTTAGGCAAAGACGTTGGCTGGAGTTGATCTCAGATTACGACTTAGGGATTACCTACACCCCAGGCAAGGGCAATGTCATGGCTGATGCGCTAAGTCGTAAGTCCTATTGCAACAATCTCATGTTGCAGCAGGGCCAACCACTTCTCCATGAGGAATTATGTAAACCTAACCTTCATATTGCTCCTCACGGGTTCCTCTCTACCTTGGTGGCAAGACCTACTCTTGTGGACCATATCAAAGAAGCCCAGAAGCATGATACGGGGATTACCCGGATCAAGAGAAACATTGCCAAGGGCATTGCTGGTAGTTTCTCTATAGATGATCGGGGTGTTGTTTTCTTCGGGAATCGCCTGGTGGTCCCCAAGAAGCAACATCTTCGGCAATTAATCCTTAAGGAGGCGCATGAATCTCCTCTCACGATTCATCCCGGTAGTACTAAGATGTATCAGTACCTATGCCAGAGGTTCTGGTGGACAAGGATGAAGAGAGAAATCACTCAGTTTATTAATAACTGTGACGTTTGTCGCCGCGTGAAGGCAGAGCATCAGAGACCTGCTGGCACCCTTCAGCCTTTAGCTATTCATGAATGGAAATGGGATAAAGTTGGTATGGTCTTCATCACCGGCTTTCCCAGGACCAAGAAAGGGAATAACGCTATCTTCGTAGTCATTGATCGTCTTTCTAAAGTGGCTCACTTCCTACCTGTTTGAGAGAGTATCACTGCTAGTCAGCTCGCTGACTTATATATTTCTCGAATAGTGTCACTTCATGGTGTTCCACTAGAGATCAATTTAGACCGTGGTAGTCTTTTCACTTCTCACTTCTGGGAGAGTTTCCAAACTGCCATGGGCACCCATCTTTCCTTCAGTACCGCTTTCCACCCTCAATCAAGTGGTCAGGTGGAAAGGGTCAACCAAATTCTCGAAGACATGCTTAGAGCTTGTGTTATCTCATTCGGTATGGATTGGGAGAAGTGTCTTCCCTTCGCTGAGTTTGCTTATAACAACAACTACCAATCCAGCCTCAAGAAAGCTCCTTTTGAGGTTCTATATGGACGAAGATGTCGAACACCTTTGAACTGGTCAGAAACCGGTGAAAGACAATTCTTTGGACCGGATATGATCCTGGAGGCAGAAGAGCAAGTTCGCATCATTCATGAGAACTTGAAAACAACCCAATCTCGTGAAAAGAGCCAGTATGACCGTAGTCATAAGGAAGTGGCTTATGACATTGGCGACAAAGCTTACCTTCGGGTTACCCCTTTGAAGGGTACCCATCGATTCGGTATCAAGGGCAAGTTGGCTCCTCATTACACTGGTCCCTTTCTCATTCTCGCTAAACGAGGAGAGGTTGCCTACCAGTTGGAACTACCGCCACATCTTTCTCGAGTTCATGATGTCTTCCACGTCTCTCAACTCAGGTGTTGCTTCTCGGATCCCATCCGCGAAGTGGACCACGAAGCGCTTGATCTTCAAGATAACCTCACTTATCGAGAGTACCCTGTTCGCATCCTTGATCAAGCAGAGCATGTCACTCGACGTCATAACATCAAGTTTCTCAAGGTTCAGTGGTCTCATCATTCCGAGAGAGAAGCTACCTGGGAGCGTGAAGATCGTCTTCGACTTGAGTACCCCGCTTTCTTTCCGCCAACTCCTAAATCTCGGGACGAGATTTCTTCGAGTGGGGGCGAGTTGTCCCATCCCTAGTTCTGGTATGACCTAGGCTAGCCCTTCATGTTTGCATCATGTTTAAATTCCATATAAATTTGAAATGGGGATTTGTGAAACCCTCAGAAGTCATTTCTGGAAATAATCCAGATAAAAATTTCTCCAAAAAGGTCCAAGAAAATGTTCATGTTACTCTCTGAAAATATTGGTCAGAGGTAAAAATCAAACCAATATTTTTAGGAGCTCATAAATATTTATTTTGGGCATTTGGAATTAATCCAGTATTTATTTGCATTGGATAAATATTTTTATATATATAAGATATTGTCCAAAAATTATGCCAGTTTGTTGAGGAGCTCTGAAATAATACCATTAGCCCCTGCAAAAATTGGCATAAGAAAATAAAATGGTTTAGTATTTTATTTAAACCAAACAAATGTCAGAAAATTAGAAAAGAAAACAAAAAGGGAAAGCCTACCTGTGCTTACCTGCGGCCAGTCACTGTGCAGCCGGCCTGGTCCAGCGGCCCAGCAGGCCGGCCCAGCCGACTGGCACTGCCAGTCGTCCCCTTCCTCACGCGAGGAGGACAGGGGCACGCGCTCGCTGCTGGAGGCCCCCGACGATGCCACGCACTCCCCTCGGCCTCTCTCACTCCCTATCGCTCTCCCTCCTCCCTTGGATCCCTCTCTCTCACCGCCCCGAATGGCTCCGTCGCCATGGCTCGCCGTTGCCGCGCCCACCATCACGGCCTCGCCCTCGTTCCGTGCCCAGACGCTCCGTGCCGTCCTCCTCAACCTCTCCGATGACTCACGCAAGTCGAGATGCCCTGCAGAGCTTCCCTCGACATCATCTTCCTCCTCGGGCTATGCCGTCCGCCGCCGTCGATTCGCCGTCACTAGGTCTTCCCCGAGCCCGCTGTGCTACTCCGCGTGACCGCCGTGAGCATCTCCCTGTTTCCCCTCTTTTCCCCCCCTCGTTCCCGCGTCGTAGCTTCATTCCCCACCACGGCCGAAGCACCCCGCCATCGCCCTGGCCACCGCAGCCCGCAGCCGAGCGCGTCACCCTGCTCCTGGTGACGCCAGGAGGCCGTAGAGTCTCTCCGCTCGCTTCCCCATGCACCGCAGCCCTCGCCCGCACTTAGCCGTGCTCCGGCCGCCGCCGCGAGCCTCGCTCCGGCGAGCTCCGGCCAACCCTCCTCCTCATACCTACCCCACTAGATGCGCGAGAGCACGGGCTACGCCTCGGTGCTCCCAGCCACCGCCCCCGTGCCCTGCAACATGGACGCCGCCGCGTCCTGAGGTCACCGGCGACGACCTCGCCGGCCCGACGTGCGGGCCCGACCTGCCAGGTGATTAGCTTAAGGCTAATCACCATTTTTGCTAACCCCCTGACACAGACAGTGGGCCCTAGAGCCACTAATCTAAATTGGATTAGGAATAACTCCTCTGTTAACTAACTAAGTCACTGACGTGTGGACCCCACACGTCAGGTTTGACCTGGTCAGCTCTGTTGACCTGCTGACGCAGGCATGACGCAATGCTGATGCAATATTTCATTTTCTGGTTTAAATTAATCAGGAAATTCCATAATATATTCAAAACTTCAAAAATTCATAGAAATTCAACCGTAGCTCGGATTGAAATAATTTATATATGAAAATTATCAGAAAAATTCAATCTATCCATCTGTACCACTTTCATGCATGTTCAACCAACTTATACCACTGTATAAGTGAAAACATGATAATGGCATTTTAAATGCTAAATATGGAGTTTGCATATGAACCCTTGGGCCATATGGACTTCATTTAAATGGTTGCTAGATGCATTATTGCAATCATAACATCATTACCATGTTCATGCATCATAATGTTGCATATGCTTGTGTTTTGATTTCCGACACCGCTCCTTCTCGATAGGTCCTGCTCCAGAGAGTGTTCGAGAGTACCTGTCTGAGGAGCAGTGCCCCCATGTTGATCTACCAGGCAAGCAACCCCCCTTGTTCATTCCGATACAATCCTACTCTCTCGCTCCTGCTATCCTTTATTGCATTAGGACAACAATGATTCAACTGCTACTTTATGCTGCGGTAGTTGAACCCATTCCTCTGCATGACCTGTCATTGCCACAGTAAATAGTTAAAACCCACTAGCATGTGTAGGAGTTGCTTGAGCCATGTTGTGTTCTTGCCATGCCATGCCTGCTATTGCTTAGAGTATGTCAGGTCTGATTTATTGGGAATGAATTAGAGTACAGTGCTATGTTCTAATGTTGAGAGTTAAGCGTGTGAACACAATTTGGTAAAGGTAGCGGTGAGAGGCCATGTAGGAGTACATGGTGGGTTGTCTCACTGGAACCGTCCCTAAGAACTGAGTTCTGTGTATGTTGTCCAAGGACTAGCTACTACCACACGTTGGGTTCCGGTAACTCGACCCCTCTCGACTTATTAGCCAACTTGATCTCTGTCCGGGAGTTGCAAATAGTTTCTGGTGTTTATAGGTAGTGCTATTTTTCTACCGAGTGGCACCTGGCAGGGTGGACTTGGGACAGACTAGGCACATGTGGCCCGGTGTCCAAGTGGCACCAGGATGGTGGGCTCGGGAACCCTGTACACATCATTTGGGGCCGTGAGCGAAACCACGGCCGGATCTCCTTGCGAATGGAACCCAAATAGGCGATAAACCTGGACTAGAGTCTTGCGTGGTTAGTCAGGTCGTGGCCGACACACTCGCCAGGCTTCCGCTTGAAGGTTGTCGAGATTCATGACGTGTACATGGTGATAAGTGGTGAGAGCGTGTGTGAAGAAGTACACCCCTGCAGGGTTATCATGATCTATTCTAATAGCCGTGTCCTCGGTTATGGACTTCTTGGGTGCTTACGTGGTACATAGACAACTTAAAGTGGATAATCTAAAATGCTCAAGACAAGTATGAGTGCTATGGATGGCCTTCTCGTAAGGAGACGAGGATGAATCCATAGTATTGTATTGATGTGGTGATTAGTGGACTCGTGTGCACTGCCTCATCTCAAAGAAGTTTCTCGTTGTCGTAGAACAGGATAGCCACTGAGTCAAAGCTAGCTTGCTGCAACTAAACCCCACATTACCTTCTTGATACAAATGCATGTATGGTAGGATCTGATGTACGTCTTGCTGAGTACCTTTGTACTCACGTTTGCTTTATTTATGTTTTGCAGGTGAGACATCTGTCTCACTAGTAGTACCGCTTGGACTTCGATAAGTAACTTGTTACCTCAGCTATGATCTTGTACCCTTGGGAGGGTCTTGTAGATAGTCGGGCTTCTGAGCCCTTTTCCTTTTGTAGTTGTCTGTACTCAGACATGTAATGCTTCCGTGCTTGTATGCTCTGAATGATGGGTCATGTGACCCCTGTTTGTATTAATGCTATGTGCCTCTTCTGAGCATTTATCTATATGAGTTTGCGTTATATTATGATGCCATGTTGTATAGCACATACTTGCATGTTATGCGTACATGTGACGTGTATTGCTATGTGTGGGATCCGACAATCTAGTTGTTTATCCTTGGCAGCCTCTCTTATGGGGAAATGTAGTCTAGTGCTTCCTTGAGCCATAGTAGTCCGCTATAGCCCAGTTCACCGGAGTCCTGCTAGCCCAGCACTACTGGTCAGGACACTTGACTGGCCGGCATGTGTTTCACTTCGTTCCTGTGTCTGTCCCTTCGGGGAAATGTCACGCGGTGACATCCGGAGTCCTGTTAGCCCAGTGCTACAACCCGGATTCACACGCTGCTGACCGACATGCTCGATGTGAATCATGTATGCCTGTCCCCATAGGTTAGTGCCGCTTTGGGTTCACGACTAGCCATGTCGGCCCGGGTTCTCTGTCATATGGATGCTAGCGACACTATCATATACATGAGCCAAAAGGCGCAAACGGTCCCGGGCCACGGTAAGGCGACACCCGTGGGGATACCGTGCGTGAGGCCGCAAAGTGATATGAGGTGTTACATGCTAGATCGGTGTGACTTAGAATCGGGGTCCCGACAGCTTTGGTATCAGAGCCTGACTGCTTGTAGGATTACCAAGCCAACCTGGTCGAAGTTGAGTCTAGAAATTCTTTAGCTATATAGGGGAACTGATTGTGGAAGGAAACGTAAGGCTCTTTTTACTCCTTATGCCTCATGCCTTCTGATCTGAGTCATCCTATCTTTCCTATGGGATTGAGGAACTAGGCTTTCTCTTCCTTCTATCAGGATCACGTGTTACTAGTCCGTAGTCTCTAAGGATTGGTTGATCTGAGTCATATCTCCGGTGTAGCCTGTTTAGTGATATTTTTGAACCTTAAGTGATGTTGTTGAGTTTGATGCTACCCCATCATTTGCAGGATGTCTCATTTTGAGCATTTTACTGCCGTTATGCTGCCGGAATTGCCCTAGGATTTCAAGAGATAGTATTTTTCTCGTACTATATTCTACATCCTTATGATGATGCTGAATCCATCCTTGTTTCCTTGGTTGGTTCTTCAGGATGTCGTCAGTTAACCGAAGTTCTGTTGCTCATAGCCGGAACCACGGAGATGGTAGGGATGAGGATCCTCCCGACCAGCCTTCATTGGCAGAGTTCATGTTAGAGATGGAGAAGAACAAGCGAGAGTCTAACCGCTTGTTGGCACGTATTGCGGAGAACACCTCCCATCAGCACAAAGAGTCAGCGTCCATCTATGATTTCATTGGTCTGAAACCACCTACCTTCCATCATTCCATTGAACCACTCGATGCAGATGACTGCCTCCGTAGTATCACACACAAGCTGCACTGTGCGAACGTAGCTGAAAGTGACAAGGTCACCTACGCTGCTTATCATCTGGAAGGTCCTGCTAGTCTTTGGTGGAAGAACTATGAGGCTATGCTTCCAGCTGGCCAGATACCTACCTGGAGAGATTTCACTGAGGCTTTTCGCGAGCATCACATCCCTCAGGCTCTCATTGACCGTAAGAGAGAAGAGTTCTGTAGTTTTACTCAGAGTAAGATGGCTGTTGATGCTTACAGTAGAGAGTTTGAGAACCTTGCCTGCTATGCTACAGAAGAGGTGTCCACGGACGCCAAGAAGTAGGCTAGGTTCCGGAAGGGTGTCAACCCCAAGTTGTGTCGTGATCTCCACTTGCATCATTGCAATACATTCCAGGCTCTTGTGAACAAGGCCATTAATGCAGAGACAACTCAGCTCACTTACGAGGAGTCTCGTAAGCACACCCGTGATTTGGGTTCTTCTTCCGGTTCTACTTCGCAGAAGCGTCGGATTTGGGTTCCGAACTCCGCTCTTCCACCCGTTTATACACCAAGGCCATCTTGTGTGGCACCTCACCCAGTTCAGTTACATGCTCCACCTAGACCTATCGGTAGACCGCTTGTCAATGTGGGTCCACGTCCTACCTCAGGGACTTGCTTCACATGTGGAGAGCCAGGACACTATGCACGTGACTGCCCTCAAACCAATTATGCTCCACCCCAGCCTGAGAAGTCTGTTGGCCATGGTAAGCCATGACACATTATGATTAGTGTCAAGTCAGCTCCCACTGAACGTGGATGTGTGCATCACGTCTCAGCTAAAGACACTCATGATGATCCAGATGTCGTTCTTGGTACAATCCTTGTCAATTGTCATCCAGCTTTGGTTCTGTTCGATACCGGAGCATCTCACTCCTTCATCTCTGAAGGCTATGCTCGTTTGCATGACATGTCATTTTGTGATATGCCAACTCCACTTGAAATCCAAACTCCAGGGTCTAGATGGCAAACTACCAGAATAAGCCATGGTAACGAAATCCTTGCTGACAGACTTGTATTCCTTGCATCACTTATAGCCCTCAAGTCTACAGATATTAACATCATCTTGGGTATGGACTGGATGAAAGCTCATTATGCCAAGATTGATTGTTACACTAGGTCAGTTCAGCTTACACACCCATCTGGCAAGATAGTCACTGTCTCCACTAGAGTTACAAAGTGCCAACTCTATTCTCTTAATGCCAACCCTCTTCCTGACCTTGAAGATGTCCCGGTAGTCCATGACTTTCCGGATGTCTTTCCAGAGGAACTGCCAGGTATTCCACCTGACAGAGATGTAGAGTTTGTCATAGATCTTATTCCAGGAACCGCTCCAATCTCTAGGAGACCTTACAAGATGGCACCCGTAGAACTAGTTGAGCTTAAGAAACAACTTGATGAATCCTTGCAAAAGGGTTTCATCCATCCTAGTTCTTCTCCCTGGGCTTGCCCCGTCCTCTTTGTCAAGAAGAAGGATGGTACGGACCGGATGGTCGTAGATTATCGTCCCGTTAATTTGGTCACGATAAAGAACAAGTATTCGCTCCCCAGGGTCAACGACCTGTATGATCAGCTCGCTGGATACTCAGTCTTTTCCAAGATGGATTTGAGGTTAGGCTACCACCAAATCAAGATCAGAAATGGGTACATTCCTAAGACAGCTTTTGTCACTCGTTATGGCTAGTACGAGTACACCGTCATGTCCTTCGGTCTAACCAATGCTCCATCTACGTTCTCCCGCTTGATGAACTCGATCTTCATGGAGTACGTAGATAAGTTCGTCGTGGTTTACCTCGATGATATCCTTATTTACTCGAAGAACGAGGAAGAGCATGCCGAACATCTTAGACTTGTGTTAGAAAAACTCAGAGAGCACCGCCTTTATGCCAAGTTCTCCAAGTGTGAATTTTGGTTGCCAGAAGTGACCTACCTAGGCCACGTGATATCTGGTAAGGGCATTGCCGTCAATCCCGAGAGAGTTCAGGCCGTTCTTGATTGGACTCCGCCTGAAACGGTTAAGCAAGTTAGAAGTTTCCTTGGCCTAGCCAGTTATTGTTGCCGCTTCGTTGAGAACTTCTCCAAAGTGGCCAAACCTCTCACGAAACATCTTAAGAAAGATAAAAGGTTTGAGTGGTCCCTACAATGTGAGCACAATTTTCAGGAACTGAAAAGATGCCTGACTTCTGCTCCCATACTTGTCCCACCGGATTTCACTAAAGACTTTGTTATCTACTGCGATGCCTCACGACAGGGACTAGGTTGCATTCTTATGCAAGATCGCCATGTGATTGCCTATGCATCTCGACAGTTGCATCCACATGAGGAGAATTATCCTACACATGATCTAGAGCTTGTGGCCGTAGTCTATGCACTTAAGACATGGCGGCATTACCTTCTCGGTAAACACTGCGAGATTTACACCGATCACCAGAGTCTCAGGTATTTCTTCACCCAACCAGATTTGAACCTTAGGCAAAGACGTTGGCTGGAGTTGATCTCAGATTACGACTTAGGGATTACCTACACCCCAGGCAAGGGCAATGTCATGGCTGATGCGCTAAGTCGTAAGTCCTATTGCAACAATCTCATGTTGCAGCAGGGCCAACCACTTCTCCATGAGGAATTATGTAAACCTAACCTTCATATTGCTCCTCACGGGTTCCTCTCTACCTTGGTGGCGAGACCTACTCTTGTGGACCATATCATAGAAGCCCAGAAGCATGATACGGGGATTACCCGGATCAAGAGAAACATTGCCAAGGGCATTGCTGGTAGTTTCTCTATAGATGATCGGGGTGTTGTTTTCTTCGGGAATCGCCTGGTGGTCCCCAAGAAGCAACATCTTCGGCAATTAATCCTTAAGGAGGCGCATGAATCTCCTCTCACGATTCATCCCGGTAGTACTAAGATGTATCAGTACCTATGCCAGAGGTTCTGGTGGACAAGGATGAAGAGAGAAATCGCTCAGTTTATTGATAACTGTGACGTTTGTCGCCGCGTGAAGGCAGAGCATCAGAGACCTGCTGGCACCCTTCAGCCTTTAGCTATTCATGAATGGAAATGGGATAAAGTTGGTATGGTCTTCATCACCGGCTTTCCCAGGACCAAGAAAGGGAATAATGCTATCTTTGTAGTCATTGATCGTCTTCCTAAAGTGGCTCACTTCCTACCTGTTTGAGAGAGTATCACTGCTAGTCAGCTCGCTGACTTATATATTTCTCGAATAGTGTCACTTCATGGTGTTCCACTAGAGATCAATTTAGACCGTGGTAGTCTTTTCACTTCTCACTTCTGGGAGAGTTTCCAAACTGCCATGGGCACCCATCTTTCCTTCAGTACCGCTTTCCACCCTCAATCAAGTGGTCAGGTGGAAAGGGTCAACCAAATTCTCGAAGACATGCTTAGAGCTTGTGTTATCTCATTCGGTATGGATTGGGAGAAGTGTCTTCCCTTCGCTGAGTTTGCTTATAACAACAACTACCAATCCAGCCTCAAGAAAGCTCCTTTTGAGGTTCTATATGGACGAAGATGTCGAACACCTTTGAACTGGTCAGAAACCGGTGAAAGACAATTCTTTGGACCGGATATGATCCTGGAGGCAGAAGAGCAAGTTCACATCATTCATGAGAACTTGAAAACAGCCCAATCTCGTCAAAAGAGCCAGTATGACCGTAGTCATAAGGAAGTGGCTTATGACATTGGCGACAAAGCTTACCTTCGGGTTACCCCTTTGAAGGGTACCCATCGATTCGGTATCAATGGCAAGTTGGCTCCTCGTTACACTGGTCCCTTTCTCATTCTCGCTAAACGAGGAGAGGTTGCCTACCAGTTGGAACTACCGCCACATCTTTCTCGAGTTCATGATGTCTTCCACGTCTCTCAACTCAGGTGTTGCTTCTCGGATCCAATCCGCGAAGTGGACCACGAAGCGCTTGATCTTCAAGATAACCTCACTTATCGAGAGTACCCTGTTCGCATCCTTGATCAAGCAGAGCATGTCACTCGACGTCATAACATCAAGTTTCTCAAGGTTCAGTGGTCTCATCATTCCGAGAGAGAAGCTACCTGGGAGCGTGAAGATCGTCTTCGACTTGAGTACCCTGCTTTCTTTCCGCCAACTCCTAAATCTCGGGACGAGATTTCTTTGAGTGGGGGCGAGTTGTCCCATCCCTAGTTCTGGTATGACCTAGGCTAGCCCTTCATGTTTGCATCATGTTTAAATTCCATATAAATTTGAAATGGGGATTTGTGAAACCCTCAGAAGTCATTTCTGGAAATAATCCAGATAAAAATTTCTCCAAAAAGGTCCAAGAAAATGTTCATGATACTCTCTGAAAATATTGGTCAGAGGTAAAAATCAAACCAATATTTTTAGGAGCTCATAAATATTAATTTTGGGCATTTGGAATTAATCCAGTATTTATTTGCGTTGGATAAATATTTATATATATATAAGATATTGTCCAAAAATTATGCCAGTTTGTTGAGGAGCTCTGAAATAATACCATTAGCCCCTGCAAAAATTGGCATAAGAAAATAAAATGGTTCAGTATTTTATTTAAACCAAACAAATGTTAGAAAATTAGAAAAGAAAACAAAAAGGGAAAGCCTACCTGTGCTTACCTGCGGCCAGGCACTGTGCAGCCGGCCTGGCCCAGCGGCCCAGCAGGCCGGCCCAGCCGACTGGCACTGCCAGTCGTCCCCTTCCTCGCGCCAGGAGGACAGGGGCACGCGCTCGCTGCTGGAGGCCCCCGACAATGCCACACACTCCCCTCGGCCTCTCTCACTCCCTATCGCTCTCCCTCCTCCCTTGGATCCCTCTCTCTCACCGCCCCGAATGGCTCCGTCGCCATGGCTCGCCGTTGCCGCGCCCACCATCACGGCCTCGCCCTCGTTCCGTGCCCAGACGCTCCGTGCCGTCCTCCTCAACCTCTCCGATGACTCACGCAAGTCGAGATGCCCTGCAGAGCTGCCCTCGACGTCATCTTCCTCCTCGGGCTATGCCGTTCGCCGCCGTTGATTCGCCGTCACCAGGTCTTCCCCGAGCCCGCTGTGCTACTCCGCGTGACCGCCGTGAGCATCTTCCCGTTTCCCCTCTTTTCTCCCCCTCGTTCCCGCGTCGTAGCTTCATTCCCCACCACGGCCGAAGCGCCCCGCCGTCGCCCTGGCCACCGCAGCCCGCAGCCGAGCGCGTCACCCTGCTCCTGGTGACGCCAGGAGGCCGTAGAGTCTCTCCGCTCGCTTCCCCATGCACCGCAGCCCTCGCCCGCACTTAGCCGTGCTCCGGCCGCCGCCACGAGCCTCGCTCCGGTGAGCTCCGGCCAACCCTCCTCCTCATACCTACCCCACTAGATGCGCGAGAGACGGGCTACGCCTCGGTGCTCCCAGCCACCGCCCCCGTGCCCTGCAACATGGACGCCGCCGCGTCCTGAGGTCACCGGCGACGACCTCGCCGGCCCGACGTGCGGGCCCGACCTGCCAGGTGATTAGCTTAAGGCTAATCACCATTTTTGCTAACCCCCTGACACAGACAGTGGGCCCTAGAGCCACTAATCTAAATTGGATTAGGAATAACTCCTCTGTTAACTAACTAAGTCACTGACGTGTGGACCCCACACGTCAGGTTTGACCTGGTCAGCTCTGTTGACCTGCTGACGCAGGCATGACGCAATGCTGATGCAATATTTCATTTTCTGGTTTAAATTAATCAGGAAATTCCATAATATATTCAAAACTTCAAAAATTCATAGAAATTCAACCGTAGCTCGGATTGAAATAATTTATATATGAAAATTATCAGAAAAATTCAATCTATCCATCTGTACCACTTTCATGCATGTTCAACCAACTTATACCACTGTATAAGTGAAAACATGATAATGGCATTTTAAATGCTAAATATGGAGTTTGCATATGAACCCTTGGTCCATATGGACTTCATTTAAATGGTTGCTAGATGCATTATTGCAATCATAACATCATTACCATGTTCATGCATCATAATGTTGCATATGCTTGTGTTTTGATTTCCGACACCGCTCCTTCTCGATAGGTCCTGCTCCAGAGAGTGTTCGAGAGTACCTGTCTGAGGAGCAGTGCCCCCCATGTTGATCTACCAGGCAAGCAACCCCCCTTGTTCATTCCGATACAATCCTACTCTCTCGCTCCTGCTATCCTTTATTGCATTAGGACAGCAACGATTCAACTGCTACTTTATGCTGCGGTAGTTGAGCCCATTCCTCTGCATGACCTGTCATTGCCACAGTAAATAGTTAAAACCCACTAGCATGTGTAGGAGTTGCTTGAGCCATGTTGTGTTCTTGCCGTACCATGCCTGCAATTGCTTAGAGTATGTCAGGTCTGATTCATTGGGAATGAATTAGAGTACAGTGCTATGTTCTGATGTTTAGAGTTAAGCGTGTGAACACAATTTGGTAAAGGTAGCGGTGAGAGGCAATGTAGGAGTACATGGTGGGTTGTCTGAGTGGAACTGTCCCTAAGAACTGAGTTCTATGTATGTTGTCCAAGGACTAGCTACTACCACACGTTGGGTTCCGGTAACTCGACCCTTCTCGACTTATTAGCAAACTTGATCTCTGTCCAGGAGTTGCAAATAGTTTCTGGTGTTTATAGGTAGTGCTATGTTTCTACCGAGTGGCACCCGGCAGGGTGGACTTGGGACAAAGTAGGCACATGTGGCCCGGTGTACCGAGTGGCACCCGGATGGTGGGCTCGGGAACCCTGTACACATCGTTTGGGGCCGTGAGTGAAACCCCGGCCGGATCTCCTTGCGAATGGAACCCAAATAGGCGATAAACCTGGACTAGAGTCTTGCGTGGTTAGTCAGGTCGTGGCTGACACCCTCGCCAGGCTTCCGCTTGAAGGTTGCCGAGATACATGACGTGTACATGGTGATAAGTGGTGAGAGCGTGTGTGAAGAAGTACACCCCTGCAGGGTTATCATGATCTATTCGAATAGCCGTGTCCTCGGTTATGGACTTCTTGGATGCTTACGTGGTACATAGACAACTTAAAGTGGATACTCTAAAATGCTCAAGACAAGTGTGAGTGCTATGGATGGCCTTCTCGTAAGGAGACGAGGATGAATCCATAGTATTGTATTGATGTGGTGATTAGTGGACTCGTGTGCGCTGCCTCATCTCAAAGAAGTTTCTTGTTGTCGTAGAACAGGATAGCCACTGAGTTAAAGCTGGCTTGCTGCAACTAAACCCCACATCACCTTCTTGATACAAATGCATGTATGGTAGGATCTGATGTAAGTCTTGCTGAGTACCTTTGTACTCACGTTTGCTTTATTTATGTTTTGCATGTGAGACATCTGTCTCACTAGTTGTACCGCTTGGACTTCGACGAGTAACTTGTTACCTCAGCTACGATCTTGTACCCTTGGGAGGGTCTTGTAGATAGTCAGGCTTCTGAGCCCTTTTCCTTTTGTAGTTGTCTGTACTCAGACATGTAATGCTTCCGTTGCTTGTATGCTCTGAATGATGGGTCATGTGACCCCTGTTTGTATTAATGCTATGTGGCTCTTCTGAGCCTTTATCTATATGAGTTTGCGTTATATTGTGATGCCATGTTGTATAGCACATACTTGCATGTTATGCGTACGTGTGACGTGTATTGCTATGTGTGGGATCCGACAATCTAGTTGTTTATCCTTGGCAGCCTCTCTTATGGGGAAATGTAGTCTAGTGCTTCCTTGAGCCATAGTAGTCCGCTACAGTCCGGTTCACCGGAGTCCTACTAGCCCAGCACTACTGCTCAGGCCACTTCACTGACCGGCATGTGTTTCACTTCGTTCCTGTGTCTGTCCCTTCGGGGAAATGTCACGCAGTGACATCCGGAGTCCTGGTAGCCCAGTGCTACAACCCGGATTCACACGCTGCTGACTGACATGCTCGATGTGAATCATGTATGCCTGTCCCCATAGGTTAGTGCCGCTTTGGGTTCACGACTAGCCATGTCAGTCCGGGTTCTCTGTCATATGGATGCTAGCGACACTATCATATACGTGAGCCAAAAGGCGCAAACGGTCCCGGGCCATGGTAAGGCGACACCCGTGGGGATACCGTGCATGAGGCCGCAAAGTGATATGAGGTGTTACATGCTATATCGCTGTCACTTAGAATCGGGGTCCCGACACTTTCCTGCTCTCCAATCGGCAAGATCCTCATGGACGTCCTCTTTGGAGACAAAGATCACTTCCGTCGAGAGTCAGTTTGGTTTGAGGTGGTGGACCTCGAGAGCCCATACCATGCACTACTTGGCCGACCCGCCCTGGCCAAGTTCATGGCAGTCCCCCACTACACCTACCTCAAAATGAAGATGCCCAGTTCCAGGTGAATTCTGACCGTAGCCGGCGACTACAGGAAGTCGTCTGCCTGTGCGGCTGAGAGCAGTCGGCTAGCCAAGTCCCTGGTGATCGCAGCCGAGAAGTGGCTCCTTGAATGGGTTGTGGCGATGGCCGGCAAGCAGCCAGAGGTGTCGCCTAACCCAAAGGAGTCGGAGGCTGAGGGTTCGTTCAAGCCGGCCAAGGAGACAAAGAAGATACCCTTGGATCCGGAGCACCCAGAGAGGTACGCTGTCGTAGGTGCAAACCTCGACAGCAAATAGGAAGGCGAGCTCGTCGATTTCCTCCGTGAGAATCGGGACATCTTCGCATGGTCCCCCAAAGACATGCCAGGTGTACCGACGGAATTCGTCGAGCACAAGTTACTTGTCCGATCTGATGCAAAGCCGGTCAGGCAGCCCCTGTGCCGCCTATCAGAAGAGAAGAGAAGAGTTGTCGGAGAAGAGATAGCCCGACTCCTAGCAGCCGACTTCACTATGGAAGTATTCTTTCCAGAGTGGCTAGCCAATCCGGTCCTGGTACTGAAGAAGAACAAGCAGTGGCGAATGTGTATTGACTACACGAGCCTCAACAAGGCCTGCCCCAAGGACCCGTTTGCTCTGCCAAGAATTGATCAGGTGATAGACTCCACCGCCGGATGCGAGCTATTGAGCTTTTTGGATGCATATTCAGGATATCACCAGATCAAGCTGAACCCAGCTGACAGACTGAAGACCGCCTTCATCACGCCGTTTGGAGCCTTTTGCTACCTCAGCATGACGTTCGGTTTGAGGAATGCTGGCGCCACCTTTCAGTGTTGCATGCAGAAGTGCCTCCTCAAGCAACTCGGCAGGAACACCCACGCCTACGTGGACAATGTGGTGGTGAAGACGGAAAAGCGTGGAATACTGCTGGAAGACCTCAAGGAGACCTTTGAGAACCTGCGCCGATTCCAGATCAAGCTCAACCCTGAGAAGTGAGTCTTCGGAGTACCAGCCGGCCAATTCCTTGGCTTCCTGGTCTCTAAACGCGGCATAGAATGCAACCCTGTAAAGATCAAGGCCATTGAGAGGATGGAGGTACCCAGCCGACTGCTGGACGTGCAAAAGTTCACCGGCTGCTTGGCATCCATCAGCCGATTTATCAGTCGGCTGGGTGAGAAAGCTCTCCCCTTATACCAATTCATGAACAAGACCACTTTTTTCGAGTGGAACCACAAGGCGGACGAAGCTTTTCTCTAGTTGAAAAAGATGCTGACTACTCCACCTGTTCTGGCGGCTCCGACTCCTAAGGAACCTATGCTCCTGTATATCGCCGCCACCAGCCGGGTAGTTAGCACGGTCATTGTAGTAGAACGCAAGGAGAAAGGCAAGGCACTACCTGTCCAGAGACTAGTATATTACCTGAGCGAAGTACTGTCGGCCTCCAAGCAGAACTACCCCCACTACCAGAAGATGTGCTATGGCGTGCACTTTACCGCCAAGAAATTGAAGCCCTACTTTCAAGACCACCCAATCACTGTGGTCTGCAAGGCCCCACTTGCCGAGATCATCGGAAGCCGAGATGCTTCTGGCTGAGTGGCCAAGTGGGCCATAGATCTGGCTCCCTACACCATCCACTACCAGCCCCGTACCGCCATCAAGTCACAAGCACTGGCCGACTTTCTCGTCGACTGGACCGAGACCCAGTACCTACCTCCAGCGCCCGACTCCACCCATTGGCGGATGCATTTTGACGGCTCCAAGATGTGCACCGGCTTGGGAGCTGGCGTTGTCCTCACTTCTCCTAAAGGGGACAAGCTGAAATACGCACTGCAAATCCATTTTGACGCCTGCAACAACGTCGCCGAGTACGAGGCACTCATTCACGGGCTCCGGCTTGCCAAAGAACTCGGCATTCGTCGGATCCTGTGTTATGGCGACTCAGACTTAGTTGTCCAGCAGTCGTCTGGCGACTGGGACGCCAAAGATGCAAACATGGCGAGTTACCGTTTCCTCGTGGAGCAACTCAGTGGGTATTTCGAGGGGTGCGAGTTCCTCCATGTGCCAAGAAACGACAACGACCAAGCAGACGCCTTGGCACGAATTGGCTCTACCCGTCAGGCAATACCATCCGGCATCGCCCTTCAACGCCTCCTCAAACCGTCTGTCAAGCCTTCACTAGAATCAAACTCCATCTTCATGCCGGCTCCTCCCGAAGAAGTCGGATCCGACTCCAGAGCCCCGGCAGACGGTACAGGGATCTTGGCAAATGGCTCCAAAGCCGCCACAGTCGAGGCCGGCCCAGGGACTGCAGAGCCTGGCCTCGGGACTGCGGCGGTGGGCTCAAAGACTCCAGAACTCGGCCCGAGAGCCGCGCCAGTCGGCCTGGGGACTTCATTAACCCAGCAAGCGGTTGTTGACTCCACCCCGCCGCCTCCCAGCCCAGCCGCCCTCGTCCAAGTCACAGTTCTGGCAGTCGAAGAAATAGCAGCACCCTCATGGGCCCAGCCCATCCTCAAATTTCTGGTGAGCAAAGAGCTGCCAACTGATGAGACCTTAGCTCGGCAGGTATGACATCGAGCGGCAGCCTACACCATAGTCAACAGAGAGCTGGTCAGGCGCAGTGTCACTGGTATCTACCAGCGCTGCGTAGATCCAGAGCAAGGCCAAGCAATTCTCAATGACATCCACCAAGGCGAGTGCGGCCACCATGCGGCTTCAAGAGCACTCGTCGCCAAAGCTTTCCGACACGGCTTCTTTTGGCCAACGGCCTTAGAAGAGGCCAAGGAATTGGTCCAAAAATGCAAAGGGTGCCAGAAGTTCCGCTCCAAGCCACATCAGCCGGCTTCCGCACTCAAGACCATCCCCATTGCCTGGCATTTCACAGTTTGGGGTCTAGACATGGTGGGACCATTCAAGACGGCACGAGGTGGCTTAACTCACTTACTTGTCGCAGTGGACAAGTTCACCAAGTGGATAGAAGCGAAGCCAATCAAGAAACTGAATGGTCCGACTGCCGTGACTTTCATCTCTGATATCACAATTCGGTACGGCATACACACAGCATCATCACCGACAACGGCACAAATTTTGCCAAAGGCGCCTTGGCCCGTTTCTGTGCAACACAGGGCATCCGACTGGACCTAGCGTCCGTCGCCCATCCACAGTCAAACGACCAGGTGGAGAGAGCAAATGGCCTCATCCTGTCCGACATCAAGCCCCGACTGGTCGAGCCTCTAGAGCGTTCGGCTGGCTACTGGCTCGATGAGTTGCCAGACGTCCTCTGGAGTCTGCGCATGACTCCAAACAAGTCAACCGACTTCACGCCTTTCTTCCTCGTCTATGGTGCTGAAGCCGTCATCCCAACGGACATAGAGTTCGACTCCCCGCGAGTCACCATGTACACCAAGGAGGAAGCAGAATAAGCACGTCAAGACGGCGTCGATCTGCTGGAAAAAGGGCCGGCTGTTGGCACTCAGCCGGTCCGGCATCTACCAGCAGAGCCTGTACCGATACTACAACAGGAAGGTCAAGCCGAGATCTTTCCAAGAGGGCGACCTTGTGCTCCGACTGATCCAGTGAACGGCCGGCCAGCACAAGCTGTCGGCGCCTTGGGAAGGCCCTTTCATCATCAGCAAAGTACTGGGTAACGACTCCTACTACCAGATTGACGCTCAGAAGCCCCGAGCACGCAAGAGGGACGACTCCGGCAAAGAGACAGAGCGGCCATGGAATGCAAATCTCCTCCGAAGATTTTACAGTTAATGCAGTATGTACCACTCTACCTTTTGTATTAAAGTACCAAGACTTCGGGCCCCCCGAGACGAGCTCGATGACTGCCCTCTTTTGTCTATATGATAAAAATTGTGCCTATGAGTATGTTACTCTTTGTTATGCCGCTTGGCACCGGGCTCGACAGGTCGGCCCGGAGACTTGCCGCCTTGCACTATGAAATGCTTCCTGCAGCCGGACAAGTAGTGTGTGGCGCCTAAGCCATCTCTTGTCAGAAGCCGCAGCTCATAGAGCGACTGTACGGTGGGCAGGAGTAAGGTAGAATGGGCGTTCGCATGAAAAATGGCTAAGGACTCAAAGCATAAAACATTGCTTAAGACGGCTTCCAGCCTTCCTTTTTTCTTTTTGCAAGCCGACTATTAAGCAGTCGGCTCACCGCCTTCTATCCAACTTGCTATAAAACTCTAAAACGGCTAAGTACTTGCCTTCCCAAAGTAGCCAAGCATTTGATCCAACGGCAGTCCGCAGAGCGGCTGTCCGACTGGCAAGACATGCAACTAAGGGAAAGCGGCAAAGGAAAATGCCAAAAGAGCAATGAGCAAGAAAAGATAGAATTCGGATAAATATTTACATAACATAGGCCCTTGGCCGAATCTTCGAGCAGAAGTTCAAAATACACCCCGCGGGTGGAATTGTGCGAATTAACAAGTTCTTCAAAGACTACTAAAGCAGATAAAATAAAGATAAGACGGCAGCTTAGGAAGCGGTAGACGGATTTGGAGGGTCGGAGGAGGCAGCAGCGTCAGGCGTTGGGGCGGCCGGCTGGGCAGTCTCGGCTTCATCGCCTCCGGTGGCAGTCGGATCGCTCGCACGCGGCTCATTGCTGGAGGCACGGTCAAGCTAAGGCTGGCCGTCTGCTCCGTCTTCTGGTGCTTCCGCCTCGCCTCCGTCCTCCGCCTCGCCTTCCTCCTCGACGCTGGAGCCGATCACCTTCGCCGAGTCCTGCCGTAGTCTGGGTTCATCCCAAGCCACTCCGGCGGTACCTCCTCGCCGTCTTCAGACTGCTCGGGGACGAAGATGCTGTTGTCGGTGTACTCGGTGATCGCTGCGGCATGCTTGACGAGGGCGTCTTTCGTGGCTGCCAGCTCCGGCTGGGCCTCTGACCGGAGTGTGGCCAGCCGGTCTAGGTCTAGCCCCGGATACCACGCCTTGACGAACTCCAAGGCCCGGCGCGCTCCAGGTCGGGCCGAGGAACCTTTCCAGGCTTCAAGACGACCAGCCGCGACCTCCATCCAGTCGGCAGTCCGACTGGGGGTGCACGGAGCCTGCATATCCAGCCACAGGGCGGAAATCGCCTGGGCGCCGACACGTTGAAGCCGGCGCAACATCCGGTGAGTCGGCCGAAGGTGAGCCTCGATGCTCAGGATATGCTCGTCAAGGGTTCAGGGAGTGTCGACGGCGATCTCTGCGCCTTCCGCCCTCCGACCCTCACGGTCAGCCTCGATGGCTTGGATGGCAGCCCGCGAATGCCCGGGAAAGAAGTCTGCCAAGACGGAAGAAGCGAAGAAGCAAGTCAAAACCAGGAGTCGGCACGACTTATAATCGGCAGCTCGAAGAAAGAAAGTAAAGAAACTCACCATCAACGATGTCTTCAATCTCATGGAAGCCGAAGGCCAGCATTGCCTCTTTGTCAGTCCAGGAGGAGCGGTCGCTCGCGAACTCGGCCAGGAGGGCGGCTTCCGCCTCTTCCGCCTCCTTCTGCGTCTTCATAAGCAGCTCCCTCTGCTCTGCCAATTGTGTGGCCAGCAGATCGCGCTCTGTGGCAAGCTTGCTGCACTCCTCCCCCTTGGCGCGCAGCGCGGAGTTGGCTTCGCTCAGCTGCTATTGAAGAGCAGCGTTGGCTCCTGAAGAGAAGGAAGAAAGAAGGCGTTAAGTCATCAAACAAGAAGGTCACCGAGGAGACCCGGCCCGACTGCTCAGCAGTCGGCCCGAATCCCGGGGACTACAGCCCACGGGTGCGCCAGTGCACCCTGCAAAGAAGGAAAAGGACTCACTCCGGCTCTCCGACAGGTCGGCGGTCCGCTTGCCCAGCTCTTCAATGCTGCGGTTGAAGGCAGTGACACAGAGGTTGTGGTAGTCCTGCGACAAGTATTTCAGAAAAAAATTAGTACCTGGAACTCACCAATTGGAAGTTCCGGACCGCCTGCTCAGTAACCAGCCCGAAACTCGGGGACTACACCCAGTGGGTGCGCTGGCACACTCCCACAGAAAGGAACAAGAAAACAAGGACCAACGAGAAAGCATACCCGGACAGCTGCCCGCAAAGCCAGATACGCCTTGGTGCAGTTCTGGATGGCGTCGCCCTCAGCTCGCAGCTTCGTTTGGACGTCCAGAAGCACCTGGTTCAGCGGCCCTGTGCCGCCTCCTCACACCCACCCAATGGGCGCGGCGCTCGTCACTTTAGCGTCTCGGATCGCCGAGCTGGCGGTGTCGGTCTCCAGGGGGCGGCGTGGCGCCGAAGTCGCCTTCTCAAGACGGCGGCGCGTTGGCGAGCCGACTTGGAGGAGTAGCCTCGCCACGGCCTCGTCTTCAATCGGCGGCACCGGCGGGTCCGCCGGCTGTTTGCCTTGCGCGCTCCCAGACGGCGGCGGAGGTGGCGGCGGAATGATCACGTCCAGCATGGAGGAGTCACCGCCTTCCCTCTCCATGATGGGGTTCTCGCTGCCGGCTTCCCTAGTCTGCCCCGTGAACTCCACAGGCGGCGGTGCAGAGTTCAACGGAGTGACGAACACCGCCGATTGGCGGTGCGCGGCCTCCTCAGCCTTCCGCTTCGTCGCGGCGATGACTTCGACCTCCGCCAGTTTCTTCTTGGCGGAGGCCTCCGCCTTATCGGCCTCCACCTTCCCCAGGCGGGCGGCCTCTTCCTCGTTGCGCTTCTCCTGCGTGTTCCGCTCCATTGCCTCCTGGAGGTCGGCAGCGGGGTCAATCCGCCGAGTGGTGGCGGACATCTCCGCTGACCCCATGACGGAGGCGGCGACAACCCTCTCAAGAGTGAGGGGAGCCCTGAAGCGAGGGAAGCAAGTAAAAGACTCAGACAAAAGCTACAAAGAAAGAATAAAGCGTTAAGACAGGAATACTCGCGCGGAGACCAGTGGCGGCTTCTTTACTTCCTTGCGGAAGCGGATGGCCTTCGCGGCCGCCTCGTCCTGCTTGGTCGCCGCGGCCGAACTCTTGGGCTTCTTCGGCCGACTGCCGAATAAGGTCGGCATGGCCCTACCTTTCTTCCCGCCGTCTAGAGCACCCGGCACGGCAGAAGAGCCCGCGCTGGGATGGCTGGCTCCTGGCCGATGGCGGGGGGCGACCTCCTTCTCATCATCAGGCCAGTCCTCTGGACTGGCACCGAGCCGCGGGCTGCCTCCTCCCTTGGCGTCGTCTTCCAAAGCCGCCGCCCCCAGATCGGGGTCGTCGACATCGCTCTCCGCCCGGTCGGCAAGGAACTCGCGGGCCGGCCCCGTGGTGCCGGCTGGTGGATGGAGGAGGGGATTCTGACCAAAGCCAACTGGTCAGGTCGCACAAACAAACTCGGCAAGAAAGAAGACAATCCAAAGAAAGAAAGGGCAACTCATCGTGGGCGGGGGGTTGGCGCGGGAGTATGGCTCCTTGCCGAACCGCTAGTCCTCCAGGAGCTTGCTGTCCGAGAGGTAGTTCACCATGTAGGCCACCTCCTCGTGAGGCATGTCCTTGGTGCACATCCGACTCAGGTCACGGCGCCCGCTCATTTGGCATATCATGTGGGGGCAGCCTTGGAGCGGGAGAACTCGGTGCGCCACGAAGGCGGCCAGCAGGTCCGGGCCAGTCAGGCCCTCCGACTGCGTCAGCACTCGGAGTCGCGCGACGACGCCAGCTCCCGCAAGCGTCAGTGACTTGGCCCAGAACGACCAGTTGGGCAGTCTCCCAGCCGGTGGGCCGGCTTCGAAAGCCGGCAGGTTGACCCAATCGCCCCTCTCGAAGACGCTCTTCACGTAGAAGTACGATCACTGCCACATCTTCACCGACTTTATCAGCTTGATGGTGGGGAAGGGGTTGTTGGCCCCTGACCTCCGCACGGTGATGAATGCGCCGCACTGAGGCGGCACGCCTGCAGCTGGGTGCCGAGCTTGGAGTAGAAGAACTCCCCCCAGAGCTCGAGAGTGGGGAGGACTCCGAGGAAGCCTTCGCACAAGGCCACGAAGGCGGACAACAGCACCACCGTGTTGGGCGTGACGTGGTGCGGCTGGAGGCCGTAGAACTCCAGAAAGGAGCGGAAGAAGCTGCTCGCCGGCAGCCCCAATCCGTGCAGGCAGTGCAAGTAGAAGATAACCCGCTCGCCCTCCTCCGGCGCCGGAGAGATCTCCCCCCTCGGCGCAAGGCGTACCCGCACATAATCTTCGCCGGGGAGCCGACGAGTCTTGCGGAGGAACTTGATGTGGTCGTCATGGACTTCTGAGCCATCCCAGGTGCCGGAATGCACCGAGGGAGGCGCGGCGGCAGAAGAAGAACTCATCGTGAGCGGATCGCCACGACGTTCGGCAAAGTTTGGGCGTGCAGCGATGCGAGCAAGAAGAAGAAGAAGAAGAAGAGCAAGGAGTAGCCTGGAGGAGGGGCGCGCGTGCTCTGCTGCACCCCCTCCTCCCCCTGCTTATAGTTTCATGGGCTGTGAAGCTGAGGGGGCGGACGTGGAATTTACTGCGCCCATGACCCCACGACCCCACGTTTCCACGACAAAGTTACTACGCGCAGTAACTCCATGGGAATCCAAACCGTCCGCCTGGGCCACAGCGAATCCGCTTGGGCGCTGAGGCGCGGTAATGATGGGCCCCACCTACGGACCTGTCCTGTCATGCACGTAGGCTGGCAGACTGGCCTGGCCTCGTGTTGCCACGTGACGGGCCCGGAACGGGCGGCGACCTGGAAGCTTAGCCAGCACTCTACTTGGATCCCGCCGCGATGTTCGAAATATCGTGCGAGTCAGAGTTGGGCGAGTCCGACCCCTTCTAGTCGGCCCGGCAGAAGTCAAGCAAGATCCATGTCTCGGGCACCCGGAAAGAGAAACTGCTGAGGCTCCTTGGTCGATCGTCCGCGACGCCTCATCAGCTTCGGGGACTACTGTCGGAGTAATGGGCCGCGGGTAGGCTAACCCGAGTCCCAGAACCTTTCAAGACATTGGGGTAGGCTGCGCCCCTCAAGACCCCAGGACAAAGAGCCGCCCTCTGAGAAGTCCACGGCAAGGCAACCGACTAGCCGCTGGTGGCCGAGTCCCAGGGACGACTTCAGGATAAGCCAACTCCTGACTGACGACTTCCTGAGAAGCCGGCCTTGGGAAGTCAGCCCGCGACTCCCACAAACCCCATGTCCTCATCAAGAGGGACAGGACAGGGGAGTGGCTATAGTGAAGCCTGCTCCCGCCCCTTCCCAGAGGCAGGCATGGCCATAGTACGCCGTACCCATGGAGATCTCCGAGAGGCGTGGCACTATTGTCACGCCGGCCCTGACATCAGCATCGGTGGACCGAATCCTGCGCCCACGACGGCTTGTCTGTACGACCCTGGGGTGACGGGTCCCATCGGCCAGCGGGATCCCAGAAGACGGCAAGTGCACCACCAGCCGGACCCGTTGGGAGTCGGCCCCCGAGAGTCGGCCAGCTCCTCCCCCGGGGCCCACGCGCCATTAACCAGATGTGACGGAGAGTGGCAATAGTGATCGCCCGCCAGACGGCGGGGCTGTTGCCACGACTCCATGACCAAGCCCGCGTCATTAGAAGCACGGCTACAGTAATCAGCAGCCGGCAAGACCCGCCCGTGGCGGACGCGGACTGTCAGCTCCGTACCGAGCTAGTCGGCGGGGCCCACCAGTCGGCGGGCCCCAGGAGTCGGCGGATAAGACGGCGGCCAGAGAGACAGACGGCTGGGCCCGCGTCCGGCCGGATTACCATTGTACTCCTGGGGGGTAGGCCTATATAACCCCCCAGGGCACCCATGCAGAGGGTTGGAATCCATTAGTACTAGACCAGATCATATAGGAAGAAGAGAGCTAGCCTTGCCTTCTCCTACCTCTAGGAAACAGTTCAAGGAGCAGTCATGTAAGCACTTTGCCATAGTGATCATGCAGAGACCCCGCAAAGCAGCAGTAGGTGTATTATCTCCCCGGAGAGCCCTGAAGCTGGGTAAGATTCGCCGGCGTGCATGTCTTCGCCTTATCCCGTTTCCAGGCACCGGCGATGTTCTACTCGCCCCCACCATGATAAGCCATCCTTTGGCATATGTCGCACCCAACCCCCGACAATACAACTTTTAGTTTAAGCGCTATTGTTGCTAAATGGTTAAATTTGAACCATACAAAGGATCCCGTCTTAGGAGGCATCTTCGCCTCGTGCCTTGCTGCACTATGAGAAAGAGGAAAAGTTGCTAGCTCATAGTTTTCTAGATTATAATAGTATGGTAGCACATGATTTTATTGTTAAGTATAAGAAGAAGATGCTTAACTATAGACTGATATTTGATAAGAATTACTTTGAGAATATTACCTTGCCTGCTCCCTCTTTGTTCAACATATTTTCAGGCACGTACCTTGTTTTGCCAGAGGCCGTTCAGGCATACCAGAGCCTGATATCAGCTCTAGAGCCGGAGCCACTATTTGATCCTCACCGCAAGTCTGTTTATCAGTGGGATCTAGAGGAGATCACCAACCAGTGGCAACCCGAGGGCCCTCCTTAGTACACCGGAGAGGGCATCGTTGATCCATGGGCATAGACCAACTTAGGCCAAAGGCCTAAGCTTGGGGGAGTACGTATTTCTCACCGACATTACATTCATGTTCACACACTCATGTCAGTTGTCGGTGCTCATACTTTTTCATTGTATTATCCATGCTAGTTTATTTTCTTTTCTGGCATTCTTCTTGTGTGTTTGAAAAGCCTTAAGAAAAAACAAAAACAATTAGTTTTAGCCTTTAGCTAGTTTACTTTCCATGCTTGTAGTAGTAGCAATTAAAAAGAAAACCCAAAAAGATTTCTCGTTTTTCTTTTTGCTTGTTGGGAGCATTCCCGTGTAAATAGTTTTGTTTCTTTTCTTTTCTTTGGGGTCGAGAGGAGAAGACCTTAATGAAAATGTTGAGGGGCTCTCATATGCATTATTGTTGATCTAACAAAGAGCCCATATTACCTTGTCTTCTCCCTTGAATTGAATGCTTGCAGATTCCATCTTAGTCCAATGCACGTGCACTATTATTATTATCCACACTATTCGGTTGTGCAAGTGAAAGGCAATAATGACGATATATGATGGACTGATTGAGATGTGAAAAGCTCGTATGAACTCGACCTCTCTTGTTTTTGTAAATATGATTAGTTCATCATTCCTGATTCAGCCTAATATGAATGAAACATGTTTGCAATTACATTTAGAGATTACAGTTGCTCATGCCATGCTTAATTTGCTAGGAGTTTATAATGGTTTACCTTGCGTGCCAACATGCTATTAAAATGGTTGTGATGTGTTATGATAGGGTGGTATCCTCGTTTGAACGATTTGAGTGGCTTGACTTGGCACATGTAGTTGAAACAAAATCAACATAGCCTCCATGATATTTATATTCATGGTGATTTATATCCTACTCATGCTTGCATTCAACATTGATTAATTTTAATGCATGTTCATGACTGTTGTCGCTCTCTAGCTGGTTGCTTCCCAGTCTCTTTCTAGCATTCACTTGTACTAAGCGGGAATACTACCTGTGCATCCAACTCTATAAACCCCAAAAGTTATTCCATATGAGTCCACCATACCTTCTTATATGTGGTATCTACCTGCCGTTCCAAGTAAATTTGTATGTGCCAAACTCTAAACCTTCAAATGAAATTCTGATTTGTATGCTCGAATAGCTCAAGTATCAACTCGGGCTGTCTGTATCTTCCATGCTAGGCGGGTTATTCTCAAGAGGAGTGGACTCCGCTCCTCACTCGCGAGAAAATGGCCGGTCACCGAGATGCCCAGTCCCATGCTCAAATCAAATAAAAATAATTGCAAACAACACTCCCCCAGGATTGTTGTTAGTTGGAGGCACCCGTTGTTTCGGGCAAGCCATGGATTGATGCTTGTTGGTGGTGGGGGAGTATAAACTTTACCATTCTTCTTGGGAACCGCCTATAATGTGTGTAGCATGGAAGATATCGAGATCTCTCAGTTGTTATGTTGACAATGAAAGTATACCGCTCAAAATATTATTCATCTCTATTTCAAAATCGAGCTCTGGCACCTCTACAAATCCACTTTTATGTTGAGTCATTATCCTCTTATTAAAAAGAACCAGTTGGAGAGCACCGCTGTCATTTGCATGTATTATTATTAGTTTACATTGAGTATGACTGGGACTGGATCTCTTACAATTTCCATTTAGCCCTTGATCTTGAGGGGTGCTCTACATTTTTGTTTTGCGGTCTCATAAAGGGCTAGCGAGATACCATCTTGTCATATCATATTATGATTGTTTTGAGAAAGTGTTGTCATCCGAGATTTATTATTATCGCTCGCTAGTTGATTATGTCATTGATATGAGAAAACATGAGACCAAAATGTCATTGTGAATACGGTTAGTTCATAATCTTTGCTGAGAATTTGAATGCTGGCTTTACATATTTACAACAACAAGAGCAAACAGAGTTTGTAAAAGTTTTTCTTTATCACTTTTAGTTTATCAACTGAGTTGCTTGAGGACAAGCAAAGGTTTAAGCTTGGGGGAGTTGATACGTCTCCAACGTATCTACTTTTCGAAACACTTTTGCCCTTGATTTAGACTCTAACTTGCATGATTTGAATGGAACTAACCTGGACTGACGCTGTTTTCAGTAGAATTGCCATGGTGTTATTTTTGTGCAGAAATAAAAGTTCTCGGAATGACATGAAAATCAACAGAGAATATTTTTGGAATATATAAAAAATACTGGCAAAATAATCAAGGCTAGGGGGCCCACACCCTATCCATGAGGGTGGGGGCGCGCCCCCTGCCTCATGGCCCCCCTGGTGCCCACCGACCTCAACTCCAACTCTATATATTCATGTTCGGGGAGAAAAAAATCTGAGGGAAGGATTCATCGCGTTTTATGATACGGAGCCGCCGCCAAGCCCTAATCTCTCTCGGGAGGGCTGATCTAGAGTTCGTTAGGGGCTCTGGAGAGGGGAAGCCGTCGCTATCGTCATCATCAACCTTCCTCCATCACCAATTTCATTATGCTCACCGCCGTGCGTGAGTAATTCCATCATAGGCTTGCTGGACAGTGATGGGTTGGATGAGATTTATCATGTAATCGAGTTAGTTTTGTTAGGGTTTGATACCTAGTATCCATTATGTTCTGAGATTGACGTTACTATGACTTTGCTATGCTTAATGCTTGTCACTAGGGCCCGAGTGCCATGATTTCAGATCTGAACCTATTATGTTTTCATGAATGTATGTGAGTTCTTGATCCTATCTCGCAAGTCTATAGTCACCTTTATGTGTTATGATCCGTTAACCCAGAAGTGACAATAATCGGGATACTTACCGGTTATGACCGTAGTTTGAGGAGTTCATGTATTCACTAAGTGTTAATGCTTTGGTCCGGTACGCTATTAAAAGGAGGCCTTAATATCCCTTAGTTTCCAATAGGACCCCTCTGCCACGGGAGGGTAGGACAAAAGATGTCATGCAAGTTCTTTTCCATAAGCACGTATGACTATATTCGGAATACATGCCTACATTACATTGATGAACTGGAGCTAGTTCTGTGTCACCCTATGTTGTAACCATTGCATGAGGAATCGCATCCGACATAATTATCCATCACTGATCCATTGCCTACGAGATTTTCATATATTGATGTTTGCTTAGTTACTTTTCCGTTGCCACTCTAAAATCACTACACAACCAATAATGTTACTTTTGCTACCATTACCGCTACTATCATATTACTTTGCTACTAAATACTTTGCTGCAGATATTAAGTCTTTCAGGTGCGGTTGAATTGACAACTCAACTTTTAATACTTGACAATATTCTTTGGCTCCCCTTGTGTCAAATCAATAAATTTGGGTTGAATACTCTACCCTCGAAAGCTGTTGCGATCCCCTATACTTGTGGGTTATCAGGATCTTTTAGAAAGAATTAAATGCAACTCTAAATATTGGGAACTCGATGAAGGTAACGAGTCAGTTATTAATCTTGAGTTTGATTGTGTTAAATATTTTATGAATACCGATGCTTTTCACAAGTTTAGCACTAAGTATGGACTTGACTCTGAGATAGTAGCCTGTTTTGTGAATCATCTGCTACTCATGTTGATCTCTCTAAGGGTAAGTGGTTTAAATAGCAACCCCAATTAAATAAGAAACTAACGAACTGATGAAACTATCATTACAATGTTGATCCAATTGTTCCTACTGCTTATATTGAAAAACCACCTTTCCCTATTAGGATAAAGTAACATGCTAAGATATCAATAGTGGTATGAAAAAGTAATATCAAAGCACCTAAACCCTATGAACAAATTAAAGTAGAACCTAGTGTGTTGCTATGGTTAAAGATCTCTTGTTAGAAAATTTTGATGGCCATGTTATTTGTTTTTGTGATGAAGCTACTAGAATTACCAAACCCGATACTAAAGATAAGAACAAGCCTGTTGTCTCAGTTAAAATAGGAGATCATCGCTATCATGGTTTATGTGACTTAGGTGCTAGTGTGAGTGCTATTCCTTTTACTTTATACCAAGAAATTATGGATGATATAGCACCTGTTGAAATAGAAGACATAAATGTTACTATTAAACTTGCTAATAGAGATACCAACACACCACTTGGGATAGTTAGAGATGTTGAAGTCTTGTGTGGGAAAATTAAATACCCTACTGAGTTTCTAGTTCTTGGTTCTCGACAAGATGACTTTTGTCCCATAATTTTTGGTAGACCTTTCTTGAACACTGTTAATGCTAAAACAAATTTTGAGAAGGAAACTGCCAGTGTTAGTGTTGGTGATGTGTCTCATGAGTTTAATTTCTCTAAGTTTCATAGACAACCTCATAATTGGTATTGCTTCTATTGTCGTACCTCCTATTGATCCACTAGAACAATATTTACCAGACCATGAGAATGATATGCACTTTTGAGTGAAAGAAATGAAATAGATAAAATATTCATTGAACAACAACCTCTCCTTAAACACAATTTGCCTATTGAAACTCTAGGAGGTCCTCCTCCACGTGAAGGTGATCCTGTGTTTGAATTAAAGCAATTGCCTGACACATTGAAGTATGCTTATCTTGATGAGAAAAAGATATATCCTGTTATTATTAGTGCTAACCTTTTAGAACATGAAGAAGAAAGATTATTAAAAATTCCAAGGAAGCACCATGCTCCTATTGGATATACTCTTGATGATCTTAAGGGCATTAGTCCCACTCTCTGTCAGCACAAAATTAATATGGAACCTAATGCTAAACCCGTTGTTGACGAGCAACGACTGAGGGAATCCTGGAATATGGGGTCCTCGGATGGCCGAGCTATGCGGCATGGGCCGGATACATGGGCCATGAAGATACAAGATAGAAGGCCTTCCCCCATGTCTAGGTGGGACTCTCCTTTGCGTGGATGGCAAGCTTGGCGTTCGGATGTGAAGATTCCTTTCTCTGTAAACTGATTCTATATAACCCTAGGTCCCTCCAGTGTCTATATATACTGGAGGATTTAGTCCATAGAGGCAATCACAATCATATAGGCTAGATATCTAGGGTCTAGCCATTACGATCTTGGGGTAGATCAACTCTTGTAACCCCTATACTCATCAAAGTCAATCAAGTAGGAAGTAGGGTATTACCTTCATCAAGAGGGCCCGAACCTGGGTAAACATCGTGTCCCCTGCCTCCAGTTACCTTCGATCCTCAGATGCACAGCTCGGGACCCCCTGCCCGAGATCGGCCGGTTTTGACACTGACATTGGTGCTTTCATTGAGAGTTCCTCTGTGTCATCAATAGAAGGATCGATGGCTCGCCTTGTCGCCAATGACAAAATCACCTCTGGAAGGGCCCTAGTTCCTGGGCAGATCCTCCAGATCGTTAGTTTCACCATGGGTGCTCGCCCGGCCGTTAAGCCCAAGGCGGGCCCCCAGATTGCCAAAAACCATCTCCGCATCATCCTTGAATGCGTCGATAAGATGGATCCAGTAGATATCTCGTCTTTAAATGAACTACTAGATCGCATCGTTGCCCTGGGGGTCGCAACAGATTATGATCTGATTGGGCTTAAACCCGACCAGAGGGAAATCAAGTCCCCACCCATCGCCCACCTAGTGACCGTTGTGGAAGAGCAAGTAGGGGATATCGTTCCTCCTATGCTGAAAATGAACTATGTTCGGATCTCCGAGCCCTGCGAGCCAGATACCCCTCTTCGAGAAGAGACCATCTGTCCTCCGAACATAGAATCTGGAGTCAAGCCTAAAAATCCCCAGGACACTCCGGATCATGGGCAAATCACCTCAGAAATTTTGCAAAATCCGGATTCCCTAGTGGGTCAGGGTTCGGATTGAAAACCACACGCCCACCACAATCAATACTTTCCCAGCAATTCCGGTCCCTCGGATATATACGACTTAATGTATATACGATAGCAACCTTGGGAAACAGTCCATCACTTTTGGGCTAGGTTCCTGCTTGTTAAAAGCAAGATTACAGATTGTTGCGACAACGATGTGGTATCAGCCTTTTCCCGCAACTGTATGGATGAAGGTATCCTCAATGCCCTCAACCAACGTCTTATACTGCACTTCACAGATTTGGCACACATAGTACAGAAGTACTATGCAATGAAAGCGCCTGGAACGCCCAGACAGCTCGGTGGGAACCACTGATGACCCACAAGTATAGGGGATCTATCGTAGTCCTTTCGGTAAGTAAGAGTGTCGAACCCAACGAGGAGCAGAAGGAAATGATAAGCGGTTTCCAGCAAGGTATTCTCTGCAAGTACTGAAATAAGTGGTAACAGATAGTTTTGTGATAAGATAATTTGTAACAAGCAACAAGTAACAAAAGTAAATAAGGTGCAGCAAGGTATCCCAATCCTTTTTGTAGCAAAGGACAAGCCTGGACAAACTCTTATATGATGTAAAGCGCTCTCGAGGACACATGGGAATATCGTCAAGCTAGTTTTCATCACGTTCATATGATTCGCGTTCGGTACTTTGATAATTTGGTATGTGGGTGGACTGGTGCTTGGGTACTGCCCTTACTTGGACAAGCATCCCACTTATGATTAACCTCTATTGCAAGCATCCGCAACTACAACAAAAGTATTAAGGTAAACCTAACCATAGCATGTGGATCCAAATCAGCCCCTTACGAAGCAACGCATAAACTAGGGTTTAAGCATCTTTCACTCTAGCAACCCATCATCTAATTATTACTCCCCAATGCCTTCCTCTAGGCCCAAATAATGGTGAAGTTTCATGTAGTCGACGTTCACATAACACCACTAGAGGGGAGACAACATACATCTCATCAAAATATCGAACGAATACCAAATTCACATGACTACTAATAGCAAGACTTCTCCCATGTCCTCAGGAACAAAAGTAACTACTCACAAAGAATAAACATGTTCATAATCAGAGGGGTATTAATATGCATATAGGATCTGAACATATGATCTTCCACCAATTAAACCAACGAGCATCAACTACAAGGAGTAATTAACACTAATAGCAACCTACTAGCACCAATCCCAGACTTGGAGACAAGAATTGGATACAAGAGATGAACTACGGTTTTGAGATGAGATGGTGCTGATGAAGATGTTGATTGAGATTGCCCTCTCCTGATGATAGGAGAGTTGGTGATGACGATGGCGATGATTTCCCCCTCCGGGAGGGAAGTTTCCCGGGCAGAACAGCTCCGCCAGAGCCCTAGATTGGTTCCGCCTCGTGGTGGCGGAGTTTCGTCCGAGAAGATGGCTTATGATTTTTTCCCATCAAGAGACTCCATATAGCAGAAGATGGTCACCGGAGGGCCACCAGGGGGCCCACGAGGTAGGGGGGCGCGCCCAGGGGGGTAGGGCGCGCCCCCACCCTCGTGGGCAGGGTGTGGCCCCCCTGGTGAAGTTCTTGCTCTCAGTATTTTTTATATATTTGGAAAACATCTTCCGTGAAGTTTCAGGACTTTTGGAGCTGTGCAGACTAGGTCTCTAATATTTGCTCCTTTTCCGGCCCAGAATCCCAGCTGTCGGTATTCTCCCTCTATATGTAAACCTTGTAAAATAAGAGAGAATAGGCATAAGTATTGTGACATAATGTGTAATAATAACCCATAATGCAATAAATATTGATATAAAAGCATGATGCAAAATGGACGTATCAACTCCCCAAGCTTAGACCTCGCTTGTCCTCAAGCGAAAAGCTGAAATCGAGAAATATGTCCACATGTTTAGAGATAGAGGTGTCGATAAAAATAAAATACGGACATGAGGGCATCATGATCATTCTTAGAACATCAACTTATATAATTCTTGTCATATAATCTCTAATGCTAGAGTAATAATTCAATCACAATATCAAGTATGAATCTTAAACTTCATTGAAAACTAACAAACTATAATCTCTGTCATTGAAGCAATTGCAATTTATCACAACATAGGAAAGAGACAATGTATAAGAGCTTTTTAGGAAGTCCACATACTCAACTATCATATAGTCTTTCACAATTGCTGACACTCACACATTACTTATGAGTATGAAGTTTTAATTGGACACAGAGAAAGATAGGGGCTTATAGTTTTGCCTCCCAACGTTTTACCTCAAGGGTAATGTCAACAGTAATAGTTCATGAAAACTCACATCCAATTAGCCATATATACCAGGATCTTTCCAACATATTGTGCTTGCCAAAGGATAAAATGTAAAAAGGAAGGGTGAGAATCACCATGACTCTTATGCAATGTAGGAGATAACAGTAAAAGATAGGCCCTTCACAAAGGGAAGCAGAGGTTGTCATGCGCTTTTATGGTTGGATGCACAAAATCTTAATGCGAAAGAACATCACTTTATATTGCCACTTGTGATATGGACCTTTATTATGTAGTCTGTTGCTTTTATTACTTCCATATCACATGATCGTCTAAAGCTTATTTCCTCCACACCAATCAATCATACATATTTAGAGAGCAATTTTTATTACTTGCACCGATGAAAACTTACTTGATGGATCTTACTCAATCCATAGGTAGATATGATGGACTCTTATGGCAAGACTGGTTTAAGGGTATTTGGAAGCACAAGTAGTATCTCTACTTGGTGCAATTAATTTGGCTAGCATGAGGGGGAAAGGCAAGCTCATCATGTTGGAAGATCCAAGACAATATAATTCATCTCAGATGTAAGAAAACATAACCCATTACGTTGTCTTCCTTGTCCAATGTCAACTCTTTAACATGTCATATTTTAATGAGTGCTCACAATCATAAAACATGTCCAAGATAGTATATTTATATGTGAAGAACTCTCTTTCTTTATTACTTCCTATTAATTGCAACGATGACCAAAACTATGCTTGTCAACTCTCAACAACTTTTATTCATCATACTTTTCTATGTGAGCTCATTACTCTCCATAAGACTCACATGATATCTTTGTTTCTTTTTATTTCTTCCTCTTTTCTTTTATTCACTTAGGATCATGGAAAAATAATCAAGGCCTTGGCTCAACACTAATCTTTATTATATAGCTCACGGACTCGATTAGATAGAAGGATAATAAAGCAAAACTCACAACTAGATCACACTAACTTTTATTCTACTAGATCAAGATATTACCAAAAGTATCGAACTAAGAAAAACAGTAAAGATAAAGTGATGGTGATATGATACCGGGGCACTCCCCCAAGCTTGGCAATTGCCAAGTGGAGTGCCCATACCAGATACTCAATTCTTCTTTGTTGGTGGAGACGGTGGTGATTTTGTTGATGGCGTAGGCTTGTCGTCCTTCTTCCAGGGCATAGGCTTACCATCATAGAAGGATGATCGAGTCTCCTGAAACCTTAAATCTGCAGCAAAACTCATCCTCTTGAATCTATATTCATACTCACAGTTTTGGTTTTGCAGGTCATAAATCTGGGCTTGGAGGTGCTCGATTTTCTCATGAAGCTTGAAGATGGCCTCCCCAATGTCCTTGACGTCCAGCTTGTGGTTGTTGGTGAACTCTGTGATCATAATGTGATTGGAATCAAGTCCACTCTCCACCATCTCCTGACACTTGAAAACTTCTTGCTCCAATGCCTCGTGCCTAGCCTCCGTGCTTCCGGTCTTCCTTGGTCCCTCAGCATCGTGGATGTGCAACAACCCCTCACGCATCTCTATGGTTTGAGGGTGTTGCAGCACTTCTACGAGGTAGGGGTTGATGACGTTCTTGAAGAACTGGTCCTTGGGGGCACTTGAAGACGACATGACGACCTGGATCTGCCAGAAAAACAGCTCGAAAACAAAGAGATTTTTTCATGATACGGGAGTCAAAACCCCCGGGGAGATCATATAATGAATTTTTACCGACCAAAATATGTGTTGTGTATGGAAATGGAGTCCGGAGAGCACACGAGGTGCCCACAAGATAGGGGGCGTGCCCAGTAGGGTAGGGTGCACCCTCCACCCTCATGGAGCCCTCGTGTCCTTCCCGGACTGCTGCTTATTTTTCTATTTTTCTAAACATTCCAAAACGAAGAAATATTGCCTTGAAAACTGTTTTGGAGTCGGTTTACTTACCATATCACATACCTATTCCTTTTCGGAGTCCGAAACGTTCCGGAAAGTGTCCCTTATGTATTCCTCCGGGGTTACGGTTTCAATAACATTGGTTTCAACGTTTATGGGATTACCTGAAATACAGTGTTTGATTCTTTGACCGTTCACCACCTTCGGATTTGTGCCTTCGAAGTTGTTGATTTTTATGGCACTGGAATGGTAGACCTCCTCGATAACGTAAGGACCTTCCCATTTAGAGAGAAGTTTTCCTGCCAAAAATCTTAAACGAGAGTTGTATAGCAATACATAATCACCTACATTAAACTCACGCTTTTGTATCCTTTTGTCATGCCATCTTTTAACTTTTTCTTTAAACAACTTGGCATTTTCTTAGGCTTGGGTTCTCCATTCATCAAGTGAGATAATATAAAATAACCTCTTCTCACTGGCAAGTTTAAAATCATAATTAAGTTCTTTAATAGCCCAATAAGCCTTGTGTTCTAGTTCGAGAGGTAAATGACATGCTTTTCCATAGACCAGTTTATACGGAGACATACCCATAGGATTTTTATATGCAGTTCTATAGGCCCATAATGCATCATCAAGTTTCTTGGACCAATTCTTTCTAGATCTATTAACAGTCTTTTGCAAAATTAATTTGAGTTCTCTATTGCTCAATTCTACTTGACCACTAGACTGAGGGTGATAAGGAGATGCAATTCTATGATTAACATCATATTTAGCAAGCATTTTACAGAAAGCACCATGAATAAAATGTGAACCACCATCAGTCATTAAATATCTAGGGACTCCAAATCTTGGAAAAACAACTTCTTTAAGCATTTTAATAGAAGTGTTATGATCAACATTACTAGTTGGAATAGCCTCTACCCACTTAGTAATGTAATCAACAGCAACTAAAATATGTGTATAACCATTAGAGGAAGGAAAAGGTCCCATATAGTCAAAGCCCCAAACATCAAATGGTTAAATAACAAGTGAATAATTCATAGGCATTTCTTGACATTTACTAATATTACCAATTCTTTGTCATTCATCACAAGATAAGACAAACTTACGGGCATCCTTGAAGAGAGTAGGCCAATAAAAACCAGATTGCAGTACCTTATGTGTAGTTCTATCTCCAGCATGGTGTCCTCCATAAGCTTCAGAGTGACACTTGCGTAGGATCTGTTCCTGTTCACACTCAGGTACACAACGTATAATAACACCATCTACTCCTTCTTTATAAAGATGTGGGTCATCCCAAAAGTAATGCCTCAAATCATAGAAGAACTTTTTCTTTTGCTAGTATGTGAAACTAGGTGGTATAAACTTAGCAACAATGTAATTAGCATAATCAGCATACCATGGAGCAGTATGAGAAGCATTTATGACATTTAATTGCTCATCAGGAAAGTTATCATCAATAGCTAGTGGGTCATCAAACACATTTTCTAACCTAGACAAGTTGTCTGCAACGGCGTTCTCAGCTCCTTTTCTATCAACAATATGCAAATCAAATTCTTGTAGCAAGAGAACCCATCTAATAAGTCTAGGTTTAGCATCTTTCTTTTCCATAAGATATTTAATAGCAGCATGATCAGTGTGAATAGTTACTTTAGAATCAACAATATAAGGTCTAAACTTATCACAAGCAAATACAACTGCTAAGAATTCTTTTTCAGTAGTAGCATAATTTCTTTGAGCATTGTCTAGAGTTTTACTAGCATATTGAATAACATTTAGTTTCTTATCAACTCTTTGTCCTAGAACAGCACCTACAACATAATCACTAGCATCACACATAATTTCAAAGGGTAAATTCCAATCAGGTGGCTGAACAATAGGTGCAGAAGTCAATGCTTTCTTAAGTATTTCAAATGCTTCTACACAATCATCATCAAAGACAAATGGTATATCTTTTTGTAATAAATTAGTCAGAGGCCGAGAGATTTTTGAGAAGTACTTGATGAACCTCCTATAAAAACCGGCATGAACAAGGAAACTTCTTATACCTTTAATGTCCTTGGGACATGGCATCTTTTCAATAGTATCAACCTTGGCTTTATCAACTTCAATACCTCTTTCAGAAACTTTATGCCCCAAGACAATACCTTCATTAACCATAAAGTGGCAGTTTTCCCAATTCAAGACAAGATTAGTTTCTTCACATCTCTGCAAAACTCGATCAAGGTTGCTAAAGCAATCATCAAAAGAAGATCCATAGACAGAAAAGTCGTCCATGAAAACTTCACAAATCTTTTCACAAAAGTCAGAGAATATAGCCATCATGCATCTTTGAAAGGTAGCAGGTGCATTACATAAACCAAAAGGCATACATCTATAAGGAGAAGTACCAAAAGGGCATGTAAAAGTAGTCTTTGATTGATCTTTGGTTGACACAGGTATTTGAGAGAAACCGGAATAACCATCTAGAAAGCAAAAATGTGTATGTTTGGACAATCTTTCTAGCATTTGATCGATAAAAGGTAAGGGGTAATGATCCTTTTTAGTAGCCTTATTTAATTTGCGGAAATCAATTACCATCCTATAACCTGTAATAATTCTTTGAGGAATCAATTCATCTTTATCATTAGGTACAACAGTAATACCCCCTTCTTAGGGACACAATGGACAGGGCTTACCCACTGACTATCAACAACGGGATAAATTATACCTGCCTCAAGGAGCTTTAGTATCTGCTTTCTTACCACTTCTTTCATTTTAGGATTCAGCCATGATCACGAACTGGTTTAGCATCTTCTTCCAAATTAATTTTATGTTGACATAGAGTGGGAATAATGCCCTTAAGATCATCAAGAGTATACCCAATAGCAGCGCGATGCTTCTTTAGAGTTTTCAATAATCTCTCTTCCTCATGCTCTGAAAGGTTAGCACTAATAATAACAGGATATATCTTCTTTTCATCAAGATAAGCATATTTAAGAGTATCAGGTAACTGTTTAAGCTCAAACACGGGATCACCCTCGGGTGGAGGAGGATCCCCTAGGATTTCAACAGGTAAATTGTTTTTCAGAATAGGTTCCTGTTTAAAGAATACTTCATCTAACTCCCTTCTGTTATTCATAAACATATCATTTTCATGGTCTAGCAAGTATTGTTCTAAAGGATCACTAGGAGGTACGGCAATAGAAGCAAGACCAATAATTTCATCCTTACTAGGTAATTCTTCTTCACGGTGTTGTCTACTAAATTTAGAAAAATTAAATTCATGAGTCATATCGTCTAAACCGATAGTAACAACATCTCTTTTGCAATATATGGTAGCATTAAAAGTATTTAAGAAGGGTCTACCAAATATAATGGGACAGAAGTTATCTTGTGGGGAACCAAGAACAATAAAATCAGCAGGATATTTAGTTTTCCCACACAAGACTTCAACATATCTAACAATTCCGATTGGTGAAATAGTATCTTGATTGGCAAGTTTAATTGTGACATCAATATCTTCCATCTTAGCAGGTGCAATATCATGCATAACTTCTTTGTATAAGGAATAAGGTATTGCACTAGCACTAGCACCCATATCACATAAGCCATGATAACAATGATCTCCTATTTTAACAGAAATAACAGGCATGCCTACCAAAGGTCTAGGTTTATCTTTATCACGGGGTTTAGCAATTCTAGCAGTTTCATCACAGAAATAAATAACATGCCCATCAATATTATTAGACAAGAGATCTTTAACGATAGCAATATTAGGTTCAACTTTAACTTGCTCAGGAGGTGTATATGTTTTAATATTGCTTTTACGAACCAGAGTTGAAGCTTTAGCATGATCCTTTATCCTAACAGGGAAAGGTGGTCTCTCAACATAAGAAGTAGGAACAATAGGATCATTATAAGTGATAGTCTTTTCTTCAACTTAAATAGGTGCAGCTACTTTTACTTCTATGGGAGGATGATATTTAAACCACTTCTCCTTGGGGAGATCAACATAGGCAGCAAAAGATTCACAGAAAGAAGCTACTATCTTAGAGTCAAGTCCATATTTAGTGCTAAATTTACGAAAAATATCGGTATCCCTAAAAGATTTAACACAATCAAAACTAGGTGTCATACCTGACTCCTTACCATTGTCGAGGTCCCAATCTTCAGAGTTGCGTTTAATTCTTTCCGATAAATCCCATTTGAATTCAATAGTCTTCATCATAAAAGAGCCAGCACAAGAAGTATCAAGCATGGTGCGATTGTTACCAGAAAGCCGAGCATAAATTTTTTGAATAATCATTTATCTTGAGAGCTCATGATTGGGGCATGTATATAACATTGATTTAAGCCTCCCCCAAGCTTGAGCGATGCTTTCTCCTTCGCGAGGCCAAAAATTATATATATAATTGCGATCACGATGAACAAGATGCATAGGATAAAACTTTTGATGAAATTCCAATTTCAATCGTTTGTAATTCCAAGACCCCATATCATCACATAGCCTATACCATGTCGATGCATCTCCCCTCAAAGATAAAGGGAAGACCTTCTTCTTAACAACATCTCTGGGTACACCTACAAGCTTAAATAATCCACAATCTTCATCCACATATATCAGATATTCATCAGGATGTTTCGTTCCATCTCCTAAAAAAGGATTAGCTAGCAGTTTTTCTATCATACCGAAAGGAACTTCAAAGCAAGCATTTTCATTTTCATTTTCAGTAGGTTCAGTAGGTTGAGGAGCAACTCTTTGCTCTACTGGTCGGGGTGAAGATACCCCGAACAAGCCCCTCAGAGGATTACTTTCCATGGTAACAACTGATAGTAAATTTCAGCACACTATATAAATTTTTCCTTACCAAATTCCACCTACCAAAGGCGCTTCACTCCCCGGCAACGGCGCCCGAAAAGATTCTCTATGAACCACAAGTATAGGGGATCTATCGTAGTCCTTTCGATAAGTAAGAGTGTCGAACCCAACAAGGAGTAGAAGGAAATGATAAGTGGTTTCCAGCAAGGTATTCTCTGCAAGTACTGAAATAAATGGTAACAGATAGTTTTGTGATAAGATAGTTTGTAACGAGCAAAAAGTATCAAAAGTAAATAAGGTGTAGCAAGGTGGCCCAATCCTTTTTGTAGCAAAGGACAAGCCTGGACAAACTCTTATATGATGTAAAGCGCTCCTGAGGACACATGGGAATATCGTCAAGCTAGTTTTCATCACGTTCATATGATTCGCGTTCGGTACTTTGATAATTTGGTATGTGCGTGGACCGGTGCTTGGGTACTGCCCTTACTTGGACAAGCATCCCACTTATGATTAACCTCTATTGCAAGCATCCGAAACTACAACAAAAGTATTAAGGTAAACCTAACCATAGCATGTGGATCCAAATTAGCCCCTTAGGAAGCAACACATAAACTAGGGTTTAAGCTTCTATCACTCTAGCAACCCATCATCTACTTATTACTCCCCAATGCCTTCCTCTAGGCCCAAATAATGGTGAAGTGTCATGTAGCCGACGTTCACGTAACACCACTAGAGAGGAGACAACATACATCTCATCAAAATATCGAACGAATACCAAATTCACATGACTACTAATAGCAAGACTTGTCCCATGTCCTCGGGAACAAAAGTAACTAGTCACAAAGCATAAACATGTTCATAATCAAAGGGGTATTAATATGCATATAGGATCTGAACATATGATCTTCCACCAATTAAACCAACTAACATCAACTACAAGGAGTAATTAACACTAATAGCAACCTACTAGCACCAATCCCGAACTTGGAGACAAGAATTGGATACAAGAGATGAACTAGGGTTTTGAGATGAGATGGTGCTGATGAAGATGTTGATGGAGATTGCCCTCTCCTGATGATAGGAGAGTTGGTGATGACGATGGCGATGATTTCCCCCTCCGGGAGGGAAGTTTCCCAGGCAGAACAGCTCCGCCAGAGCCCTAGATTGGTTCCACCAAGGTTCTGCCTCGTGGCAGCGGAGTTTCGTCCGATAAGATGGCTTATGCTTTTTTTCCCATTGAAAGACTCCATATAGCAGAAGATGGTCACCGGAGGGCCACCAGGGGCCCCACTAGGTAGGGGCGTGCCCAGGGGGGTAGGGCGCCCCCCACCCTCGTGGGCAAGGTGTGGCCCCCCTGGTGAAGTTCTTGCTCTCAGTATTTTTTATATATTTGGAAAACATCTTCCGTGAAGTTTCAGGACTTTTGGAGCTATGTAGACTTGGTCTCTAATGTTTGCTCCCTTTCCAGCCCAGAATCCCAGCTGCCGGCATTCTCCCTCTTTATGTAAACCTTGTAAAATAAGAGAGAATAGGCATAAGTATTGTGACATAATCTGTAATAAAAACCCATAATGTAATAAATATTGATATAAAAGCATGATGCAAAATGGACGTATCAACCACCGGCCGTTAAGCCACTCACCGGTCGGGCAAAAAGGATGGACCCTCACGGGGCACCTGATCATCACTACATGGACAAGAAAATTAAGCCCTTAACGGGACAGAGAACTGTCCTCGATGAATGGCTCGACAAGCCCTGCCATATACACGCAACACCAAATTCCAAACCAACACACAACCTTCGAGCATGTTGGATACTCCGGCAGGTGGCTAAGAGCGGCGAGGCAATCCTCACCAACACTACCCCAGAGAAGTACTCCTCTGAGGATAATGATCTCAATGTATTCACGGCCTTCGAGACCTTTTCTTCAAATAATCGGCGTAAAAGGGCACTCCGGGACCTCGCTGAAGTTAACCAAGTAGCCGCAATAAACCCTTGGAACGACACGTCGATAACCTTCAATGCCACTGACAACCACGCACCCAATCAGTCCGAGCACCAGCCACCTTAGTCCTAAACCCAATTATGGACGGCTTTCGGCTAACTAAAGTGCTCATGGACGGAGGTAGCGGATTAAACCTCATTTATGAGGACACCCTCGACAAAATACAAATAGACAAGAGCCGCACCGAGCAGAGAAGTACAACCTTTCGAGGTATTATCCCCAGCCGAGAAGCACAGTGTGCGGGACAAATAAAACTTGATGTGGTATTCAGCACGCCTGAGAACTACAGGTCCAAAGAATTATTCTTCCAGGTGGCACCTTCCAACAATGGATATCATGCCCTGTTAGGGCGAGATGCTTTCACACGATTTCAAGCCGTACCTCATTACAGGTACATGAAACTCAAAATGCCCGGGCCCAACAGAGTCATCACTGTCGCCAGTGATCCGAACATAGCACTCCGCGCCAAAAACAAAACCACATCCTTGGCCCTCGAGGCACTGTCTGACGCCCTCGCGGCCGAGGAGCTCACGACTCTGCATTCCATAGTGGATAGAGACGACGTAATTCTAGATAAAAGACCTAAGTCCACTTCTTTCAAGCCAGCAGACGAAATAGTCAAATTCCAAGTCCACCCAACGGATCCCAACAAAACAACATCCATTGGGGCATAGCTGGATCCGATGGTCGATGTCGCCCAAAGGGCATTCCTGCGAGAGAATTGGGACATTTTCTCCTGGCACCCTTTGGATATGCCAGGAATCCCACATAGACTGGCCGAACACAACCTCAACATAATAAAGGGGTTCAAGCCAGTTAAGCAAGCGCTATGGTGATTTTCCGAACCCAAGCGGCAAGCTATGGGTGTGGAGCTAGCCAAGCTACTTGAAGTCGGTTTTATTAGAGTAATAAAACACCCGGAGTGGCTAGCAAACCTGGTCATGGTGCCAAAGAAGGACAAATCCTGGCGACTTTGTGTCGATTTTAAGGACCTTAATAAAGCTTGCCCTAAGGACCCCTTCCCACTGCCCCGCATTGACCAAATCACTGAAGCAACTGCAGGACACAATTCATTCTGTTTCCTTGACGCATACTTCGGATACAATCAGATTAAGATGAAGGAATCCGATCAGGCCGCAACAGCATTTATCACTCCATATGGGCCTTTCTGCTTTAACACTATGCCATTCGGACATAAGAACGCCGGTGCCACCTACCAACACATGATTCAAACATACCTGGAAAAACAATTTGGCAAGACGGTGGAGGCATATGTAGATGATGTAGTCATCAAAACCAAACACGTCGAATCATTGGTGGACGACTTACATCTCACGTTCGACAACCTCCAAACATATGACATACGGCTCAATCTGGAAAAATTCGTTTTCGGTGTTCCGGCCGGAAAGTTGCTCCTGTTCATCGTTTCCAATAGAGGAATTGAAGCAAACCCAGCAAAAATTCGAGCCTTGTCACCGTTGTCGATACCAACAGGCCTAAAACAGGTCCGAAAACTAGCTGGGTGTGTGGCAGCTTTTGGCCGCTTTATCTCTAGATTGGGAGAAAAGGCGCTGCCACTATATCGCCTGCTTCGGCATACCGACCACTTTGAATGGACGGACACGGCAACAACCGGACTGGCAGAAATAAAAACTCGGCTTGCAATCAATCCAATCCTTGCCGCACCTAACATCAGCGAACCCGTGCTACTGTATATATCTACAACTCAACAGGTGGTGAGCGCGGTGCTCGTCGTTGAACGAGAGGAAGAGGGACATAAATTCTCTCTCCAAAAACCAGTATACTATGTATTGGCGGTTCTCACACCATGCAAATCCCGATACCCGCATTATCAAAATATAGCATATGCGGTTTTCATGGCATCTCGGAAGCTGCGATACTACTTTCAAGAGCGTTCGATCACGGTGGCCTCCGAGGTACACCTCAATGACATCATAAATAATCGAGACACCACCGGCCGAATTGCAAAATGGGCTATCGAGCTCTTACTATTTGAAATAACATTCAAGCCACACCGAGCTATTAAATCTTAGGTGTTAGCCGACTTCGTCGCGGAATGGACAGAAGCCGAACTCCCTAAAGAGTATGGCACATACTCCAACTGGGTGATGTACTTCGACAACTCTAAAATGTTAGCCGGATTGGGGGTCGGTGTCATCCTAACATCCCCTATAGGGACACAGTCTGCTACGTATTGCAAATCATGTATACGGACTCCAATAATGCAGACGATTATGAGGCCCTACTGCATGGTCTCCGGATGGCTGTTTCTATGGGCATACAACGCCTTGAGGTGCGCGGGGATTCAAACCTTGCAATATCCCAAATAAATGGAGAATTTGATGCAGAAGATCGAAAGATGGCAGCTTACCGCAATGTTGTGCTCAAAATATCAGCTCGCTTCGAGGGGCTCGAGTTTCATCACATGGCCCAAGACAGTAACCAAGCAGCAGACATCCTTGCTCGAATGGGCGCTAAGCGCGACCCCATCCCACGAAACACCATCCTGGAAAGGCTCTTCAAGCCATCCGTGGTATGGCAGGACGAGAGCGGAAATACCAGTCCGACGCCGATCACATCCCCGGATGCCGAACACGATTCAGACATCATAGGGGCCTCGGGCTTAGATCCAACACCTTCCACACATGTAATTATGGCGGTAATCACCCCATGGACTGAACCCTTCCTGGCCTACCTTAATAGGCAGGAGCTCCCTCGGGACCAGAATGAGGCTCGTTGCATCGTTCGGCGTTCGAAAGCTTACAAAGTTCATGAAGGAAAGCTCTACAAGAAAAGCACAACCAGAGTCCTTCAAAGATGTATCTCCGAAGAGGAAGGATGGTAGCTCTTGGCCGAAATGCACGCTGGTCTTGGCGGCCACCATGCCGCAGCTTGGGCCCTTGTAAGTAAGGCCTTCCGTACATGTTTCTTTTGGCCCACGGCCCGAGCAGACATGCAAGACCTTGTACGACGCTGCGTCGGATGCCAGCTTTTTGCCAATCAAAGCCATATGCCACCCACTGCCCTACGAACAATCCCCAGTACTTGGCCTTTCACGGTTTGGGGGCTGGACATGGTTGGACCCCTTAAAAGGGGGAAGCCATAAGAAAAAATACTTGCTGGTTATGGTTTGTAAATTCACCAAGTGGATAGAGGCCAAACTAGTTAAAACGGCTGAAGATGGACCGGTGATAGACTTTATATCCGGTGTCATACACCGTTATGGTGTCCCACACATTATTATTACTGATAATGGCTCTAACTTCATAGCCGACGAGGTAAAAACTTGGTGTGCTAATCTAGGCATTAAACTCGATTACGCCTCCATATATCACCCTCAAACAAACTGTCAAGTTGACCGGGCCAATGGCCTGATAATGAGCGGAATTAAACCCAGACTTGTGCGATCCTTAAAGGAGTCAGATAAACACTGGGTTGAGGAGCTCGACTTCGTACTCTGGGGGCTGCGGACCACACCCAATCGCACGACCAGATACACATCGTTCTTCATGGTGTAAGGCGCAGAGGTCGTCTTGCCCTGTGATATTATTCATGACTCACCTTGAGTGCGCATGTATGAAGAGAGAGAGAGAGAGAGGCCGAGCTCGATCGGCAAGATGACTTAGATGGCCTGGAGGAGGAGCGCGATGTTGAAAAAGCTCGTTCCGCATTCTACCAACAACAAGCTCGAAGATACCAAAGCAGAGAAGTGCGGGCCAAGACTTCTAATGTCGGTGAACTCATTCTACGCCTACCAGCGAAGAAAAAGGACAATCTCAAGCCCAAATGGGAGGGTCCCTTCATTATAGATAAGTCCTCACTAGAGGAGCCTATCTCCTTCGTAATCCATCAGACAATCACTTAGAGCCGAACCCATGGAACGCTGCCAGACTCCGAAGATTCTACGCCTAAGTCCGGACACATTGTTCGTTACCTTCTTCTCTTTTTTCCCTCTCTTTTTTCGTTTAATTTACAATTTCTAGCGTATGTTCGGGTAAGCTGCACACTTACGTTGAATACATCTTTAAATGTACACACCCCATTATAACTAGGGCTTCCTTCAAATAGAACACTGGTGCGCGTCGGTCCTAAACAAACGGTTTTTAACCCCTTTCCACGACGACATTTGGAACCGTCGCCAAGTGAGTGTGTGCGATAGGGTGTCCTTCCCACACGACCTAGAAATCGTCGGGGATAGGCCCTCCTAGGACCCAGGCTGGGGCCGTGTGCGATCGGGCGAGGCATCGAAACCCTATCATTCCCGTAGGTATGTATATCCCACACGGTAATCTGAGAAAATCATTTCCGTAGGTATGTACATCCCACACGCTAATCCGAGAAAATCATTTTCGTAGGTATGTACATCCCACATGGTGAATCCCAAAAAAACATTTCCATTCGTATGTATATCACACACGGTCAATCCAAGGAATACATTTCCGTTCCTATGTACATCCCACACAGTCAAATCCAGGGAAAACATTTCTGTTGAGATGTACATCCCACACATTTTTATGTGTAGGCTCGTGTTTGAAAGGTGTAACTACCACACACGGTCTTCCTTGGTTAACTGTTTGCTTTTATCAACTATATCACACACGATTTGATGAAGAAAACTGTGTGGCATTGGGATATCCATCGCAAGAGCTTTTACTGCTAGAACCATTTGCAAAGATCCATGACACATTTAGCAGGTTTATTAGTTTACAATTAATAATTCCAGTATTTCACAAATTCACATTTCATATCGAACAGCTGTTTGCCAATTTCATATCAGGCACATTAATATATTATAACATCATAGTACAGTAGCTACATGAAAACAACACAGTACAACATATAGCTAGTTCAACTTCATAAGAACAATATATTCATTTCCCTAAGCGAGATCATTCAGGCTCGTCTTGACCACCTCTGCTTCCACTTCAGTGATGTCGGGGAAACTGATCCACGAACACCTATGGGGCCGGCGGACCGGGCCCCTTTCGGTTCGGCGGGGGGGCGAAGATCGCACGAAGAGCAGATCGAGGCAAGGCACACGAGCAGTTTACCCAGCTTCGGAGCTCTCCGGAGAGATAACACTCCTACTGCTGCTTGTCTGGTTGTATTATCTGGTGTTCTTGCTCTCGAGAGAGAGAGCGTGATGTTTTCTGGGCTACGAATGAATCGAAGCGAACCGTCCGAACCCCCTCTACGTTGCGCATGGGCCTCCTTTTATACGCTAAAGGGGTCACCGACAGGTGGCAACGTAGAGGAGGGTAAAAACGTAAAAAGCGAGGTAGTTGATACAGTTACTTGTACAGTGCACCCTACCTAACCCTGACGGCAGGGGACAAGGGCATTAAATGCCCGTCTAAGTCGCCCGAACAGTGCAGAAAAGGACCGTTAGGGGCGCCACCATTCGCCACGATGGCGATCTTGTCAGCTTCGCATGCCACTGCGCACCGCTGGCTGCACAGCCTCCCGCCACGCGCGCCCGGAGAAGCCCCCAGAGCGACACGTTGGTGGATGCGCTGGAGCGTGGGCGCAGAGTGGCCGCCTGCCGCGGCAAGCGCCTTGCCGCTGTTGTTATCTTGTCGGGTCCAGAAGCTCGTCGCTCACCGGGCCTCGGGGTACCTTGTTTAGTCTTCCCGGCAAGCTCCTCTTGCCAGGGCCTTGTTGCCTTGCCGGAGCGCGTGGCGCGTCACGGCAAGTTCCTTGGAGCGCCTTGGTTGGCCTTCCCGGCAAGCTCCTCTTGCCGGGGCCTTGTCTCCTTAGCTTAAATACTTTGTTCTTGGATGGCTCCAAGGGAACCTTGGGGGATCTTGGCGTTCGCCCGGCAAGCCTTGCCGTGGGGTGCTGCAACTGCCCGTGCACAAGTTCGGGGTACTAGGGTACCCCTATTCTAGTACACCGACAGGAGCCCCCGGGCCTGGGCCAGACACGGTGCCGAGCGCTGTTGGGCCAGGCCCAAGTCAGGGCACGGGCACACGCGGACTGGGCCATACCGAATCATGCTCCGCATCCACCGCGCTCTCCCATAACGGCACGCGTTGAATGCGGCATCGTGGGAGAGATCGTGGGTGGTTGTTTATTTGGAAGGCCGAAACGTCCGCCCCGTCCCTCTTTATAAGCAGAGGAAACAGGGGAAGTTCGTTCCCCCTCGCTGGTTGCTGCTACTTCATCTTCAAGAAATTCCTCCGCTCCTCCCTTCTTCTCGAAGCCGAGAGAGCAGCGCTCCGGCCCCCATTGCCACCAGCATCACCAACGCCGTCGACCTTCCCCACCACCTCCGCCATGGCCCCGAAAGCCGACAAGGGAAAGGGCGTGAAGTCGGCCGAGGCGCAGCGGCTCGCGGCGCTACGGAAGGAGCGGGCGATCTTCACCCCCCAGCTCGGCGTGCAGGAGCTGAGGGAGTACTTCTACCTCTTTTGGGAGACGGAGACGCGTGCGCATCCGCGGACGAGGGTACTCCCGGCCGTTGCTTCGGAGTTGGCTCCAAAAGGGTACCCGTTCTTCGCGCTATTCTTCTATTGCGGGCTCTGCCCGCCCTTCTCGGAGTTCTTCTGTGATATCATGAACACGTATGGCTTCCGCCTCCTTGACTTCACCCCCAACGCTGTCCTGACCATGGCAGTTTTTGCACATTTGTGCGAAAACTTTGTCGGAGTCCACCCTAGTGTTGCCCTTTTCCGCCACTTCTTCATACCTCGGGTAGAGAGAGGAGAGCCGCTTGCCGGAGGGATTGCCTGGATCTCGAGAGTCGGCAAGAAAGAGGCGTACTTAGAGGGTGAGCTCCGCAGCAAGTGGGAGGAGTGGAGAGCGGAGTGGTGCTGGATCGTTGAGGAGAATCCGCAGCCCTTCACCGCCGTGCGCCAAACTCCAATAGTGCGCGGCAATGACTGGAGCAACGTGGCCCCGGAAGACGAGAGGCTGAAGATCGCCATCACTAGGATTCTTCGCCTCAGGCTTGCCGGGCTCACCGTAGGTGCTGTCGGGGCAGATTTCCTCCGCCGCCGCATTGCCCCCCTGCAGGAGAGGGGGAGGCCCGCTTGGGAATTCAAGAATTCGGCAGACATCATGAGGCTGCGGCTGGGCCTCAACTACAACTTCACCGTCTTGGAGCTGGACGCAATGATCTTGGAGTTATTCAAACGCGACCCCCAGCACCCATTCACACTGCCGAGGGGCGTAGTTCCTTTGTGCAATAACTCTTCGCTTGACCAGATCCGCGCCATGATGCCGTTGTGCGATTCACACGGAATCGTCCCAACTTGGCAAGAGCCTGCGGATGACGTTGTGCGAGCGTTCTTCGACACCTTGGAGGAAGTGCCGGTCCACGCTGACGAGCAGAAGAGCCTCACCCGTGACACCACCGACGAGGAGCTGCAGCGCATCGCCACTAGGGCGGAAGAGGCTGCGGCCGCAGCTGCTGCGGGCGCGTTTGGGTTCACTGTGGAGGAGGCGGAGGCGGCAAACCTTGCCGAGCGCGCGGAGTTCATGGGCGAGGAGGAGCCTGCCGGTTCCGAAGCCGAGCCGAGCGAGGCCGGCGAGGAGGAGCCCGAGCCTTCAAAAAACTTGCCGCAGGCGGAGCCCCCGGCCCCGCCAAGAAGGCGCCTTCGCAGGGCCGGGGACGCAACGGGGCGGCAGCCGGGTCAACAGCCACCGAGCCGTGCGACGCGCTCTACCGCGGCAAGCAATGTTGCCGCGGGAGCGCCTCACGCAACAGCGACAACTGGAGTGGGATCTTCCCGGGCCACCGCCACCGCCCCCGCCAAGCGGGCAAGGGATCCTACTCCTCCACCTCGCCGCACCGGAGGAGGGCCGGACTTCGATCTTTCCGCGCTCAGCTCCGACGAGGAGGAAGAAGAGTAAGTTTCTTTGGTGCTCTTGTAGTTCTTCAATCTTGCTGTTTATATCTTGTATCTGACTTGCTCCAATCTGGAATCCTTTCTTTTCAGGACGCTGGCCCAGAGAGCGGCGAGGGCCAAGGCCGCAGTAATCGTCATCGAGGATGACCCCATCGTGTCAGCAGGAGGTGGGTCCGAGACCACCTTGACGGACCCGGCAATCACTCCTCAAAGCAGCCCCCAGCGTAAGTTCATAGTTTAGCCTTCTGCTGCCGGGCGCACTTGAGTGCTTTTTCCTTTGTTGATATCTTGCTTGTTGACTTGTGCAGGAGTAGAGCAGTCTCATCAGGAGCGCCCGGAAGCTGGTCCCGAAGTGCCACCTGCTTCGACTGCGCCGCCAAGGGAGGAGTCCCCGGCAAGGGAGCGCTCTCCGGCAAGGGGGAACTCTCCGGCAAGGGACGGCACTGCTGATCCTGCGGCGACCGAGGCCGCAACTGCAGATCTTGGCGCAGGTAATCCACTTGCCCAGAAACTTTCCCTTGGGTTCTGCTTCTTCCGTTTTTCCTCTCTTGGATTTTTGATTGATTTTCCTCCCTTCTTCGTTCTTCAGACCCATCTGCGGCTGAGCCAATGGAGACAGAGGGCGCCGGCGAGGAAGGGGCCGGTGCTGACGAGGCTGCCGGCGAGGAGGCCGCCAGGGCTGCCGCCGCAGAAGCCGGCGAGGGGTCGGGCGATCGCACTGACGACCCTGAGGCCGCAGGAGCGCCATGCGCTGCACCGACTGCCGATCCCTCTGCTGCTTCTGCGGAGCTGGGCTCCGAGGAGCCCCAGCCCGGCTCTTACTTGAAGGCTGGCGACAATATCTTCATCAAGCTACCCTGGGCGTCGAGCTCCAGAGTGCCGGTCGAGGGGGAAACTTTCGACGGGGAAGTGCTCGCCTCTGCTGGACTGTCGTTGGTTGACGCGCCCAGCAGCAGCAGCAGTGAGCCTGAGGAGGAGCAGCAGCTACGGAAGCTGCTGTCACTCTACCGCGCCCAGCAAGCCAAACTAGCTTCCCGGGAAGCGCTTGTCGCGAAGGCGGGAGTTGACATGGAGAAGCGTGCGCAGGAGCTCTGGGGCCAAAATCAAGAAACTCTCCGGTCCCTGGCGCAGGAGCGGGAGCGACTCGACGAGGAGCGCACAGCCTTCCTTCTCGAGAAGGCCGAGGCTGAGGAGGAGCAAAGGCTGGCCGCCGAGAAGCAGTCCGCGCGGGAAGGTGAACCAGTGCAGCGGAAGGCCCACCTCGACAGCTACGAGGAAGAGCTCGCCGAGCGCGAGCAAGCACTTGGCGGGGCGCTCAAGGAGGCAAAGGACGCTGCGGCAATTGCAAAGGCCGCCAAGAAAGAGCTGGAGGAGAAGGTGGCGCAGCTGGAGGCCAACATTGGGAAGAGCGGTGAGGAGCTTGCCGCGCTCAAGCATGAGCGTGAGAAGGATGCTGCCGCCCATGGTGAGCTGCAAGGTCTTCTCGCTGAGAGGGGCAAAGAGCTCAGCGCCGCCAAGGATTCCAAAGCAGACCTAGAGCTGAAGCTGGCCACGCTGACGCAGACGCTGGAGGCCGCCAAGGAACGGGAGAAGACCTTGTCGGAGAAGGTCAAGGCTGACGCGGCGCTGCTGGAGAGCATTGCAGTTACCCAGAACTCGTTCAGAGACACTTTGGAGCACTGGACCGAGGGTCTGGTGAACATTGCTGCAGTCATCAATGAGGAGCTGGCGCAGCTGGGGATGGAGGACTTTGGGTATCCTTCCGGCGAGAGTCTTCAACCCAGCGTCAAGCTCAGCCTGTTCTTCAAGGGCGTGGCGACGTCACTCCAGCGGCTCCGGGAGAGGATCCCGAAGCAGCTGGCCGACGAGTCGTGCAAAATCTGCGCCGGGGTTCTCTAGAAGGTGCTGATGAAGGTAGCCTTCCGCAATCCAGGCCTCAGCTTCACCAACGTCCTCAGGTCCTTGCCGCCTAACGCCGATCTGGATGCACTCAAGGCCCTTGTCGCACCCATTGTAGACAAGGTGAGCGAGATCAAGAGGGTCGAGGGCGGACGCGTAGACTAGGCCGCCCATTTCTTCTTTTCCCTTGCCGCTGCTAATCATGTTATGAAAACAGTCTGTTAGAGCTGCGACAAGTTATCTTGTAATATAACTTTATTTCTATTATCAATTGCTATGTTATTTCCTCTACTAGATTCCTTCCTTTGTATGTTTTTATCCTACGCTTCTAGGGAACTTGTCGGCGCAGGCGCCCGAGCCGCGAGCGCTGAGTGCGGAACTTCAGCAGCCTGCTGGTGGCGCTGCTTCCGACAAGAAACCTTGTCGCGACTAGATGCAGCACGCTTAAGCTGTTGAGCGGACTCGAAACAAAGTAAGGGCGCAACTAGCCATGAGTTGGTTCCTCCGCGCACAGGTTTTCCATACAAAGCAGGGTCGTTCGAGGAAGATAACTCAAAAATTTAAAAAGTGATTGCTCAAACTTTGGCAACTTAGCTTTTCTGTCATTTGCTTCCCGGTAAGGCAAGTCTTTGCTTGAACGACGCCTGGCCCATACCACAATCTTCTCTTTCCCCCCGGCAAACTTGTGTGCGAGAGAACCTTCTTTTCCTTTAAACAAAGGAGAAAGAAGAGAAAATAATAATATGGAGATCTTCGGCTCGTTACTGCTTACCGGATGTAGGTGCTGCACAAAGTGTCAGATAATCACATGCAAGAAAGGAACTAACGCATGAAATGGACAAGTTGTGCGGAGCACATGGGGTTTTACTTATGCACGGGATCTGCGCCCGGCTTTGTACAAAGGATTACATGCAACAGCGGCAAGACTTGTACAAAAGGTGGTTGCCGGAACGGTTTCCAGCAACCGCGCCCTATGGGAAAAACTTACGAAGATGTTCTATGCTCCAGGAGTTGCTCACCGGAATGCCATCTTCGGTCTCAAGGCGGACAGCGCCAGGCCTTGTGACTCGTCTCACCCGATAAGGGCCTTCCAACTTCGGCGTCAACTTGTTGGAATTCTTGGCGGACTGAACGCACCGAAGAACAAGGTCGCCTTCCTCGAAGCTTCTGGCTTTAACTTTGCGGCTATGATAGCGGCGCAAAGCTTGCTGGTATCGAGCAGCTCGTACAACAGCCTGAAGACGATCTTCCTCAAGGAGCAGCGCGTCGTCTTGTCGCAGCTGTTCTTGCTCAAGCTCATCATAAGCGAGCACTCGAGGTGATCCGTATACGAGTTCCGTGGGGAGAACTACCTCTGCTCCATAGACTAGAGCGAAAGGTGTCTGGCCAGTGGCTCGATTTGGCGTTGTTCTGATCGACCAAAGAACCACCGGCAGCTCCTTGATCCAGTTCCTTCCGCACCTATGCAGCCTGTCGAAAGTTCTGGTTTTGAGCCCGCGCAGCACTTCAGCATTTGCCCTCTCTGCTTGACCGTTGCTTCTTGGATGAGCAACAGAAGCGAAGCAGACCTTGGCGCCAAGGTCTTGGACGTACTGCATGAAGGTGCGGCTCGTGAATTGCGTGCCGTTGTTGGTGATGATCCTGTTAGGGATCCCAAAACGGCAAACAATTGACCTGAAGAACTTGACTGCTGACTGTGCTGTCACCTTCCTCACTGGCTGCACTTCCGGCCACTTTGTGAACTTGTCGATTGCACGTACAAGTACTCAAAGCCCCCGACAGCTCGGGGGAAGGGGCCGAGGATATCGAGCCCCCAGACCGAAAATGGCCAGGATAAAGGGATCGTCTAGAGAGCTTGAGCTGGCTGGTGTATCTGTTTGGAGTGGAACTGGCACGCTTCACACTTGGTTACTTGTGCAGTTGCATCCTGGAGGGCTGTCGGCCAAAAGAAACCTTGCCGAAAAGCTTTTCCGGCAAGTGCTCTTGCGCCAATGTGGTGGCCACATATGCCTCCATGTATCTCTGCCAACAGCTTTTGTCCATCTTCCAGGCGAATACACTTCAATTTCACACCGTTGAGTCTTCTTCTGTACAGTATGCTATCGACAAACTGGTACATACTTGACTGCCAGACTACTCTTTCCGCTTCTTCTTGTTCTTCGGGAAGTTCTCCTGTCTGAAGGAAGTGGACAATCTGCTGTGCCCATGCTGGAGCTTGTGGCTCGACAACAAGGACTAAAGGCACATCTGCTGCTGCGGGAACATCCGCTTCCACGGCAAGGACTTGTGGTCCTGCCGGAGCTTGATGTTCCCCTGCAAGCTTGCCAGAGCAAAACTTGTCGGGAGCGTCTGCTTCAACGGAACAAACCATAAGGCTTGCCGGAGCAGACTGCCCCTCAGCCTCCTTGGTGTTGATCTTGGGGACTTTCTTGGCGGCGGCTACGGGGAGCTCTGCCGGAAAGTAGTCACCAGAAACCAACTTCCTCTTCTTGCTTTGTCCAATTGATGGTGTTACGGATGGTTGAGTCAACTTAAGCACGAAGATCCCTGGTTCCACAGGTAACTTTAGTGCGGCGCACTTTGACAGGCCATCAGCAATATCATTCTGAGCTCTTGGGATATGCTCCATTTGTAGGCCGTCAAAGTGCTCTTCTAGCTTCCTCACTTCATCAACATACGCTTCCATCAACGGACTCTGGTAGTTCTTGTTCACTTGTCGGACGACAAGCTGTGAGTCACCCCTGACAATGAGCTTCTTGATCCCAAGGTCTGCTGCGATTCTAAGACCGGCAAGCAATCCTTCATACTCTGCAGTATTGTTGGTTGCTTGCTCTTTGGGAAAGTGCATCTGGACTACGTACTTGAGGTGCTCTCCGATGGGTGCGACAAGCAGCACGCCTGCGCCGGCGCCTTGCAGCGAGAAGGCACCATCAAAGTACATCAGCCACTCTTTGCTTGCCTCTTTGACGGGGATGCTTGTTTCTGGAATTTCTTCATCTGGGGTTGGCGTCCACTCTGCTATGAACTCTGCTAATGCTCTGCTTTGGATAGTTGAAGTGCTCTCAAACTTGAGGCCAAAGCTTGACAGTTCCAGCGCCCACTCGACAATCCTGCCTGTTGCTTCTGGATTTTGCAGTATCCTCTTCAGCGGAAAGCGAGTGACGACTGTGATCTCATGTGCTTGGAAGTAATGGCGCAGCTTTCTCGAGGCCATGAGGAGGCCGAAAAGCAACTTCTGCACACCAGAGTACATTGATCTAGCCCCCTGCAGAAGAGAACTGACAAAGTAAACTGGGCGCTGCACCATTCTCTTTGGCATCTTATCATGCTCCTGCGCAAACCCATGTTTGTCGGGACCAGAGCTTGTCGGCGAAGCCCCCTGCTTGTCGCTGGATGGATCTGCCGTGGTTGCTGGCTCATCATCCGCCTCCCTCTCCGCCACTAATGCAGCGCTAACCACTTGATTGGTTGCCGCTATATACAGCAGCAACTTCTCTTGTGGCTTAGGTGCGACAAGCATTGGAGTGGAGGACAGGTATCTCTTCAAGTCCTGCAGCGCAGCCTCCGCTTCCGGAGTCCATTTTATTGGACCTGCCTTTTTCAAAATTTTGAAAAATGGCAGGGCGCGCTCAGCAGATCTAGAGATAAACCTGCTGAGAGCAGCCACGCAACCGGCAAGCCTTCGTACATCCTTGACGCGCTTTGGTGATTCGATCTGCTCAATGGCTTTGATCTTGTCGAGATTGGCTTCAATTCCCCGCTGAGACACGAAGAACCCGAGAAGCTTGCCGGAAGGGACTCCAAACACGCACTTCTCGGGGTTAAGCTTGAGGTTGATCTTGCGCAGATTTGCAAATGTCTCGTCTAAATCTTGAATCAGGGTCGCCTTGTTCTTGCTCTTGACCACTATGTCATCCATGTAAGCTTCCACATTTCTGTGCATTTGCGGCTCAAAAGCATGGTGGACTACCCTTGCGAATGTTGAACCAGCATTCTTCAAACCGAAAGGCATCCGTACGAAGTAGTACGTGCCACACGGGGTGATAAATGCGGTTTTCTCTTCATCTTCTTCTGCCATGAAGATTTGATGGTATCCTGAGTATGCATCAATAAATGAAAGCAAATCACATCCGGCTGTGGAGTCAACAATCTGGTTAATACGCGGCAAGGGAAATGGGTCTTTGGGACAAGCTTTATTAACATTAGTGAAGTCAATACAAAGTCTCCATTTCCCGTTAGCCTTGCGCACAACAACAGGATTGGCCAACCACGTGGGATGGAGTACTCCTCTGACAAGGCCTGCTGCTTCCAACTTCTTGATTTCTTCTGCGATGAATTCTTGGCGCTCTACTGCCTGCTTCCTGACTCTCTGCTTGACGGGCCGCGCATGAGGACAGACGGCAAGGTGGTGCTCAATTACTTTCCTGGGAACACCGGGGATATCAGACGGTTGCCACGCAAACACGTCGACATTCGCCCGTAGGAAAGCAACAAGCGCGATTTCCTATTTGGGGTCAAGAGTGGTGCTGATGGTGAAGGTACCACCAGTGCCGCCCTCCTTGGCGGACACCTTCTTGGTCTCAGGTGGAGCTGTCATTGCCTTCTTACGCTTGCCGGTGGAGCTCGATGGTGCGTCCTCGACAGTAGCGCAGCACTCCGAAGAGGTGCATTTGCCGGAGTGGGCATCAGAGCTCTTGCCGGACTTGGTCTTCTTCTTCCCCCCGGGAGCTTCAGCGGCAAGTGTCTTGCGTTCTGCTGCGGCTGCTGCTTCCCGGTAGATCTTGTCGGCACAGACAAGAGCATCCTTCTTGTCGCCAGGGACAGAGATGACACTTATTGGGCCTGGCATTTTCAGTACGTTGTACACATAGTGAGAGGCTGCCATGAACTTGGCGAGTGCCGGTCGGCCATGGATTCAATTATAAGGTAATGGAAAGTCGGCAACGTCAAACGTGACCCTCTCAGTCCTGAAGTTCAGCTTGCTGCCAAACGTTACCGGCAACATGATCTTTCCCTTTGGCTTGCTCCTTCCCAGGTTGATTCCTTGAAATGTGCCGGTCTCTTCGAGCTCGCTGTCAGGGATCTGGAGTTTCTGGAGCACCGCGGAGGAGATCAGGTTCAAGCCGGCCCCGCCGTCAACTAGCATCTTAGTGACCTTGAGGTTGCGGATTGTTGGTGAAACCAGCATCAGCAAGCACCCGACCGCAGTTATGCGATCAGGATGGTCCTCAATGTCGAAGATGATAGGCGTGCCGGACCATTTCAGAGGCTTGCGTGACTCGACGGGTGGTTCTGCTGCATTAACTTCCCGCACCCACTGCTTGAGCTGGCGGTGCGAGGTATGCAGAGAAGCACCACCGTCAATGCACAGGACCTCTGTGGCTTTCTGGAACTCCTGCTCATCAGTCTCCTCATCATCCATGTCTTCATCGTCGTCATCATCTTCATCCTTGTCGCGGCCGCGAGGAGGTCTGTCTCCTTGCCGCTGCTTGGCCTTGCCGCGGCGTCCTCCTCGGCCGGGACATTTCTTGCCGGATCCACCAGCTCCTTCCTGGGCCTTCTCCTTGTCGCGCCGCTCGTATTCAGCTTTCTGTTGCTCAGCAAGCTGTTCGACTTTCTTACAGTTCTGGAGATCATGACCCTTGGTGCGGTGGATCTTGCAATATTGCTTGTTGGGGCCGTCCTGCTTGTCGCCGACCGCCACCTCCGCGGCAACCCCCTTGCCGGAGTCACCAGCTTTGGCTTCCTTGGCGCCACCACCGTTGCCGGACTGCTCAACAACTAGCACCTCTTTGTCTTTCCTCCTTCTATTGTTCCGCCGCCGGTTTTTCCTTGGCGGGGCAGCATCCTCACTGTCAGATCCTCCCGCTCCTACATTCTCTCCGGGGAGTCTCCTCCCTTCCTCAGCACGTGCACACTTGTCGGCCAGTGCATATAACTCGCTGACGTCCCTGATCTTGCACATCGCCATTTCCTCCCGCATCCTGCGGTTCCGCACGTTCTGATGGAACACGCTGATCACCGCGGCAGGGTGGACGTCTGGGATGTTGTGCTGCACACTACTGAATCTCTGAATGTACTTGCGCAGGGGCTCTCCTTCCTTCTGGGCGAGCAGATGAAGATCACTCTCCTGGCCATGAGGCTTGTGTCCTCCTGTAAAGGCGCCGACAAACTGATGGCACAGATCAGCCCAAGAGGATATGGAGTTGTCTGTCAAGTGCATGAGCCAGGATCTGACGTTGGGCTTGAGCACCAGCGGGAAGTAGTTGGCAAGGATCTTGTCATCTCGTCCCCCGGCAGCCTGTACCGCAATGGTGTAGATGCTGAGGAACTCTGACGGATGCGTCTTGCCGTCGTACTTCTCCGGTACGTCTGGCTTGAAGTTCTTTGTGCTGGGCCACTGGACTTGCCGCAGCTCACGAGTGAACGCAGGACAACCTACCGCGTACGGCAGATCGCCTGGTTCCCCTGGCGCATGCATGTCAACAGAGGGCCCAGCGCGCTTGTCGGATTGACGTCGCGCTTCTCTTCAGCGCTCGATGCGGGTTCGAGCGTCTTCTTGTTGTCGATCATGAAGAACTTGGCGCTGATCGCGACGAGCTCGTGGATCCGACGATGCAGTGGAGTCACTGTCGAGGTGGATCCGGCGAGTCGGCGATCTTGGCCTTCGGGGCGGTGATTGCATGGTAGTTGCACCTCCGCCCGTTTCGTTGCCGCCGACTCGCGTCCGGCAACCCTGCCGCGGCGGCGACGCGCTCGGCCGCCATGGAGTGTCGCCGTTGGCGTAGCCGATGAGACTCTGAATGGTGGCCCTCCATTCGTCGATCTTGTCCGACGTCGGAGGGTAATCTAGGAGAAGTTGAGCTCGTGCCAAAGCTTCTGCTGGAGTGGTGGGTAGCAGTGGCGGACGGCGTGAGGAGCGGACGTGCTCGAGCTTCTAACTATGTTAGAAGGAGCAGTATCCCGTCCAGGCGACCGTGCCCCGCTCGTGCCAGCACGCTGGCATGCATGCTGGTCTTGAGCGCCCCGAGATCCACCAGCTTGGTCTTGGCCTATCATGCGAATGGCACTGCTAGTGCCATGACGCTGTTGATCTTGCACCTCCTGAGAGTGGCGTGGAACATGCACAGTCGCCGAGGTTTGTGCAGCCTTGTTCTTGGACCTGGCGGCATCATGAGCTTCCTCGTCAACGTCCTTTGTTCCGCCGGCGTCCATTCCACCACCCGTTTGCTCCAACAGTGGCGGAAGTGACGTGGACGGAGCGGCTGCCGCCGAAGTCTTCTTCTTCGGTGGCATGTTGATGAAGGGAATAAAGATCTAGCTCGTGTGAACGCCGGATCAGGTTCACACAATCTCGACACCCCCTACCTGGCGCGCCAAAGATGTCGGGGAAACTGATCCACGAACACCTATGGGGCC
>NC_041382.1:485850022-485883104 GCF_002162155.2 Triticum dicoccoides | reverse complement strand
TGAGGCACACGAGCAGTTTACCCAGCTTCGGAGCTCTCCGGAGAGATAACACTCCTACTGCTGCTTGTCTGGTTGTATTATCTGGTGTTCTTGCTCTCGAGAGAGAGAGAGCGTGATGTTTTCTGGGCTACGAATGAATCAAAGCGAACCGTCCGAACCCCCTCTACATTGCGCATGGGCCTCCTTTTATACGCTAAAGGGGTAACCGACAGGTGGCAACGCAGAGGAGGGTAAAAACGTAAAAAGCGAGGTAGTTGATACAGTTACTTGTACAGTGCACCCTACCTAACCCTGACGGCAGGGGACAAGGGCATTAAATGCCCGTCTAAGTCGCCCGAACAGTGCAGAAAAGGACCGTTAGGGGCGCCACCGTTCGCCACGATGGCGATCTTGTCAGCTTCGCATGCCACTGCACACCGCTGGCTGCACAGCCTCCCGCCACGCGCGCCCGGAGAAGCCCCAGAGCGACACGTTGGTGGATGCGCTGGAGCGTGGGCGCAGAGTGGCCGCCTGCCGCGGCAAGCGCCTTGCCGCTGTTGTTATCTTGTCGGGTCCAGAAGCTCGTCGCTCACCGGGCCTCGGGGTACCTTGTTTAGTCTTCCCGGCAAGCTCCTCTTGCCGGGGCCTTGTTGCCTTGCCGGAGCGCGTGGCGCGTCGCGGCAAGTTCCTTGGAGCGCCTTGGTTGGCCTTCCCGGCAAGCTCCTCTTGCCGGGGCCTTGTCTCCTTAGCTTAAATACTTTGTTCTTGGATGGCTCCAAGGGAACCTTGGGGGATCTTGGCGTTCGCCCGACAAGCCTTGCCGCGGGGTGCTGCAACTGCCCGTGCACAAGTTCGGGGTACTAGGGTACCCCTATTCTAGTACACCGACAAGTGAGAACCCGTTTTGCACGGGCCAACTTGGAAAGTGCCTCCTCCTTCGCTAACACCATCTTAGCAAAGTCTGATTTAAAAAATCTGAGCTCATTCTCCACCTTCAACTTTTTATCCCGCATCTTGAAATATGCTTCAGCGTTGACAAGACTTTATCTAAGCCTATGTGTGTTCTCTTCCTCATACATGCTCCAGAGCTTTGTGAGGCACATCTTCAAAGATTGTGGCCACTCTTGATCAATCCACTCCAAGTAAGAACACTTCAGTTCATCCTATAATATTTAAAAGTAGGTCAGTAACAATTGTAGGGGAAATGGGTTTATAGCAACATAGAAAATCACCAATGCTTATTTTGAAAAACTAAAGAAACATGTTAATTATGACATATCTTCTCAAAAAGATAAATGTGCAAATGAAATAATTGGTACTGAGACAACAACCAAATTCTAGAACAACAGAAGCTATAATTAACTACAACGACGCTACAAGCTCTGACTCGTGTACAATAAATAACAAATTGAACATTTTATGAGGAAGGTAAATATAACTGCAACAACATAGCGACAGTGTTTGGATGACAACAAATTGAAACTAACAGGTGTGCACATGCACAAATTTAGTAACATAGAACTAATTGCACTAAGGCCGTCCACTATGTATTCCAAAACTGGGGTAAAGAGAACCATTCCTACATGTCGCACCGGTGCCTTGCTCTAGCGAGCCGATGCAGCGGAAAAAAATCAGGGACCCAGACTTCAGAGCACGTAGTTGCTCCGATGCCCAGTTCCTTCGTGCCATAAAGATTTAGTATTTTACTGCTTGGCTGCTAGGATGTGTGGACCAAAGTTGGCTGCACAAACTGCTAAAGCGGTGCCAAATAATTTTCTAATGGCACCGTTGATGAGATGGCAACAATTTAAGATACTAGGTACAAACTATGACACTGTCTTAGGATGCGTTTGGTTGAAGGTGTGGTATGAATGGGTTGGGACCATGACAGTTTCTGAATCACATCTAACAAATGATTTGTAACGATGTAAGAGGGTCAAACCTTCTCTGCACATGCCAAAAACTTCCTCCCACTATCCATAGAATCAAACACAACTAGCTTCACGCATGGAGATTGATGGTGACAATGAGCAGATAGATCTTCAGCCACCCCGCTCCATTTGTTGGCACTGATGGTCTTAGGGAGCTACAAGAGGAACAAACGACTCAAATCAACCTCCGGGTAAAAATCCTTCATTACAAGTCATAGCCCGAGAGAGAGAAGAGAGGCATACCCGGGTGGTGAAGGAGTAGTCACCAGAGGAGGAACCACTGGAGATGTCTTTCAAGAAGACCATGGCGACCCCTGCGGTAGGATGCGAGACAGCGAGAGCGAGGAAGCGGCTATAGCTTAGCAAGGAACGAAGGAAGGAGGAAACAGAGGAAATGTGACTAGTGATCGGGGAGAAAAGGGGGTGGGGAAGGGTGGAAAGGGGGAAGGGGTAGATATTTTGGCGGTAGGCAAATATTTTGGAAATGTGGAGGGAAACTTTGCGAGGTGCCGCCGGACCATTCACTTTGAACGATTGTGTGAATCACAAACGATTCTTCTGCTTTACGCGCATGGGATGAGTTTGATAATTCAAATTTTGGTCTCAAGGCATAGGCACATTCAATTTGAACGGGCGCGGTGCCGCCGGACCATTCACTTTGAATGATTGTGTGCATCGCAAACGATTATTCTTCTTTACACGCATGGGATGAGTTTGATAATTCAAATTTTGGTGGAAATTTCCCCGGGTATGTCATTGTATAATTTAACATCGGTTGCTAATCTGGGCATAGAAAAGAGCGTACAGCAGATAGACCACACTTACTGAATCGAGCAATTTTAGTAATTACACAGAGCCAGTTGACCTAAACATTGCTCTAACAAAAGACCAACATTAAAAACAAAGCCTAAGTACGCATAATTAAAAATCCGCCGCCGCGCCGGCCTATGCATCGCCGGTGTGAGATGAGACGTCGATGACTTGTCCTGGTAATATGCCGCCGTTGGTGGACTCCACGTCCCCCCTGCTGAAGTCGACCGCGTCCTCGTCCTCGTCCTCGTCCTCGGTGCCGCCCTCAAGGTTGTAGTACTCGTAGTAGTGGGTGCGCTAGAGCTCGCATTGGCACTCCACTATCGATTCCTCGACGGACAGACTCTTCTCTACCTCGACCTCGGCCAGGCGCAACTCCTCCTCCCGGCGCTCCTCGATATCCACCGCCTCCTGCATCTCCAGCTCCCGCTTGGTGAACTCATGAGGAAGCAGGTGCTCCATGGCCACCGCTGCCTTTTCAGACATGGGTTGCATGCTGGAGTCTAAAGTGGCATGGAATATCTTGGCGTGTGCATCCTCGATCTTGCCGTGGATGGCCTCGACCCGGGCCACGGCGACATCAGCGGCACAGATGGCAGCTCGAGTGCTCTCGGCATTTGTAGCCACCGTCGGAGGAGCAGCTGCAGCCGTCTCGGCTGCAGGTGCCCTGTCGACTGCCTCAGATGCCCGCTTGGTGGAAACGACCGCGCTCAATGCGGATGCGGTGGCACTCTCGGTGTAGGCGGCTGCGCTCTCGGCGCAGGCGACGGTGCCCGGGGGGTGGGGGGAAGCGGCCATCGTACGATCCTTCACGAAGCATTTCCACGGCGTCATCTTTGCAAGAAGGGGTGCGGGAATTGGGATCGGGATTCGTGGATTCGGGGGTTGCCGACACTAGAGCAGACGAGCCGGCGAAGCTTAAGGAGGGAGACTTAAATAGACCCAGATATTTTCATCGCCAACAGTTCCTAGAAAACAACTGTGTGATGGTGTAGATATTTTTTATTAGCTTTGAAAGACGAATTTGGAATAAAGTGCCAACGGATGGTGTTTTAAATGAACGGTAAATATTGTAGTACTAATACAACTGTCATGTCAAATTTTGGAAAATCTCAGGGGTCATTTGACCTTCTAAGACATTTAAGTGATTTTCTAGCCATTTAATGACCATAATTGAAATTTGAACTACATGTACATGCAACAGCTAACCACAACGGTTTGAAAACTCATATTTCGTTTAGTTGTGTGCGATTTAATTCCATGTGAAGTAAATTGGAAGGAATTTTCAAACATATTGGACTAACGGCTATGACACAATTAAGCATGGAGTGACATGGCATTTTAATTCCAAAAAAAACAGAAACACATGAAACCTTGGTTGATGTAATGTCATGCCACCAAGATGATGTGGTAAAGAAATTGTCATGTTTGACAAAAGTTTGGACACACACCCCTCACTAACCGGAGCAACTCGCTAGAAGGTTTGTGGTTCTGAGACGGAACAATGCATGTTTGATGACGAACGGGAGATGGCTGACTCTTACGGCCTTCAAATTTTTTCTACGTGTAACTTGCACTACTACAACTGTAATATGAAATTTTGGAAAATTCTAGCGGTCATTTGACCTTTTAAAGACATTTAAGTGATTTTCTAACCATTTAATGATCGTAATTCAAATTTGAACTTCATCTAAATGCAATGCCTAACCAAAACGGTTTGAAAAATCATATATGTGTACTTGTGTGTGAGTTAATTCCATGTGCAGTAAATTAGAAAGAATTTTCAAACATATTGGTCTCACGACATGGACACATGCATACGTATGCATGGAGTGACATGGCATTTTAATCCAAAAAATAGAAAAATGATCAGAAACACATGAAACCTTGATGATGTAATGTCATGCCACCAAGATGATGTGGTAAAGAAATTGGCATGTTTGACGAACGTTTGGACACACACCCCTCACAAATCTGAGCAACTCGCTAGAAGGTTCGTGGTTCCGAGAGGGAACAATGCATGTTTGATGACAAACAGGAGATAGTTTCCTCTCACGGCCTTTAAATTTTTTCTACGTCTAACGTGCACTACTGCAACTGTAATGTGAAATTTTGGAAAATTCTAGGGGTCATTTGACCTTTTAAAGACATTTAAGTGATTTTCTAACCATTTAATGACCGTAATTCAAATTTGAACTACATCTACATGCAACTCCTAACCAAAAAGGTTTGAAAAATCATATCTGTGTACTTGTGTGCGAGTTATTTCCATGTGCATTAAATTAGAAGGAAGTTTCAAACATATTGGTTTCACGACATGGACACATGCACACGTATGCATGGAGTGACATGGCATTTTAATTCAACAAATAGAAAAATGATCAGAAAACACATGAAACCTTGGTAGATGTAATGTCATGCCACCAAGATGATGTGGTAAAGAAATTGGCATAGTTTACGAATGTTTGGACACATGCCCCTCACGAACCAGAGCAACTCGCTAGAAGGTTCGTGGTTACAAGAGGGAAGAATGCATGTTTGATGACGAACGGGAGATAGCTTCCTCTTATGGCCTTCAAATTTTTTCCTATGTTTAAAGTGCAACTGTCATGTGAAAATTTGGTAAATTTCAGGGGTTATTTCACCTTCTAAAGACATTTAAGTGATTTTCTAACCATTTAATGACCATAATTCAAATTTGAACTACATCTACATGCAACGCCTAACCAAAAGGGTTTGAAAAATCATATTTTTTGTACTTTGTGTGTGAATGAATTCCATGTGCAGTAAATTATAAGGAAATTTCAAACATATTGGTGCCAAGGCATGTGCACATGCATGGAGTGCATGCCGTGGCATTTTAATTCGAAAAAATTAAAAAATGATCAGAAAAACATGAAAACATGCTTGATTTAATGTCATGCCACCAAGATGATGTGGTAAAAAAAATGGGCCTGTTTGACGAAAGTTTGGACACAAACCCCTCACAAACCGGAGCAACTCACTAGAAGGTTTATGGTTCTGAGAGGGTACAATGCATGTTTGCTGATGGACGGGAGATAGCTTCCTCTTACGGCCTTCAAATTTCTTCCTATGTTTAACGTGCACTAATACAACTGTCATGTGAAAATTTGGAAATTTTCAGGGGCCATTTGAACTTTTAAAGACATTTAAGTGATTTTATAACCATTTAATGATTGTAATTCAAATTTGAACTACATCTACATGCAACGCCTAACCATTTAATGGTTTGGAAAAGCATATTTTTGTGTACTTGTATGTGAGTTAAAAAATCATCAAACGATGTAAATATCTGGTGTTCAAAAAAGAAAATGTAAAGATCTGGCAAGACAACCGGCCCCCTTATTATGTTCACACACGGATTTTGGCTATTATGTTCACACACGGATTTTGCTTCGGGAATCATGTGTAATTCAAACTACAATACTCATAAATTTCGGAGACCGGCGTTTGTACTGTCCCCATCGATCTATATTTCAGCCGCCAATAAATACTACCTTGCTCACGTCGTCCTGCCTGCATTCTCATCTACATCCTCCCCTCGCTCGCCCTCTCTCTCTCTCTCTCAAATCTCTGCCATGGCGCGCCGGTCTGTCCACGCGCCGACGAGGAGTCGCCGCCCCTCGAGGACACTCACTTGATTAGCAGCGACGAGGACCCCTACACGCCGCCTGGCGAGGTTGCTCCGGACCCCCCAACTTTGGATTGGTTTTGGGGCAAGTACAATCTTTGTTTGTGGAAGTTGCTGCCGCCGGCTGAGAAAGCCAGGAAAATGGCGTTCAAGAAGGAGATGGCGGAGGAGGAAGCCAGGTACCAGGCGGCTTGCGAAGCCCGTGATGCCGCCTGGAAAAAGGAGGCAGCGGAGCTTTGGGGGTGGGAGCGTCGTCATGCCAAGAGGTGTACGAAGACGGGTACTTCGCGAGGAAGGTCATAGGCGCTGGGCGCCTCGTCGCTGCGTAGAGGTGGGCCGATAAGCTCCAGCGTGCCACCGATGAGTAGCTCCGGTGGGCGCCCAATGAAATGGCAAGATCGATCATGCGCATCCGCCAGCAAGAGGCAGATCGGTACGTCAAGCGCTGCGAGGCGGAGGAGTCGAAGTACTGCCTCTGCACTGGGAAGACGTCGCGCACCAGGGAGCTGCTGGCGAGGGGCTGCCGGAATACTGGCCCCAGGAGGGATTATTAGTTTTAGTATTGATCATTTTAAATTTTATGCATTGTACCTAGTAGTTAAGTATCATCATGTATATGTGATGATATTATATATATATATATTCTGTGATGAACTAATGAACAATTAATATATATATATATATATATATATATATATTATGAATTCCATTTTCTATCTATTTTTGTATACTAATTTGAATCTAGTTGTTATCATCCACATATACAGAATGGAAAGCGTATACACACACATTGAGACAGAACATATAAGAATGGAAAACATAGTACACACATTCAAACAGAGCAATAAACAGAGCAATACTATGATTGTTGTGAATACATAGCTATCCACGTCGAAACGACTTTTCAAAATAAAACGCGTCCATGAGACCATAATTAGCAGCCTTGCCTAGGTTAGCTCTTGGCTCTGCCTAAACTCGTGTAGGCGTTCATCCAAGCGGTTGACATGCTCGCGATACATCTCAAGCGCGACCTCGAGCTCCAAGTTGGCTATTTCATCGGAGATCACCAGCTCCAGGATGCGACGGCCATGTTCCTCTACGGCGCCCAGGTGGACACCCAGGCCAATGAGGCGGTCGAGCCTACGGACCAGCGCGTTGGCATCCAGCGGGCCGCGGACAAGGCGAACGGCGACACCCATGCGAATGGCGTAGCGGGCGTCTGGTGCAAGTACGACGTGCCGGCCTCTGGTGCAAGTATGGCGCTGAGGGCCTCTACCCACTCCTGGCGAGTAATGGGGGTACTAACGGGACGTGTACCCAGCTGCAACGCCGTGTCGACAGTAGGCAAGCGTCGCTTGATCCGCTCTTGCTGTGCGGCACGCCGCGCCTCTCGCTCTGCGGTGCTCCAACGGTCTCGCCGTGCGGTGAGCCGCAGCCTATCGGCGCGGACGCGCCTAGCTTACTCTACGGCGCGCCATGGATCATGTTGTGCGGCGAGCTGCAGCTTGTTGGCGCTGACATGCCTATCTTGATCCATGGTGCTCAAGCGCCATGTGGGAAATGTCTGCTCAACCCTGGCGATGACGCGCATTACATCGTCGTCATCGCGTTGCCGGGGAGCACCTCGGCCTCGACGGGCTGTGGCGCCTGCTCGTTTTCCTCGTCGACGAGGTTGATGGCAGAGGCGGCGCTTTGGTGGGTTTGGCATGCTTGGAAAAGGTGGATGTGCTACAGGCTGCGCTTGTCGCCTCCATGCGTCGCGCGCCCCCTATGCGCAATATAGCAGGGTGGCGGGAAACAGGTGATGAAATGGCGGGAAATGGTGGCGTGTTCATAAAACGCCATCAATTAATGGAAATTTAGCATCGAGCTAGCACAAGAAGTAGATGATGATGAGATGAACATGGACCACACTAGGGAACCCGTCGGTGATGAATTCATCAATCCCAAACGGTTGAATACTAGCAAGCGTTTGCCCACAACACACACGGCCTATTCCATCACAAATAGGTCAGATGGATCAACTGTATGCCACATATCGCACATTGTCAAAAAGTAATGCGGTAGACCTTCTTTAACATGTGTTAAAAAAAAGAAAATAAAAAACAAGGACCTCGAGGTTAAATTATCTAAGGGAATGGGGCATTTCGGTCATCGACACAACTTCCCATCCAGTCACCCATCCGATGGCTGCTCCAGCCCGAGCACACTTAACTTGATAGTTTTCTTACATGAGCTACCAGTGGAACAACTAGTCCTTGCTAATAGGAATGCCTCTTCACATCCTTATGGCATACCCGGATGACCGCCCGTCCCACAATGGCAAATAGATGTTGTGTAGACAGAGCATATCACATATGTCTTATTAGAAGCAATCGTCTGCGTTATTATCGGTCTTTGCACACATTTCTGATTACAGACCTGTTTGCCGCGTATCACACACATCTTGTTATATTGAACCATTTCTGTTCTCTTGCCTAATCACAAATAGTTCATCCGAGTGAACCGTATGTTGTACACCGCACACACCTTGATCGGGCTGACCATTTCTTTTATGTTTCCTAATCACACACAGTTCATCCCAATGAACCGTATGTTGTATATCACACGCGCCTTCATATGGCTGCCCATTTATTTTGTTCCTCCTTGTCACAAACAGTTAACTGAGCTGAGCCATATGCCCTGCATCGCACACACAACTGAAATCTGAACCGTGTTTGATGCATCCTCCATCGCAAATGTTTTGCACCTTTTTTGACGGTTTTCATACACCATCGTTTGTGATTATTGCATCACACGCAGTTTCTCAAAGTGCCTCTGATCGTAGTGTCGCGTTAGCAGCATCCTGTAGTAGTGAAGGTTTGTTTACCTTGAATTTTTGACATGAGCAATTAGTAGCCCCCATGGGCCGGCTCATCACTATGTGATAGGTCGGGTCTTCAATAAGGGCGAGTTAAAAATGACTTTGCATTAGACCCCAAGTGCCATGGTGCATGCTGGTAGTGACATGGGACTTGCATATTTGATGTAATCTCAACTTGAATAATGTAGCCCCCAAGTGTCGGGTCGTAAGCCTGCAGCGACTCGGGACTACTCCTTCCATTGTAGAATAAATCATATCCATTGATAAAATAATAGCCATTGCACTAAAGCGACTTTGAAAATCTCAATCATAATACTGGTTATTGATAACAATAATAAAAATCCAGCCATGTTGGCTATTCAAGATTTGAATAATATAATTTGGTATGAAAACCTCAATCATTCAATATTATCATGACAATCCAGCCAAGTTTGGCTATTAAAGATTTGAATACCTTATCGGTTGACAAGTAAATCCAGAGTTTAAATACTTAGTGGCTCTTGGCCGATGGCGACTTAATGCACATCCATTATAATCTAGGATTTTTGTAACCCGGCGACTTATAGCCTTTGTGAAAATCAATAATTGATAACCCTTTTGAAACACCAATTTCAATTTTTGATGATGGGCTTGAACTTAATCATTTATGTAAGTCATAGCTCTGCAAATCCTGCACAGAGCTTAAACAACATATGCCCTGGCGACTTAACGTCAAAAGTCAGGGCGGGTAACAACCCAAAAATAATATAGTCTTATATAATTATGTAAAAGACTAGTAATAAGGCCATTCAAGCCTAAACATACTGGTGAGTTAAAGTCAAAAGGCAGGGCGGTTTACCAAACCCAAAATATTCATACCATTAGTGAAAGACATACCTGTAGATTAGTACCATGGTGATGCCTTGATAATTATAATCTGGGGCCAGTATCAACCCGGAGTCATGAAATATCAACATTTTGATTTCTCAAGGCAAAATATCCTGGCGTCTTAAAGTCTTCTATCAGGGCAGGTCATCAAACCCAAATATACTCAATGACGAGTCATATAATCAAGGCTATATGGCCTGTGACATCAGTGCACGCTGCAGGCTTATCATATCAGCGCAATAAGGGTGATAACCCAAAAGATTGAGCATACAAAGCTTTGTGCAATTTGACATATACCGCCGTCTTAATACGCCGTATGCAGCAAGGGGTAATATCCCAAAACTTAGAGCATAGCGCTTCCAAGTATATAAATTATCATACACTGGCAACTTATAATCCAAATCTAGGTCGGGTTAATAAACACCGGGTAATTTCATGTAGGAACCATAAGGCATCATAGCCCTCATCGTTTTTTAACCATGTATTAATATGTCACAGGAGATGAACCTCAAAAAATGTTCAGATCAAATAACAAAAAAAATCAAGGCTTTCATAGGCGGCCAGGCCTAAAAATCAAGTGCTTTTAAGGGCCGCACAACCACTGAGTTAAACCTTCATACAAACCTTATAAGTCAGACCTCACATAACCAATCGTCGTTTTAACTTTGACAAGTTCAGGGTCTGTATAAGATTGACTTGTCAAAAGTATGGAAGGTCGTTCCTAGATTACCTGGGTAGAGTGTTAGACTTAAAAAGGCAGGATAACCCGGGTTTTTAGGTAAATACACCTGGCTTCCAAGCCTGGCTTTTAAGCCTATTACAAGGGTCATAAAAAATCTTATCCGTTGAACAAAGAGCCCCGAAGTAAAATTTTATTTCAGGCATATAAGCCGGATCAACAAGGGTAGTCATAGCTATGCTTGATGAGCAGGAAACCCCCAAGTGATATATTTCTGAGCTGTGCTCGCCAGGTACCTATGTTTGAGTTGTGATGTGCAACAAACTCTCTTTGGGCCCTATAACTCGGGCATCAAGCCTCCAAGTGATTTGTAATAAGGCGTGTAAGCCGGAGTAAGAGGGTAAGCACATCTATGCTCATTGAGCAGGAAGCCCCCAAGTGTCCAATAAAATAAGCCAATAAGGCAGGATACCCATGTTTGGACCGCGCATCATGGCAGCAATCTCTCTTTGGAAACCATTAATTTTTCTGAGAACTCAAACTTGCGAGAGATGGATTGTTTTTGAACCGGATGTTAAACGGGATACTGAGAGCTTCAAAGCTTTATGGGAGAGAGATGTCTCTTGAGCCGGATTTTAAACCGGAATCTTCATTTTGAGCCGGAAATTTTCTGACGGCCTTTCAATTTTCACCAATAGGGCAGTAGCCTCCAGGGCCGGGTTACTTTCCCTCCAATTGAACCGGGATTCTTGAACTGGCAAAATTTCCAAAATTTGTTGAGTTCTCTCTGTAGCGCTCAAGTCTTAAGCTGACTCGAAGAGGCGGCTTGAGAGTCTTCATAGTTGACTGTGCCATAAACGTATGTCCTTGGTGTTGACAATGCCATGTGAATCCACGGAAACTTGAGGTCGACTGTGGCATTATAAACCGGTGAGGACGGGTGAGTCAGCAGCGGCGTTGTAAGCCGGTGCGGACGAGAGAGTTGCCCGCAACATTGAAAATGGCTCGGCCGCAGGCGCGGACGACGAGTCAGTCACGTGTGTTGATGTAGTGGGGGGGTGACTTGCACACATATCCGTCGAGAAGTACGTCACGGACAAGCGCTAGTGCAAAGATAATGTTGGCGTACGCCCCTCTATGATACCTCTGTAATGAATAACGGTCCGGCGAAAAAATAACATGGAGCCGAGTAATTGTTCTCAAACAATTTAACATATACTGAAAATAGATTGAACGAATGGCACCTGATACTTTTTTTGGAGGAACACAAACACTCGTGCCAAGATAATGCTGAATAGTACATGCATGTTGAGCTCCGCTGATGTGATGTAGCACAAACTCCCACGTGACCCTCTTTTATCTAGTACTGTTGTAACTTGAATTGTTTTTCTTGCCCCGAATAGTAGCTGCTCGTCATAGGAAACGCTTGAACGGTGGCTCAACAATGAAATGAGGCAGAGAGGCCTTGGAATTTTTCCACTAGGGGATAATACTTCATCTAGTCTGGTTGACCAACTTTGCCTTCACATACCAACGAAAAAGCCCATTCGGTTTTACCTGCTGTTGAACGAGCCTAGCAGATGAAATTCCTCTGAATTTGTGCATGTACATAGCCACACGCAGCTGGACGAACCTAGCAGAGGATCCCGAGTGTGCATTTTGCAAATGAGTTGAACGGACCATAGACTTGTATCCTTGGCACATGTCCATCAGTCATTAGGTAGCTCGGCCCATTGGTATGGCACAGAGATGGGTGGCTTTGACTGAGGGTTGGCATACAGTATCTGCAATACTTTCTGTCGGAGTCAGACCTGCCGTATCAATAAACGATAAAGTTCATGTGGCCATGGCCCTTCCAAAACTTTGGATGTGTCCGGCTGAATGATGGAGGAGTACAGACGTTGAACTAGGACTCATGTCACTTCCTATTTTTTGTGAATGTTTTAACTAGAAAAACGCCATGTTGCTTGCAGCTCCTACACCGTGACCAGTATATGGTCAATCTAAAATACAGGCCGGTGTTTTCCATGTCCAGAACCTGATGAAACTGAACCATTGCAATTGAAATTAAGCATGTCTTGTTCTTTTCCCAAGCCCTGTATGATGTATGTGCGGCCAATGGATTGGAATGCAGAAGCGACGCGAGGTCGGGCTCGTAGGTGGCTTGGAGCGTTGGCCATCCGGAGCGAAAAACGAGCGAAGGTGGCCCTGCGGGGCCGCAATGGCGGGGGCGGCTTGAGGGCGGACTCTGCTCGGAAACGAGAGGAGGCCGTGGCGGCTTCAGAGGACAAGGCCGACTCAGATGCGATGCCGGCGGATCAATGTAGAAGTGATGGCGACTCATTGAATTAGTAAGGATGAGGCCGACTCGTAGGATAGACCGGTGTTGGTGAGGCCATGGCAGTGGCTTCAGGCACCTCGGCCCTAACATGCAGGGACACGGGACAGCGGCTCTCCAGTGGCAGCTCATCGTAGGGAGGCTCTCCGGCGGTGGCTCAATGCGGGACGGCGGCTCAAGGTGGGGTGGCCCAGACACGGCGAGGGCGGCTCAGGGCCAGTCAAAGCAGACGGCTCGTCGAGGCAAGCGCTGTGGAGGTGGTTTAATATCAGCCATGCGGGGGCTCATCGGCGACGACGATTTTAGGGGAGACGAGGCACGACGGCGACTCAGACAAGAGACGAGGCGTGATAGTGACTCGGACAAACGCCAAGGTGCGATGGCGACTTGGAAGGGAGGCAATGCTCGACAGCCACTCGGACGGGAGGCAAGGCACGTCTCGTGGTGGCCGAGGAGTCCGGGTCATGGCCGTTCTGACTAATCCATGTTTATTTCTCTGAGTCTTGGTCGTCGTGCGGTACTGGCTTGGTCGTCAACGAGCAATAATCCAACAATCTTGATATTTGATGAAGGCTTTCACTACAAGAAAATACACTTCCATGATGATACGTGTTTGTCACAGTAGGTCGCATTTTCTGTCATGCATGTACATCCAGAACGATTTTATGACAGAATCAAGATAGTCATACCTGTGCTGTCGTAGAAGTCTTCCATGACATTACCAAAATTATCATCACGGAAGTGTCCACTTCCATGACGATAAATCCCGCGTCACAGAAGTGCTTTCGTCAAGGGTGACTGACACGTGGCATCCACCGTAATGGAATGCCGTTAAGCTATCGGGTCGGGTTTTGGATCTGATTACCCATTAACAGCCCCGACCAATGAGGATTTTCCACGTGTAAAATCATCATTGTCTAGAGGAAACATGTGTCGGCTCATCGTTGGGACAGATGTCATCCACTCATTGGACAAAAGGAACCTATGATACGTCGACCCGTGGCACGGCCCAACAGAGGCCCATTCCTGTGAAAAGGCCGGCCCGTTTGACTTGGTCAAAAGGTGGCGAGCCGGCCCATGTAAAGCATGTTAACGGCTTGTTCGCATATAGCCCATTTATAGCCCGCTAACCCAAGGCCCGTTACGCCCTATCCGAATTAGGCCCAGTAGCGTCATCTGGGCCACTCAATATGATTCTAGCCCATTTTCACTTCTAGCCCATGTATGGCCCATGACGTCTTTCGGCCCATATGAGGCCCTATGTAACTCTTGGCCTATTAACGGCCCGTGGTGAAACTGGCCCGTAATGAACAGTGTATCATTTTACACCCATTAACGGCCCGTGGCGAAACTGGCCCGTAATGAACAGTGTACCACTTTATACCCATTAACGGCCCGTTATTCCGTTGGGCCGTTTCCAGCCCATGTTAGCATTCAGCCTTCACAGAGCCCATTTATTCTTGGGCTCTATTCCAGCATTCGTTTACTTATGGCCCATTACTGTCATTTTCTGCTTGTGGGCCAAATTCAGCCTGTGGTTACAGTCGGCCCATTTGTGGTCCGTTAACACGTTGGGCCGTTTTCATAGCGTCATCAAATACATCGTATTAACGATGGCCCGTTATGGTCAGCTCATGAATGGATGATTTCAACTCTAGCTCGTTTACGGCCATAATGCGGCCTGTTATTGGCCCATGTTTGGCCAATTGATCATACTGCCCGTATAAGGCCCATTGATGATACGGCCCGTAGAAGGCCCATTGTTTCTACGGCCCATAGAAGGCCCACTGTTTCTACGGCCCGTAGAAGGCCCACTGTTTCTACGGCCCGTAGGAGGCCCAGTGTCACTACAGTAAATATTAGCCCATGGTTATTGTGGCCTAGTTTTAAAAAATAGGTTATTGCAGCCACTAGCAAACCGCGGAAAAAGAACTGCAATGACTACAAGCAAACAAATAAACAAGACAACAAGGAAATAAATAAGAAAGCAACTTACGCTAGGCTATCACGGCTATCAAACATATTACATCCACTGGGCATCAAAGTTTGCCACCAGTGCAAATAAACGCGCCGGCAAAAGAATATACAAAACTGAGAGCACTTCAGATGGCACTAGGCCTGGCCAGGTCGCCCCCCCCAAACAGATGAAGAAGCTGAGTAGACCTCAGTTGTGTCAACGACAGATGCAAAAACAGTCCTCTGACATCTTCATTGCATCTTTGACTTCAAGTCGGATCTGAGCTGAAGCAAGCCTTTCCGCTTTAATTTGAGACTGAAGAAGTCGAACTGATTAAGGCAGTGACTGCACAGAGGTTGTCTCACACCTGTTGGTGAGTAGCTTCAACTCACTGTCTTCATCAAGACAGGACCTTGGGGTCATCTCGCTGTCCTCAAGATGGTTTGGCTCACTATCTTCCCTAAAGTTCTGCCTGGCATAAGAGATACGAGTCTGAAAGAGAAACAAGGAGACACGTAACAGGTTTCACAATTATATAAGCAAATAAATGGATCTGTTCTGCATAAGGAACATGTTTTTACAACTACAATTTGAAACTGGTAGTTGTTGCAAACATCCAATCAGATGTAAACAGCAAAGCAAACAGAATTGGAGGAAATGATGCCTATCCAAATCTATACTAGAACAAATTTTGAAGGCTTGAGAAGGATGAACTTACATTACATGTTAACACCGGCTGGACAAAGCCCTTCTCCATGTTGATGGAAGGATAATTCAATAAATTCCCCAAAGAAATTTCTTTATAAGTGTTGCCATTATTCTACATTTTGCAAAGAGTAAATATAGATCAAATAATATTGGAAGAAACAGAGGATAATGAAGCTCAGGTGCAGACTGATGATACATAATCAAATAGCAATTAATTAAGTACAGCGTTACAATGCAAAAGGGAGAGAGGTACTGACAAGAGCAATGCGAGCCCATTATTGTTTTGAGATCGTATGATCCTTTGAGCAAGGAGATTCATCTAAAATTAGTTTTCATATAAGAGAGAAGGTAAGGCACAAGCAGAAATTTAGGAGTTCAAATTTTGAATTGATATCATAGACAGTACCTGACGCTGGGCTCCCAGCAGTTCTAATAGGGGTTTGGCCACTTGAGTAGGGGTAAAGTGTGGTACAGTTGGGCCTGTATTTTCTATGGCTGCTGATCTATCGGATTTAACAGGTATCGCTACCTTTTCCAAATACCTAGTTTGTACTCCTTGAGGATCTGCACTCACCCTCTTCGTTTTGGACATCTATTACGAAAGAACAACATTTGACTGGAAAAACATAGTGTGACGACACATGGAATAGGTACAGAAAATGGATAGGTATGGCATATATTCATATATGATGCTTAAAATAAGCAGATGGTGTAACAAAGTAGAAGTAATGCAAGAGATCAGATGCAAAATATGTGCGACCAATACAACTTTGCAAAGTTAGAGCAAGCACCTTGATGGGTGAATAAGATAAGGCATCCTCCACCATGCCCAGTTTGTTAGCCAGTGGATCGTTCCGCAATATTCCTCTCGTGCGCCCATTCTCATATTCATTTTGATAATGTTCAATATCTGACATGCATGAAAACATAAAAACAAGTGAGATTTTCTTTGTAATGCAGAAGTGATTCTAATCCAATACTGCCTCTGTGTAAACCCCTTTGTGCTATCTCTACAATTCTTTTAAAAGATGCCATGCATGATGTAATTTGTTGTGTGCATTAATATAATGTGGCCTACTACTCAAAATACGAGAGCTCCAGAAGTGATGACACTTCGCAGATGATAGCTTCAACATATAGTAAAGAAGAACAAGTCGACCTGACCTGACAGATTCAAAATATACTAAGGGAGAACAACTCGACCTGACCAGTCGACCGCAAAAGAAGAGTATCATCTTAAAGAAGAGCAGAAGAGCAAGCAGATTGAAGATATTACAAGTCTTTCAATACAATGTCAGTTGGCCACCCATGGTGAACCAGAGCGCACAGAGAAATACTATTCTTTCCAGTCTCTCCATATGTGGCTCACATGCATTTCGAAACTAAAGTAGGAACATTTAGCTTACCAATTAAACATCTCTCAGTTTTACTAATATCAGCAATAATATAAGATATGAATTTGTACAACTAATCTTGTTTAGCTCGATGGGTGGAGCAGTGCTATTACAACACGAACCATGTTGGCTGATTGTGTGGTCATCATAAAATGGGGAAAACATAAGCATGATGAGTATAGTGTTGACCGTGGCAGTGGGATGGCAGATCTGAAGCTGCAAACCGCACAAAGGATAGTTAGAAACCGATGTTTGCTTTGAAATAACAACTAAGATTTGGTATGGACAAGAAAGTACGGTCAACAAGTGACAAAGAAATGCAATTATGCTGTCTCTCTATATGTCGCGACATGCATTTGGAAACTCAAGTGGGACCTTTAGCTAACCAATTAAATGTGTCGGTTAACTAATATTAGTATCATATCACAAGCATATTTGAACAACTAAGCTTTCGAATTCTGAGCGTTGTGTTGTTTAGCTTGAAGGGTGGAGTAATGCTAGTACGACAGAAAGCACCTACGCAGATCATAGTAGAGTACTCCCTCCGTTCGGAATTACTTGTCGTAGAAATGGATGTATATAGACATATTTTAGTTCTAGATACATCCATTTCCGAGACAAGTAATTCCGAATGGAGGGAGTAGATAAAAGGGGAAAACCCTTAGCATCAAGAGAAAAATCAGGAAAGTGGAACTAGCTGGACCAGTGGGTGGTGCACATGCTCTTCGAAACGAATATAGGAACATTAGGTGACCAATTAAATGATCTCTGTTTTAGTGATATGAGCATCATATCGGATTCGTATTTCAACACGTAAGCTTTGGGTTGAGGTCTTGAGGAGTAGTGCTAGCACGACACGAAGCAGCTACGATGATGGTAGTGAATATAAAGGGGGGAAATCATAAGCTTTACGAGTATAGTGCCTGTGCCATGTCGGATCTGAATGTGCAAACCGGACAAAGCTACTTCGCAACCAATGTTTGCTTTCAACTAGCCACTACGATTTGGTATGGACAAGAAAAGTATAGTAAACAAATTACGATCTGTTTTCCGGGTGAGATCAATAACTTAAGCACATATGGAAGAGTACCACCTCTCTTGCAACGCCATGTAGGCCTATGCTGATACGTTGAGGGTGCTGCGGGTGCGATGGCTGTCGGCGGCGGGGAAGAAGACTTTAGACGGCAGACGGCCGGGTCGGGGGATATATCCTGTTGCCGTGGACGAGGCGGTCGTAGGAGCGGCAACGACAAGGTGGACGACGGCGTCGATGAAGCGAGAGGAGGTGATGAAAGGATCCTGGTCGAGCACCGTGGATGAGAGATGTCCATCTCTTGCAGTGGACGACGGGGTAGGGGTAGCGGCTCCGGCAAGGTGGAGGATGAGGTGGCGGACTGAGGAGGCTGGCCGCAGTGCGGAGGTTGTCATGCCGCCGACGATGTATGAATGGGAAAATGGAGGGGAGGGGGGATCTCAAACTTTGGGACGCACTTCTCTGAAATGGAGGAAAGTTATGAACTTATCCCCCATGTAAAATTTCGGACATCGCGTCGGTTGGGGATGGGACGGTAATCTCGCATCTCCCAAATATTTGCCGGTAACTATTTCGGGCGAGGAGAGGGTGTTTTGCCGCCCACGGTTGGCGGCCATGGTGTATGAATGGGGCTGACAGGTAGGGCAGTTGTGTCACGTCTGATGGAAGTTACACATCTGCCCCTATTTAAAATATTAGCCTACATCGATTTCGGACGAGGAGAGTTTGTTTTGACGCCCACCGTGTATGAATGGGGAAATGGAGGAAGAGACACATGTCTTTCAGACGAGCTTGAATCAAATGTGTTTTGCCGCCCATGTTTGGCGCCCACCGTGTCTGAATGGGCTAAGAGGCTGTTGTGTCACATCTGATTGAAGTTACTAGTCTACCCCTATCAACAACAGTGTAAATCCGGTCGATAAGGATGTCAAGTGTCAGGGGTAGACAGTAATTTCCATCTCACAAACACTTGCTTCGGGCAGCCCACAAATTATAGTGGGTGTTTAGCCGCTTCGTTCAAAACTTGGGAGAATTAGCATTCATGTTTGCCCTAGGACCTGGCAAACTAAATTGAAATCCAATTTGTATTCGATTATGAATATCCACAGATAATTATACGTTTTGTTATTTATTTCTTCAAAACCACAACAACGATTTATTCCACCTTTATATATGATTATGATTTAGAAATGTTGTGATCTTCGAATTCATTAGGTTGGATACACTCTGAGTCAAACAGTTATTTCATCCAATACAATATGCTCACACGAAAAACAGTTCACCTTATGTTAATCATACAAGTACTGAGGATTACCTCGCCTAAAAAATTCGGATCATTACAACACATGGACAACATAGGGTGTCTTGCAACATAATCCATTCAGAAACATGACACAACATGCAAGTACAATAATCTAATGACAATTTCAACTGGTATCTAAAGAAGAACCGGGATCACCTTGGGCTTCAGATAGCAGAAACAGCAGGACCTCCTCCGTCTTCAAATGCAACATTCTTACTTTCTCTAATTCTTGGGTTGCTTGCGTAATGTGTGCCACTAATTCCGTAATTTCCAGCCTCAAGATAAAGATTACCTCATTCATGGCAGCCACACCATCTCTTTCTGCCACTAGTAGAGCCTCAAGCACTATAATATCTGTGCTCAGACTGGTCCCCGGTGGTGTTGCTTCTGAACTGCTACCATCTGGTAACATGGATGGCACACTGCTTCCACAAATAGATTCTGGGGTTGTATGTTGTCTCCTAGTGTGAACGGCATCTTGAAAGGTTTCCGCTAGACATCAGTAAGAGATAGTTATCGTATGAACCATGTAGTAAGCTTACATGGTAAAGGACGGACGAATTATTGCCGAGCATGGCAAACTATATTTAAATGGTTCGTAGCAGCATCAGCCGAAAAGAAATTAAAATGGTAAGATGAAACTAGGGATGTAAGTGGCAAATAAACGACATCCGCCAGTCCCATCTAGTTAGTTTTTGCTACCTCCCTAGTTCATTTTCCTCAAAAAACAAAAACTCTTTTGAACTATCATACCACTAGTGGACTTTAATCAGGATTAAACGGGACCCAATTGACATCCCTAGTTGAAAGGGAGTGTTCAACCGCTAGATTTAAGTTGCCAAGGCATCTAAGCAGTTGAAATAATCTGAGAAAGCACTTAACAGTGTGGCCTCATATAAACTACGAAGACACTCTTGTGATGAAGTTGAGAGGAAAAGTTAAGGACTCAAATGAAATAGGCATGAATTTCTTTACGATAGTACAGCAGGCACTACTAACATATTGGCCAACTCAGGTATAGCATAACAACAAATAAGCATTCGAATCAAGCAATACACCAAAGCAGACAACTGAACTATTTATAATTCGATAGGATTACACGTTGAGGGCACAAGCCAAGAAAGTATCCCACTCGCATTACATTTCACATGTACTAAAACACATTGGCTTACCATATGTTGCTGTGAAGCCTAGCTACTATTGCAATGTTCTTTGAAGATATCGTCAGCATCCAGTGGTTGCAAATCTAGTTGTTGTAGTTTATTCTGCACCATCTATTTAGGTAAAATTAATTTTAATCGCATGCACTGGTCCGAATTGATTATCAATGGTTCATATAAACTAATGAAAGAAGGGTGTGTGCATACACGACAATATATCTGCTTCCCTCTATTTTTATGCTTGTTCGAGGTGCCAGCCCCATAAGAACAAATATTTTGCTTGATGGGGTTGGCAGCTCCATAATTAATAGAAGCATCAAATTAGTCATGCAACTTGGGAAGATCAAGAACACACAAACAAGTAATGAACAGAGGCTCGGAGCAGTGATGTAATAGCTAGCATCAGAAAATTTAGGGTAAAACAAACAAAAAGCAGCGGAACCACATGCTAGTTTGCTGATGTGTAATTAAGCATAGAGAACATTAAGCAGTCTGATGGAACCAACAGGTGGCATCAGAACAAAACTAAAGCATATTAAGTATAAGTGCACTGGTATGTAATTTAGCACATGTAACATGTTCACTGCTAGAAGTATGGCCCTATAGGTGCAAGCAGAATAACGTGTCTCATGAAAAATTGAATGATGCCCTGAAGAAATTCAAAGGTGCAGTGCTTATGCTAGGAAAGGGAACGTAGGCGCCGGCCATTGGATAATAGTACCTGATTCTCGGCGGCGTATGGGTATCGTTTTCATACTTGCTAGCTAAGGATCATCGATGGTGCTCGTGTTGCAGTTGAGTTTGTGCCGGCTGTCGCCGTCGCTCAAGCGGCTCCGGTGCTACGGTTGCGGCGCCTGTCGACATACAAGAAAGCTCATCTGTGGTAAGTGAACAGTTGCACGATAAAGAGAAAAACCGAAGGAGTACAAATCGAAATAACCTGATGAGGCTACAACGTCGGTAAAGCAGGGCCGACGGAGTTGAATATGGCGTCTATCGGTGTACAAAAAGAGGGGTACACTTTTTGTACCCCTATAACTGTGCACGGGCAGTCTGAGCCACGGGCACCACCACACTGAGCAAGGAAAGGGAGGTGAGCCAAGGTAGGGCCAAAGCTCAGGAGAAGCAGAACGACGCCAAGACCAAGACCACAAAGAGCAAAGGGGACGAAGCGGACCCCCCGGCAAGATCCTTGCCGGGAGGCGGTTTTGGCAAACCCGGCAAGACCCTTGCTGTGACAGCTCGCCCCACACGTATGGAGTGAGTCACCCTTGAGTCCACTGCCCCCATGGGGCAAGGATTCGGGAGACATCCCCGTGGTGGAATGCAGATCTTTGTGAAGACATTCGAGATCAGATACACCCTTCAGAAGATGATGATCCTTGGCGGGATCCCAGCCAAAGAGGACCACAGGGCCCCTGGCAAGAGCCTTGCCGCGGATGACAGCAGGTGCCACGGCAAGACCCTTGCCGGGGCCCCGGCAAGGCCCTTGCCAAGAACACCCGTTGGGCCACCATCAGGCCCACGCCAGTCAAACCTCCACCGCCGTTCGCATGCAACTGCCGACTCAACCAGCTGGGCAGGCACCTGCGTGGCGGCATGCAGATCTTCGTGGAAACCCACCACTGCGCCACCTCAGCTGCCTGCCTGCCTACATGGCACCGCGGGCGCCGCTGGCCAGGGCGTGTGTCGACGCGAGAGGGAGCGGCGACGGACGAGACATGGCTCTCCCCCGTCCCCGATAAAGCAAGGACACCTGGACAAAGTGCATTAAATGCGCCTTGTCATGTATGCGAGGGATAACCTCACATCACTGCTCCCTTTCCACCTCCTGGTGCTACTGTGGAAACCCCTTTTCCTATAAAAGGAGGCCAGAGGCGACCAGGAGGAGGATTCGGCTTTTTGGAGCTCCTCATGGCCCATAGCTAGCTCAAGAACACAGATATACAATCCACCAAAGCAGGAGTAGGGTTTTACGCATCCCCGCGGCCCGAACCTAGATAAACGAACCGTGTGCTATCTGTTTCATCCGCTCTTCTCACGACCCCGTGCCCCACAATCGTAGTAGGGATTCTTGTGATCCCATAGGTGTCATTCCCACCGACATCTTTGGCGCGCTAGGTAGGGGAGCGCAGTTGTGAGAATCGGCTTTAGCAGTTAGTTCGACGCTTCTTCATCGTCATGGTGCCCAAGAAGAAGATGAGGGTGGCGGTTGGCCCGTCGGAAGCCGGACATCCCATCCCGACGCGGGCGAGCAGCGGACCGGTCGCAGAAAGGACCCGGGGCGCCGTTCACGAACACCAACACCGTCCCAGCAGGCGGAGTTTGGGAGGCGGCGATGTTCGTGCGCCTGGTAGTGGGCCGCATGCCACCAAATCCAGAGATGGAGCCAGGCCCTCCGCGGGTGGCGCGGGGCCTTCCAAGATCGCTACCGCCCCGCCCGAAGGCAATGCGAGGGCCTCCAAGACTCCCACGCCGGCGCCGACGGCGCGCTCCTCTCAAGCGGCGCGTGACGAACGGCGCAACCACGCCGAAGACCCCGGGCATCGCCGCGGGAAGAGCCCCGAGCGCCACTCCCGGGAGGTAGAAGACCTGCCCGCTCGCCGAGGCGCTGGTGAAGATGGCATGCGACCGCGGGGTCGTGATAGAGCTCCTTCTGACATGGTCAGAAGTCGAAGCGCGTCGCGATCCGTGCAGGTTTCGCTGCCACCAACGCCAGCAGAAGCCCTGGCGCGCGCGCAGTTGCTCCTCGATTTTCCTCCCACTACAGGGAAACTCGATGAATGGAGAGCAACTATCCGAAGCCTTGTTGCGGTGGCCAACAAAGACGAACCGAGTCCGGTGGAGCCCCCGGGTCGATGCTCCGACGGAGTCCCACCCACGAGTGGCAGGAAAGCCGGCGGTGCCGCGACCATGGTGCACTCGCCTCCTCCTCGCCCGGTACCGCGGACGCCAGCCCGTCGCTACGTTGCGGGCGATGAAATCTCCATAGCGTCGTCCGACCCGCGGACCCACTGTGACCAGCGCCAAGTCCTTCGGGAACGAGAACATGAAGACGCTCGAACCACTAACGAGCGCCGGTGCGGAGCGCACCACCAGTCAGACAGGCGAGCAGGGCCTGCATTGAACCACCCGGCACCGGAGAGCCCTGGAGGCCTACCTTACGAGGTAGGCTGTCCGGCTTTTACCCGTGAGCTGCGGCAGTTCCAGTGGCCCACTCACCGCACCTTCAAACCTGACGTGGGCGAAAAGTACAGCGGCAAAACCCACCCGTCCGAGTTCCTCAGCATCTACACCATTGCGATGCAAGCTGCCGGAGCCCGCGACAATAAGGTGCCTGCGAATTACTTTCCGTTGGCTCTTAAACCCAACGCCATGTCATGGTTGATGCACTTGCCGGTGGACTCTATTTCCTCCTGGTCGGATTTGTGCCATGAGTTTGTGGACGCCTTTACTGGAGGCCACCAAGCCTATGGCCAAGCGAGCGACCTGCACGTCATTCCCCAGAAGGGAGGCGAGAGTCTCCGCAAGTATATACAGAGGTTCAGCCGAATACAGTATAATATCCCAGATGTTCACCCTGCCGCCATCATCAGCGCGTTCCATCAGAACATGCGTAACCGCAAGATGCGCGAAGAGCTAGCAATGAACAAGGTGAAAGATGTAGCAGAACTCTATGTTCTTGCTGACAAATGTGCCCGGGCTGGAGAGGGAAGGAAGTACCCCGGCGAAGACGCCGGCATGGAAACCGACTCCTCGGATGAAGATACTGCCGCCGCGGCGAAGAAGGGCCGGCGCCGCAACAGGAAGCACAAAGGCAAAGCCGTGCTTGCCGTCGAGGGATCTGGTGACACTGGCTCCACCAAGAAAACCAAGGCAGATGACCCCGGCAAGGAAATTGCCGGATGTGTTGCCTGCCGGGCCTTGGCGATTGCCGAGAAGCCGGGGAACTCCGACAAGCGATACTGCAAGATCCATCGCACCAAAGGCCATGATCTCCAAGACTGCCGATAGGTTGAGCTCCTCGCTGAGAAGTAGAGGGCTGAATATGAGAGGCGGGACAAGGAGAAGGGCCAAGACGGTGCTGAGGGGTCCGGGAAGAAGCCTGACGGCCAGGCGGGCCGTCGCGGCAAGGATAAACAATAGAAGAGGCCTGCCCGGGGCCGTGACAAAAAGCCAGAAGACGACGATCACGAAGAGGTCGACGAATCTGGCGACCAAGAGTTTCAGAAAGCTACAGAGGCCATGTGCATCGACGGCAGCGCCTCGCTGCATACTTCTCACCGCCATCTTAAACAGTGGGCGCGAGAGATTACAGCGGCAGAGCCATCGTTTGATTCCCAAAGGCCGTTGAAGTGGTCCAGCACACCTATCATTTTTGACACTAAGGATCACCCTGATCGCACTACTGCGGTCGGGTGCTTGCCATTGTTGGTTTCACCAACAATACGCAACCTCAAGGTGACAAAGATGCTAGTCGATGGCGGGGCCGGTCTGAACTTGATCTCGCCTGCCGTGATCGAGAAACTGCAGATTCCTGATGGAGACCTCGAGGAGACGGGCACGTTTCAGGGGGTCAACCCGGGAAGAAGCCAACCTAAGGGAAAGGTCACGCTGCCCATGAATTTTGGGAGCGATCTGAACTACAGGACGGAGAGGATCGTGTTCTATGTTGCCAAGATCCCCTTGCCCTACAACAGGATCCTTGGCCGCCCAGCGCTAGCCAAGTTCATGGCGGCGTCACACTACGCCTACAACTCCCTGAAGATGCCAGGACCTGTGACGATCATCACCATCCCCTCCGATAAGAAAGATGCACTGATTTGCGCTGACCAACTATACCAGCAAGCAGTTGCAGCAGCTGCCACCACTAGGGCACTTGCTCCTACCGCTGGGACCCCGGGAGGAAAGAAGAAGAAGAAGACCGGTGAGACCTCGGACACCCACTCCGGCAAGCGCACCTCTTCGGAGTGTAGCGCTCCCGTCGAGGACGTGCCAGAGAGCTCCACCGGCGGAAACAAGAAGCCCAGGGCCATACTGCCGGGAACCAAGAAGGTTTCTGTCAATGAGGATGGCACGGGAGGGGCTTTCACCATAAGCTCCACCGTTGACAACAAATAGGAAGACGCGCTCGTCACCTTCCTGCGGGCGAATGTCGATGTGTTTGCATGGCAAGCTTCCGACATCCCCGGCGTTCCCAGGGAGGTGATTGAGCACCACCTTGCTGTCTGTCCTCATGCGCGGCCCGTCAAGTAGAAGGTCAGAAAGCAAGCTTTGGAATGACAAGAGTTCATCACAGAGGATATCGGGAAACTAGAAGCAGCGGGTTTGGTAAGAGGAGTGCTCCATCCAACGTGGTTGGCCAATCCAGTCATAGTGCGCAAGGCTAATGGGAAGTGGAGGCTGTGTATTGATTACACAGATATCAATAAGGCTTGTCCTAAGGACCCCTTCCCGTTGCCGCGCATCGACCAGATTGTTGACTCCACAGCTGGGTGTGATTTGTTGTCATTCCTTGATGCCTACTCCGGCTACCACCAGATCTTCATGATAAGAGAAGACAAAGAGAAAACATCATTCATCACCCCATGTGGTACGTATTGTTTCATGCGGATGCCTTTCGGGCTGAAGAGTGCTGGTTCGACATTTGCAAGGGAGGTCCAGATTGGTTTTGAACCCCAGCTCCATAGAAATATGGAAGCTTATATGGATGACATAGTGGTCAAAACCAAGGACAGGGCAACCCTCATACCGGATTTGCAAGAAACATTTGCAAACCTGCGCAAGATCAATCTCAAGCTGAACCCTGAGAAGTGCGTCTTTGGCGTCCCGTCCGGCAAGCTTCTCGGGTTCTTTGTGTCACAGCATGGGATAGAGGCCAATCCAGACAAGATCAAAGCTATAGAGCAGATTGAAGCACCCAAGCGAATCAAGGATGTGCGTCGGCTTGCTGGTTGCGTTGCCGCCATGGGCAGATTCATTTCCAAGTCTGCCGAGTGCGCCCTTCCCTTTTTCAAGATCCTGAAAAAGGCAGGCCCGATGGAGTGGACGCCAGAAGCCAAAGCAGCATTACAAGATTTGAAGAAGTACCTCTCCTCCGTGCCAATACTAGTTGCGCCTAGGCCACAGGAGCCGTTGCTGCTATACCTGGCGGCAACGAACCAGGTGGTCAGCGCCGCACTAGTGGCGCAGAGAGAGGTTGACGACGAGGTAATGACAGCGACAGAGCCCGACACCACCAATGCAGAGACGGCATAGCCAGTTGAAGTGCCGCCGAAGAAGAAAATGATCCACACCCAGTCTACTTTGTTAGTTCCCTCCTGCAGGGAGCTAGATCAAGGTACTCTGGCGTGCAGAAGCTGCTCTTCGGCCTTCTTATGGCCTCAAGGAAGCTGCGTCACTACTTCCAGGCACACGAGATCACTGTTGTCACTCGCCTCCCTCTGCAACGGATATTGCACAATCCAGATGCAACGGGAAGAATTGTGGAATGGGCACTGGAGTTGTCTAGCTTTGGCCTCAAGTTTGAAAGTACTTCGACGATTCAGAGCCGAGTCCTGGCGGAGTTCATTGCAGAATGGAACGCAACGCCTGACGAAGAAGCCCAAGAGACTGCTCTCCCCGGCAAGGAGGCAAGTTGCAGTTGGATCATGTACTTTGATGGAGCTTTCTCCTTACACGGCGCCGGGGCTGGCGTACTGCTTGTCGCGCCCACCGGAGAGCACCTCAAGTACGTGATCCAGACGCACTTCCCCAGGGAGGTGTCAACAAACAATACGGTAGAGTACGAAGGGCTGCTTGCCGGTCTTAGGATCACGGCGGACCTCGGAATCAAGAAGCTCATCGTCAATGGCGACTCGCAGCTCGTCGTCAAGCAAGTCAACAAGGACTACCAGAGCCTATTGATGAAGGCCTACATCGATGAAGTGAGAAAGCTGGAAGAGCGTTTCGGTGGTATACAGGCTGAATACGTTCCCCGAGCGGAGAACGATATCGCTGATTACCTGTCAAAACGCGCTGCCCTCAAGCTACCTGTGGAACCAGGTACCTTTGTGCTCCAGCTAACTCAGCCATCCGTTGATCCATCAACAGAGAAGAACAAGAGGAGGAAATCAGGACCCGGCAAGTACTTTACCGCCGAGCTCCCCGGAGCCGCCGGCAAGGATGTTGCCGGGGACACTGAGCCCGCCATGGGACGGCTAGCTCCGGCGGAGTGTCAAGCTCTTGCCGTCGAGACAGCCGCTCCTATAGTGGAGGAAATGCCTTTAGTCCTCGCCGTCGAGCCTCAGGCTCCAGCATGGGCACAGCATACCGTCCAATTCCTCCAAACAGGGGAACTTCCTGAAGAGCGGGAAGAAGTGGAAAAAGTAGCCCGTCGCTCTATCATGTACCAGTTCGTCGATGACGTCCTGTACAGGAAGAGGCCGAACGGTGTGAAATTGAAGTGTATCCCTCGGGAGGAAGGACTGGAGCTGTTGGCGGAGATACACGGAGGCATATGTGGATCCCACTTCGGGTCAAGGGCCCTTGTCGGCAAGGCATTTCGACAAGGCTTCTTCTGGCCCACCGCCCTCCAGGATGCGACGACACTAGTCACTAGGTGTGAAGCGTGTCAGTTCCATTCAAAGAAGCTTCATCAACCAGCTCAAGCCCTTCAAACCATTCCTCTCTCCTGGCCCTTCTCGGTCTGGGGGCTCGACATACTGGGCCCTTTCCCTCGCGCTGTCGGGGGCTTTGAGTACTTGTACGTTGCAATCGACAAGTTCACAAAGTGGCCGGAGGTGGAGGCAGTGAGGAAGGTCACAACTCAGTCAGTCGTCAAGTTCTTCAAGGGACTAGTGTGCCGTTTTGGTGTACCCAACAGGGTCATCACCGACAACGGCACACAGTTCACAAGCCGCACCTTCATGCAATATATCCAAGACCTCGGCAGCAAAGTCTGTTTCGCTTCCGTTGCTCACCCACGAAGCAATGGTCAAGCTGAGAGGGCAAATGCTGAAGTACTACGAGGCTTAAGGACCAAGACCTTTGACAGGCTGCATAAGAGTGGAAGGCGCTGGATTGATGAGTTGCCGACGGTTCTTTGGTCGATCAGGACGACGCCAAATCGAGCCACCGGCCGGACACCTTTTTCCCTGGTATACGGGGCAGAAGCAGTTCTCCCCACTGAACTCATATACGGGTCACCTCGAGTGCTCGCTTATGATGAGCTTGAGCAAGAGCAACTGCGGCAAGATGCCGCAATGCTCCTTGAGGAAGATCGTCTTCGGGCGGCTGTGAAAGCAGCACGCTACCAGCAAGCCTTGCGTCGCTACCATAGCCGCAAGGTCCATGCCCGACGCCTTGAGGAAGGCGACCTTGTCCTTCGACGCGTTCAATCGGCCAAGAATTCCAGCAAGTTGACGCCAAAGTGGGAAGGCCCTTATCGGGTAATACGAGTCACCAGGCCCGGCGCAGTCCGCCTGGAGACCGAAGATGCCGTTCCGGTGAGTAACTCCTGGAACATTGAGCATCTTCGCAAGTTTTACCCGTGAGGCGCGGCTTGCCGGGCCCCCCGGCAAGCCACCTTTTGTACAAGCATTGCCAATGATGCATGTAACCCTTTGTACAAAGCCAAGCGCAGACCCTAAGCATAAATAAATGAAGTGCTGGCGCCCTAAGTTATAGCATGCATGCTAGGTCGAGTCTCGTCCTTGGTTAGGGTTGATAGTGCTTAGCGGCGACTAACCCCTAGCTTAGAGGTCGAGTGTGCGTCTCTTTGCCATTCTTTCGTCTTCTTTGGTTCGCAGGACTCACATGTATCCTTGACGGATCACTTGAGGACGAAAAAGAGAAGAGGCACAGACCAGCATCTAGACCCCGGCAAGCCAGTATTGCCGGGAGCTGCAAGAGCAAAGATTCACCCACGGCAAACCAGAGTTGCCGGGGGCTACAACTTCAGATTAGTTCTTCATCCCTTATCATGCATTCCCTTATGGACGGAGGTATGTGAAACCTCGTTTTTTCCTAAAAACTACCGCGCTCCCCTAACTCTAGGCCCTAGGGCTTGTTCCTGGGACCAGGTTTGGTAGTAGTCGCGGCAGCGAGAGGATGAAACAAGGAGCCTGAACCCACCTCATCCCTGCCTCCACCAAGGGTGTGAGAAAGGTCGAGCGAAGTGGGGAGACGGCAAGGCCTGTTGCCGTGCAAGGAAATGTTTATCTTAAGGATATCAATGGCTTACTCCTTGTCGTGGGTTCTACCCATAAACAAATAACCCGACAAGCATCCCTTTTTCATTAAAAACATTCCACTCAGGTACAGTCCATAGGGAATGAAAAACATGAATGATGGGATTACAAGTTTTAAATCCAGCTAAGGCCCGAAGGCTTACAAACTAAAAAGAGATAAGATGCCCGTAATCCCTTTCTTGTCCCTCTCCTCAGGAGCCAGGTCAAGGAGGCGAAAAGGGCAAAAGGAGCGCCTAGGCGAGCTACGGGTGGCAGAAGACACCAAGAGAACATCTCGGTGGCCGTCCGAAGGCTGGATGGTGATGGCGGCGCCGGAAGCAGAGCTCGAAGACGAGGCGGCAGGACGTCAGCACGCGTCAAAGGCATCGGTGCCTGCATACTCCAACTTGACGGCCTTGCCGCCCGCCCTCTTCCTCTTCCGCAGCCTCCCAACGCCAGCCGCCTAAGGAGACAACCCCGAGAAGCTCAGGGAGCCGGCGACGCGGATGATGGGGTCGCCGGTGCCACACGGAGCGGCGCCCGACACCTTATCGGACCTGTCATCCTGCCGCCTACTACCCTCGTCGTCGCTGCCGCTGTCCTCCTCGTCACTCCCGCCCGAGGAGGAGCCTTCACTATCAGAAGAGCTCTCCACGCAGCACCTTTCATGGGTCACAAAGCACCCGAAGACCTTGACGGAGAGGAGGCCACCCTCCATTAGCTTAAAATGAAGAGTGAGACCCTCCGTCAAGCGGTGGATATGGGCAAACGTCTTCCATCCCCGACGGAGATACATCACGTGAGGGGCGGGGAAATCGACGCGGGCCCACGTACCACTGATCGCGCAGCCCCTCATGTGCAGCCACAACGACTCCGGCGGATCCGACTCCATCTCCCGCGCGAATGGAGTCGGGAGACGAAGGCGACAGCGAGGCGTCCGGCGTAGCCTGATGAAGAGCTCGCAAGGGTCATCCCCAACGTGGCCCTCCATGGGGGGAAGAGCTGCTGGCGGAGGCGAGGCCGGCGCGTCGCCCCGTCCTCCTCTTCCCCGAGCGCCTCGGCCTCGCCCACGGCCCCGCCGCCTTCCCCTTCCCCTCGCGGCTGGCTCTGCCACCACGCGTGCAGGAGAAGGAGGGACGCGTTGTCGAGCGGCGACCCTCGCCGCCACCGTTGAAGGACCAGGATTCCCTCTCTCCATGACGGATGGAAGGGGGGAGCAGAAGCTGAAGGAAGGAGGAGATGAAGGAATGCGGGACGCCATCCCCCCCTCCCGCTCTATATAAAGGGACGGGGTGGGGGCTCGGCCGCCCCGCTCAGCCAATCAAGACGCGGAAGGCGCAGGGAACTGGGACTGACCCGCCGCCCCAGCCCGCGGCGGCCCGGTTTCCCGCCTTCACCGTTCGCCACCCAAGCGCATGAGAGCCACGTGGCATGCGTGCAGGACCGAGGCGACGGGTGAGGCAACCTCTCCCCACCCCGTGATCGTGGGGAGTGGACGCCTTGAAGACCACGCCTCGGCCCCGTTCAGTAAATGGGCCGCGCCTCCGCGCCTCCCTCCGTTTATGGGGAAGGCGCAAACCGCCCCCTTTACTACGACGTGACGCATGCATGCAGAGCCCAGCCCCACGCATGCCGCCCACGTCACACACGCCTCCCCACGCCGCGCCACGCGCGGGAAGCATGGGAAGCGCAGCGCGCGAAGAGACTTACCGTGGTAAAAACCGCCCTGCCTGCCCGCGCACCGTTTTTGGGCCTAGCCCAACGATGCGATTGCACTTACGTGTGGCCCAGGCCCAGGGGCTCCTATCGGTGTACAAAAAGAGGGGTACACTTTTTGTACCCCTATAACTGTGCACGGGCAGTCTGAGCCACGGGCACCACCACACTGAGCAAGGCAAGGGAGGTGAGCCAAGGTAGGGCCAAAGCTCAGGAGAAGCAGAACGACGCCAAGACCAAGACCACAAAGAGCAAAGGGGACGAAGCGGACCCCCCGACAAGATCCTTGCCGGGAGGCGGTTTTGGCAAACCTAGCAAGACCCTTGTCGTGGCAGCTCGCCCCACACCTACGGAGTGAGTCACACTTGAGTCCACTGCCCCCATGGGGCAAGGATTCGGGAGACATCCCCGTGGTAGCATGAAGATCTTTGTGAAGACATTCGAGATCAGATACACCCTTCAGAAGATGATGATCCTTGGCGGGATCCCAGCCAAAGAGGACCACAAGGCCCCCGGCAAGAGCCTTGCCGGGGATGACAGGAGGTGCCACGGCAAGACCCTTGCCGGGGCCCCGGCAAGGCCCTTGCCAAGAACACCCGTTGGGCCACCATCAGGCCCATGCCAGTCAAACCTCCACCGCCGTTCGCATGCAGCTGCTGACCCAACCAGCTGGACAGGCACCTGCGTGGCGGCATGCAGATCTTCGTGGAGACCCACCACTGCGCCACCTCAGCTGTCTGCCTGCCTACATGGCACCGCGGGCGCCGCTGGCCAGGGCGCGTGTCGACGCGAGAGGGAGCGGCGACGGACGAGACAGGGCTCTCCCCCGTCCCCGATAAAGCAAGGACACCTGGGCAAGACGCATTAAATACGCCTTGTCATGTAATGCGAGGGATAACCTCACATCACTGCTCCCTTTCCACCTCCTGGTGCTACTGTGGCAACCCCCTTTCCTATAAAAGGAGGCCCAAGGCGAGCAGGCGGAGGATTCGGCTTTTTGGAGCTCCTCACGCCCCATGGCTAGCTCAACAACATAGATATACAATCCACCAAAGTAGGAGTAGGGTTTTATGCATCCCCGCGGCCCGAACCTGGATAAATGAACCATGTGCTATCTGTTTGATCCGCTCTTCTCACGACCCCGCGCCCCGCAACCGTAGTAGGGATTCTTGTGATCCCATAGGTGTCGTTCCCACCGACAGCATCCGTGGAGCGGGTCCGGTGTAGTGGACGAAGGCTTCGGCGTGCGCGTTGTACAGTGCTTTCGGTGAGGCGGATCTGTTGTGGCGGACGAGGGCTTGAACGAAGGGCCAGCGACTGGGCGGACGAGGGAGTCAGTGAAGGGCCTACGCTGTGGTGGACGAGGGCGCCGGTTAAGCAGATCCGGTGCGGTGGACCATCATGGCGGTCAAGGAGATCTGGAGCGGTGGACAAGCCAGTCGCTGAAGCGGCTCCGGTGAAGTGGTGAGTTGGCAGTTGGGGG
>NC_041382.1:485769066-485849790 GCF_002162155.2 Triticum dicoccoides | reverse complement strand
TGGTGGGGGGGGGGGGTCGGGGAGGGGAAGGGGAGGGGCTCCGGGGAAGAATGTTGGGGGCAAAGACGGGAAAACAATGGAGTTACCAAAGCTGCCCTTTTCTGTTCATGTGGCAGGGGTAAAACATGAATAACGCAGGGCTAAACTTTCGGGCGCGTGATATTTCGATGTGAGCGGGAAGTTTGAAAGCTTTTGGCGCCTAAAATTATAATTATTCTGCTCTCGCACGGCCGACTATGATATCTTGGTCGACAATTTGTTTGTTTTGCATGCAAAAAAATGTCCAAGTTTTGAAAATAAATGTCTCCAACTCGAAACTTAGATTGTCCATTCAATTCAAATATGGATCATTGAGCTACTACAAGCAAATACCATCATACGGTCCAATTCAAATGAAATTCCAAATGTGTTTATCCTAAACATGATGACAAAAGCAAAAATGTGTATGTGTATGAATAAAGTGGATGATTATAAAGTTTGAACATGCCCGTATGTGTATATCTTTAGGTTTGATATATGAATTTGAAATGATGAAATCCCGGCTTAAAAAATGTACCTCCGTTTAAATGAATTACAAAAGCTAATGATGGAGTCGAATTCCAAAATTCCAATCTTAGGTTTGTAATTCTGGTACATCAAGGTATATCACGCATGTTCAACAGTATCGTTATCTCATACTACAAACTGTGAAACAAATTAATCAACCATGAGTGCACGATATCTCAATTACACTAAAGTCCCTCAAATATAGACACCTCACTCTATATCTTAAGTCAACCCCCCACCACACACACACACACACATAGAGAAGTCGTTCTCTCCCCCAAACACCAACACACGAGCACATTAACACCCCTCTCTCTTGTAAAGTCCGGACCCCAACATAGGTCTCTATCACTTTGTCTCTCGGGCATGCACACATCTCTTCCCTCACTCTCTAGGTCTCCCGCTATCTCTCTTACCCAAGCACACACAAACTATGTAGAGTGTATATTTCCCATACACACAAGACGTCGCCCCCAAACGTCTATCTCCCTAGTTATGTGGTTCTCGTGCACTCACCTCACACACCACCCCCACTGCAAACAAGCACACTTTGTCTCCTTGTGCACCACTCTCCTCTTTCTATCTCTCCCACATGCGGACCCGCCGAGCTCCTTCCCTGTATACATATATGTCGTGACTCTTTGCATAGCTCCCTAATGTATAATCGTTCTCGATTTCGCACATTGTTCTATACACCATCTATTCTAGATCTCTCATGAAGTCCCTATCACACACACGATGACTCGCTTCCCTTGCGTCTCTGTTCATAGGCCAATTTTGGACAACATCAACGTTGTCTCCCTATCTATACACCATTTATAGACACAAACGACCCCTCTCGCCCCCTCTCTTCCTCTCTCTCTCTCTCTCCATCGCTAGCTCTCTCTTTATCTCGCTCTCACACCCCTCTCCCTCACACACACACTCGACGTCTCTTCCAAATAGTCTACTCCCCCCGCCCGCACCCGTGCTATCTCACTACTACACATGTCACACCATTCCCCCTTCCCTTATACTAGGTTTACATCATCAATGGTCTCTCTACTCCACATACACTCTCTCCCTCTCACACACAAACGCGTGCACAAACACACACATACACGCACAAACACCCATTTATCTGGATCCTCATCTCTCCTCATGTCCACATGTGTATCTCACACACTCACTCTCCAATTATGTATATGTGTCTCCATGTTACACAACACAAAGCCCCATGTACATATCTCCCTCTATCCTCCACACACATCGACACAAAGAATCTGTTATCATTGCCTCAGTCTCTAACATATCACACACGCACACTGTCTCTCTTTCTCTCGCAAACAAGCTCAACAAGGGTTTCCCCGTGAATAACTTACCGTCTATTCATCAATAGTCGTGGCAGTACGGCGAACAAGAGAAGTGAAAAAGAATAAATCTACACGTGCTTAGACCACCTAGTATGACTACTAGGACTAGAGCAAGCCAAAAAGCGCGCCGCCGTCACCCCCTCCTTGCCGGCGACGGGAAAATCTTTGTTTTACACAGTCGAGAAGTCATTGTGCTAAGGCCCCACATGCCGAGGCATTGAATAGAATGTAGATGCTAGTTTACGGAAGCAATTATCGATAATACGTTTGTATCTCCATACTTATATTTCTTCTCTTATAAAAAACCGAGTTGGTGATGATGGTACGTGTGCCATCTTGCAATATAGACCGTCTGATCTATATCTGACGGATGGAAATCGAACTAAAAGATAACCGCACCCCTCTCCACATTTGCAGACAAGGCCTTCCCTCGTTCATCCTTATCTCCAACAAACCTCATTATTGAGCAATTAAGAAAGGAAGCCTCTGGAACAAACTGGCCTGGTGGCCGCTGCCGGCGTCGTCAATCCCCATGCCTCCGCTCAGTCCGACCACCAACCACCACCACGCCCCACTCCTCTTCACCTTATCTCATATTTCTCGAGATATCATTAGTTTTTACACATGGGATTACTCCCGCAAGGGTCAATCACAACAAGTGTTTTATAAAAAAATGCATCTTGATGTCTCATGCAATGCACGGATCTTGCTAGTACTCCTACACAAGACTAAGTTGGTGATGCTGGTGTGTCTGCCATCCGTACAAGCAACAGAAGCATTACATGTCTGAGTACAGACAACTACAAAAGGAAAAGGCTCAGAAGCCTGACTATCTACAAGTCCCTCCCAAGGGACCAAGATCGTAGCTAAGGTAACAAGCTACTCATCGAAGTCCAAGTGGTACTACTAGTGAGACAGATGTCTCACCTGCAGAACATAAATAAAGCAAACGTGAGTACAAAGGTACTCAACAAGACTTACATAAGATCCTATCATACATGCATTTGTATCAAGAAGGTAATGTGGGGTTTAGTTGCAGCAAGCCAGCTTTGACTTAGTGGCTATCTTGTTCTACGACAACGATAAATTCTTTGAGGTGAGGCAGCACACACGAGTCCACTAATCACCACATCAATACACTACTATGGATTCATCCCCGTCTCCTTACGAGAAGGCCATCCATAGCACTCACACTTGTCTTGAGAATTTTAGAGTATCCACTTTAAGTTGTCTATGTACCACGTAAGCATCCAAGAAGTCCATAACCGAGGACACGGCTATTCGAATAGATCATGATAACCCTGCAGGGGTGTACTTCTTCACACACGCTCTTACCACTTATCACCATGTACACGTCATGTATCTCGGAAACCTTCAAGCGGAAGCCTGGCGAGGGTGTCGGCCACGACCTGTCTAACCACACAAGACTCTAGTCCAGGTTTATCGCCTATTCGGGTTCCATCCGCAAGGAGATCCGGCCAGGGTTTCGCTCACGGCCCCAAACGATGTGTACAGGGTTCCCGACCCACCATCCGGGTGCCACTCGGTACACCCGGCCACATGTGCCTAGTCTGTCCCAAGTCCACCCTGCCGGGTGCCACTCGGTAGAAAAATAGCACTACCTACAAACACCAGAAACTATTTGCAACTCCTGGACAGAGATCAAGGCGGTTAATAAGTCGAGAGAGCTTGGAGCACCCGGAGCCCAATGTGTGGTAGTAGCTAGTCATTGGACAACTTACATAGAACTCAGTTCTTAAGGATGGTCCCAATGAGACAACCCACCATGTACTCCTACATGGCCTCTCACCGCTACCTTTACCAAATCATGTTCACACGGTTAACTCTCAGCACCGGATCATATCGTAACACTCCAATTCATTCTCGATGAATCAGACCTGACAAACTCTAAGCAATACCAGGCAAAGCATGGTAGGAACACAACATGGCTCAATCAACTCCTACACATGCTAGTGGGTTTCAACTATTTACTATGGCAATGACAGGTCATGCAGAGGAATGGGTTCAACTACCGCAGCATAAAGTAGCAGTTGAATTGTTGTTGTCCTAATGCAATAAATGAGAGCAGGAGCCAGAGAGTAGGATTGTTTCGGAATGAACAAGGGGGTTTGCTTGCCTGGTAGATCAACAGGGGGGCACTGCTCCACTGACAGGTACTCTGGATCGGTCTCCGGAGCAGGACCTATCGAGAAGGAACGGTGTCGAAAATCAAACACAAGCATATGCAACAATATGATGCATGAACATGGCATGAGTATGTGATGTTGTTTGAGTTAATGCAACTAGCATTCATTTGGTTGAGGTCCATTTGAACCAAAGGTTCAAATGCAACTCCAGAATAAGCTCTTATAAATGCCATTTATATGTTTTCATATATACGGCATGTATAGGTTGGTTTGTCATGCATGAAAATGGTACAGATGGATAGATTGAATTTTTCTGATAATTTTTCATATATAAATTATTTCAATCTGATCTACGGTTGAATTTCTATGAATTTTTGAAGTTTAGCTAATTTTCTAGAATTCCCAAAATAGAAATAATCTAGAATTCGTTTATTGCGTCAACACTACATCATGCCCGCGTCAGCAGGTCAACGGCGCTGACCAGGTCAAACCTGACATGTGGGGTCCACACGTCAGTGTCACAGGTTAAACAGGGGGTTATTTCTAATTAAACTAAAAGATTAAGGCTCCAGGGCCCACTTCAGTGTCACGGAGGGGGGTAGTTAGTGCCTAACTAAGATGCCACGTCAGCCCACCGGAGTTCTGGCCGGCGGCGACCAATAGTGTGGCGGCGACTCGCCGGACTTGCGCTACGAGCGGCGTTTGGACGCGCGAAGACCACCGGGGCATAGCCCATCGTCGTCCGCATCCAGGGGAGCTGGTGGGAGGCTGCGGGGCCACCGGAGCTCGCCGGAGCAGGGCTCGAGGTGGCGGCCGGAGTTCGGCTCCGGGCGATAACGGGCTGCGGGGCACGGGGAGGCCACCCGAGGGGCTCTGCGGCACCCTTGTGGCACCAGGAGTAAGATGGGGTGCTCGGTTTGGGCGGAGGCGGGCCGAGACGACGATGGCGACATGGACGGCGGCGAGGCGGTACGGCCATGGCGAGGAATGATGCTACGGCGCGTGAGCGACTAAGCGGAGAGGGGGGAACGGTGGCGGGGCTCACCACGGATCCGGTGGAGGCGTCAGAGAGCTCGGGGGAGGTCCAACGCGGCGGAATGGTGACGGCGATCTCTGGCGGCCGGCGATGAAGAAGATGGCAGTGAGGACGAAGCGGAGCTCGCCCGAGTTGCTTGCTTGGTGAGGAGGGAGAGGGGGTCGAGGCAGAGCTGGGGAGCGTGTCGGGGAGGTGCGGTAGTGGCCGAGGCCACAGTGGCTTTGGACGGCGGCGACGGCGATTTTGACCGCGACAGAGGGAGCGAGGGGGAGGAGAGAATGGCATGGGAGAGAGCAAGAGAGGCTTGGGGGGCGCGTGGCGACGTCTGGCGTGAGGAGAAGGAGCCAGGCAGGCAGCTGCGTGCCGGCGTGCACGGCGTCGGGCACCGCTTCCCCTCTGCCTACTGGCAAGAGGAGGAAGACGGCTCTGCCCCTGGTGGGCTGGGCCAGAACAGGAACGGGCCGGCCAGAGGCGCTAGGTAAGTATCTCCCTCTCTCTGGTTTTCTATTTATTAATGTTTTCTATTTTCTGCAATTTGTTTGGACTTAGTAATAATACTAATCCATTTTATTTAATTCTGTCAAATTTTGCGGGGACCTAAGGAATTAATCCAAAGCCCCTCACCAAAATTCAGAATTTTTGGACATATATTATATATATAGCAAATATATATCCAAAGCAAATAATTACTGGATTAATTCCAAATTCCCAAAATAAATACTTATGAGTTCTTAAAAATATTGATTTGATTTTTATCGCTGTCCAATATTTTCAGAGAGCAACATGAGCATTTTTTTGGATCCTTTTGGATCAATTTTTACTTGGGTCGTTTTCAGAAATGATTCTGAGGGTTTCACAAATCCCCATTTCAAATTTAAATGGAATTTAAACATGATGCAAACATGAAGGCTAGCCTAGGTCATACCAGAACTGGGGATGTGACATCAAGTCAGATTCGAACCACTCTGTGTGAGGAGCACTCGGAGTCCCCGATTCGTCATAGACATAAACTTCCAAAACTTCTTTGTGTGTTTTGGTCTGACCGATTCATCCATTTCGGTCATACTGAGATCACTAAGTCGATCTAGGGTTTCAATCTCGGTGAAACCGATTCGAACTTTTCGGTCACACCGAGTTTCAGTAACTACTTGCAGTTACGAATCTTGGTGCCACCGAGTTGTTCCACTCAGTCACACCGACAGGATCGGGCTATATATACCCATGGGCAAAATTTTGGAAATTTTCTCCGAACTCTGTCGCCCGCGCTTAGCCCGCTCTGCCTCCAGGCTATCCGGATATTCCTCCTCGTCGCCAGTTGCCTCTTGCCTCTGGTCTCCGCCACCGTCAACGGGAATCATCCCCGTCGTAGCCACCATAGCAAGTTCATCGCCGAACTAGGGTATGGACTTGAACTTTGTGCTGTTCTAACTCCGATTCCCCAGCACATTGCTTTGCCATGAATCTTGCCACGATTGAAACCATTCTATCCATCGAAAACACTCCGTAGTTTAGTCGTGAATTGAGAATTTAGGGTTAGGTTTCCGCTGAAACCATCTCAGACCGACCGAGTTGATGAAATCGGTTCCACCTATTTGGCTCAGGCCATTGCATATGTGATTCTCGGTCTGACCGAGAATTGCAAATCGGTGTGACCGAGTTCAGCACTTTGTGAAACCTTAGCAGTCTTGATGCCACCGAACTGTGACTCGGTCTGACCGAGTTCACTAGTTTAGGTTCCAAAAGCTGCTTCGGTATCACCGAGTTTGCAAATCGGTAGATCCAAAATGCTTTCTATGGAAAACTAAAACTAAGTTTTTAATTCATTCTTTTGCAAAAACCTCTGTATTTTGTGATGCTCATCCACTCTACCTCATCTATAATCTATTCACAGGGTCTGTTGTCAGTGTTTGCATCATGTCAGATCAGAGTGACAGTCAGAACAAGTCAGAGGAGCAGGTTCACTTGAGTGAGGGCACTAGTCCCTCTAGCAGCTCAGATGATGGCAGCAGGAGAACACCAAGCAATCTGCCAAAGGCTGCCACCAGGGCCAGCAAGAAAAGAACCTCAGAGTCAGAGGATGAAGACTATGTGGTTGAGGAAGAAGAAACCACCTCAAAGAGGAAAGTCCTGAAGAAGGAATATGGCACAGTTGCTGCCACCAAGCGAGGAATGAAGCAAAAGGTTCCTGCCAAGAGAGCTCCAATGTCTAAGGCCAAAGCATCAACTCAAGAGACTTTGGGATCTGCACCCAAAGAGCAGGTTGTGGCAGAAAAGACAAGGAAAGAGAGGGTCAAAAAAACCACTGCCAGAGTGCTTGGGAGATCTTTAATCATGAAAGACTCTGAAGAAGAAGAGGAAGAGGATGCTGCACCCGCACCTAAGGCACAGAAACTTATGGGAGATGCCATAAGATTAGGGGCTGCTTCATCTAAGCCCAAAGGAACTTCTAAGCCATCTGCTCCAAAACCCAAAACTGCACCAAAGAGGAGTACCAGGAACATTCCAGCTGCTGAGAAAAACAAGGCCCCATTGCCTGAAACTGCTGCTGAAGAAGAAGATGATGAGACACATGTTTTGAGGAAGCTAAAGCCAAAAATTCCAGATCATAATGATGCTCATCAATGATGCAGAAAACATGAAGATCAGGAAGGACTCAGGATTGAGGATATGAAGAGAGTCAGATCCATATGCCACCAGAAGGAGAACAACTGTGGACTACAGGTTCCATACCAAAGAACATCAGGATTTTTATGAGATAGTGTTACTTGACAAGAACCAATAGTATGTGACATGAGATGGGTCAACTGGGAGTACATCAAGGAGAATGAAGAACATTATCCAGGAGTATATGACAGTTTCAAGGCTTGTGGAGTTAATGAGTTTGTGGCTCAGAAGCTCACAAAGTGGAATGATGAGCTTATCATGCAGTTCTACTCCACAGCTCACTTCTACCCAGATGGCAAGATAGTCTGGATGTCTGAAGGCACTAGATACCAGTCAACAGTAGCAGAATGGGCTAAGTTGATCAATGCCCCTAAGGAGAATGAAGATGACATGGATGTTTATGCCAAGAAGAAGAAGGATCACAACACCATGACACACATGTACAAGGAGATCCCAGATGCTGCTCTTGAGACACACAAGTTTGGATCTGTACATTACCTTCTGTCAAGCTTGCCAACTATCAACTGGATCCTCAGGCACACTCTCTTGCCAAAGTCAGGTGATCACACGATGATCAGAGGCCATGAAATTAACTTGATTCACATCTTTGATGTCCCACAGAAGTTCAAAGTCATGAGCCTACTAGTGGAAACCATAAAGAGGACAGCTGCAGATCAGAAAAGGAGTTGTGGATATGCCCCACAATTCAGGAGCTGATTAACTCCAAGATGGGCACTGGCACATACTTGTTGGACAAAGAGCACATGCCTATCTATCCAGACTTTGAGGACAACCAAGTGGTCATGAATGAGGATGAACCATCTTCTGTGCACGTTCAAGCAAAGAGGGAGAAGGCAAAGGCTGAGAAAGCTGCAAAGATGCCAACCATGGAAGAGGCATCTCAGTATCTTCTGAAGAGCAAGCAAGATCAGCTCGGCTACTTGATTGCATCCACTCTAAGGATTGAGAAAGGGCTGGCAACCCTGACTCAAAACCAGGAGAGCTTGGAAAGAATCATGGAGCCGAAGTTCTATGACATGGATGTGAAGGTAACTGATATCCAGTCTGTTGTGGAGCAACTTCAAGATGATATGCAGGAGAGGAAGGGCAAGACAACCACTAATGCTTTTGCTAGAGTGCCTAGAGGACAAAGATCTACTGAAGTGCCTGTTCTAGACACCAGATCAACTTCATCTGCACCAGCTACAACTTCAGTGGCACCAGCTCCAGCACCTACTCCATCAGCTCCATCTACATCGACTGAAGCCTTCGTTCTTGGAGTTATCCGGACACCACCACCTGAAGACCAAGCCTGAGAGATGATTTAGTGCTATGCATTTTCTATGAACTTTTTGGTAACTTATTGCCAAAGGGGGAGAAAAATGTATAGATCATAGCCTTTGAGAGAGAGCCTGCCTTTTTATTCTCTCTTGCTTTGGTGGTTGAACTTTATTTGCTTATTTGAGATACTTTATTTCTGTGTGATACTTGGATGATCATGTGTGTTTGATCATATGCTACATTAATGCTTGTTGGATGACATTATCATTTTATCCCTATATGATCATTCACTTTGCTTGGTGATGAGTGCATGTATTTAATTATTATCATTTTGAGCGCTCCACCAAGATGTATGTGACATGGAACTCTTGCTTTGCAGTCCAAAGCAAATCATAAACTATGCACAAATTTAGGGGGGAGCTCTTGCTTTTCACATACTTCTCAAAGCGACAATGTTTTTCAGTCTTATTATCATTCATCGAAGCTTTGATCTATATGTTGTCATCAATTACCAAAAATGGGGAGATTGAAAGTGCAACTATCCCTGGGTAGTTTTGGTAATTCCTAACAACATATATCTCATTGAGCTAACATTATTCCAAGATTAATATTTCAGGAAAAGCTCAATGAATGGCATGCCATGGATGAGGAAAGTGGCCCCTCAAAATACTAAGGACAAAAAGATTGGCTCAAGCTCAAAGCTCAAGACTCTACATTTTATATTTTAGTGATCCAAGATCACATTGAGTCTATAGGAAAAGCCAATACTATCAAGGAGGGATGAGGTGTTGCTTGATGAGGTTCTTGCTTCATAGTGCTTAGTGATATGCTCCAAAATCCTCAACTACCTTCCCACATCCACATATGACCTAAACCAAAAGTCAAACTCAGCCCCACCGATTCTTCCTATCCGGCGCCACCGAGTTCAGATGTCATAGCCACTGCCAAAAACACTAGGCAAATCGGTCTCACCGATAGGGATCTCGGTCACACCGAGATGGGGTTGTAATCTCTCTGTTTCCCTTCGTAACGTTTCGGTCCTACCGAGATGAGCGATCGGTCCCACCGAGATTGCAATGTAAACTCTCTGTTTCCCTTTTGTAACATTTCGATCGCACCGAAATGAGAAAATCGGTCCCACTGAGTTTACCTGACAAACTCTCTGGTTAGCTTATTACCAAAATCGTTCCCACCGAGTTTGTGTAATCTGTCACACCAACATTACGTTATACCCAAACCCTAACCATATCGGTCCCACCGAGTTGCATGTCAGTCCCACCGAAAATTCTAATGGTCACTAGGTTTGCTAAATTGGTCCGACCGAGTTTCTCAATTCGGTCTCACCAAGATTGGTAAATTGTGTGTAACGGTTAGTTTTTGTGTGGAGGCTATATATACCCCTCCACCCACTCTTCATTCGTGGAGAGAGCCATCAGAACATACCTACATTTCCAATACACATTTTCTGAGATAGAACCACCTACTCATGTGTTGATGCCAAGATATTCCATTCCCACCATATGAATCTTGATCTTAGCCTTCCCCAAGTTGCTTTCCACTCAAATCTTCTTTCCACCAAATCCATATCCTGTGAGAGAGAGTTGAGTGTTGGGGAGACTATCATTTGAAGCACAAGAGCAAGGAGTTCATCATCAACACACCATTTGTTACTTCTTGGAGAGTGGTGTCTCCTAGATTGGCTAGGTGTCACTTGGGAGCCTCCGACAAGATTGTGGAGTTGAACCAAGGAGTTTGTAAGAGCAAGGAGATCGCCTACTTTGTGATGATCTACCGCTAGTGAGGCAAGTCCTTCGTGGGAGATGTCCATGATGGGATAGACAAGGTTGCTTCTTCGTGGACCCTTCATGGGTGGAGCCCTCCGTGGACTCGCGCAACCGTTACCCTTCGTGGGTTGAAGTCTCCATCAACGTGGATGTATGATAGCACCACCTATCGGAACCACGACAAAAACATCCGTGTCTCCAATTGCGTTTGAAATCTCCAAACCCTTCCCTTTATATTCTTGCAAGTTGCATGCCTTACTTTCCGCTGCTCATAGACTATGTGCATGCTTGCTTGAATTGTGTTAAGATTGCTTGACTTGTGCTAAGATAGCTAAAATCTGCTGAGGCAGTCCTAGATTAGGGGGTCTCTAGACAGCCGGACTATCTCCATTGGCCGGATTGTTAGACTATGAAGATACAAGATTGAAGACTTTGTCTCGTGTCCGGGTGGGACTCTACTTGGCGTTGAAGGCAAGCTAGGGGATACGGATATGGATATCTCCTCCTTTGTAACCGACCTTGTGTAACCCTAACCCTCTCCGATGTCTATATAAACTGAAGGGTTTTTGTCCGTAGGCGACAACAACCACAACATACAATCATACCATAGGCTAGCTTCTAGGGTTTAGCCTCTCTCATCTCGTGGTAGATCTACTATTGTACTACCCATATCATCAATATTAATCAAGCAGGACATAGGGTTTTTCCTCCATCAAGAGGGCCCGAACCTGGGTAAAACATTGTGTCCCTGCCTCCTATTACCATCCGGCCTAGACGCACAGTTCGGTACCCCCTACCCGAGATCCGCTGGTTTTGACACCGACATTGGTGCTTTCATTGAGAGTTCCTCTGTGTCATCACCTTTAGGTTTGATGGCTCCTCCGATCATCAACAACGATGCGGTCCAGGGTGAGACCTTTCTCCCCAGACAGATCTTCGTGTTCGGCAGCTTTGCACTACGGGCTAATTCGCTTGGCCATCTGGAGCAGATTGAAAGCTACGCCCCTGGCCATCAGGTCAGATTTGGAAGTTTGAACTACACGGCCGACATACGTGGAGACTTGATCTTCGACGGATTCGAGCCACAGCCGGGCGCGCCGCACTATCACGATGGGTATGACCTAGCTCTACCGCCGAATAGTACCCCAGAGGCCGCGCCCGCATCAGCTTCGACCTTTAGCTCGGAGCCAACTGTGCCAATTGAGGACGGGTGGCTAGACACCGCCTCAGGGGCTGCAGTCTCAACGGCGATCGAGCCGAACACCAGCCTAATCCTCTACGAAGCCCGTGACTCCAAGGTGCCGGACTCTTTTCCGGACTCCGAACCGCCCGCGCCCCTGCCAATCGAATCTGATTGGGCGCCGATCATGGAATTCACCGCCGCGGATATCTTTCAGCACTCGCCCTTCAGCGACATTCTGAATTCACTAAGGTCTCTCTCTTTGTCAGGAGAGCCCTGGCCGGACTATGGCCAACAGGATTGGGATGCGGACGACGAAGAAATTCGACGCCCACCCACCACCCACTTCGTAGCCACTATCGATGATTTAACCGACATGCTCGACTTCGACTCTGAAGACATCAACGGTATGGACGATGATGTACGAGACGAATATGAACCAGCGCCTATAGGGCACTGGAAAGCCACCTCGTCATATGACATATACATGGTGGATACACCCAAAGAAGGCAATGGTCACGAGATAGCGGAGGATGACCCCTCCAAGAAGCAACCCAAGCGCCGACGTCAGTGGCGCCGCTCTAAGTCCTGCCAAAGCAAAAGTGGTGATACCGGCACAGGAGATAATAACACTCCGGATAGTGCCGAAGACAACAACAATACCCTCCAACAAGATTTAGAGCAAGAGGATGGAGGAGCCAGCTCTCCCGAGAGAGCGGCAGATGGAGAGGAGGAGGATGACAATTACATGCCCCCTCCGAAGATGAGGCAAGCCTCGGTGACTATGAATTCTCCATATCAGAGGATCCCGTCGAACAAGAGCGCTTCAAGCGCTGGCTTATGGCCACGGCAAATAGCCTGAAGAAAAAGCAGCAGCAGCTTCAAGCTGATCAAGATCTGCTAGCTGACAGATGGACTGAACTCCTCACGTCCGAGGAATATAAACTCGAGCGCCCCTCCAAGAATTACCCAAAGTGCAGGTTACTACCCTGACTGGAGGGAGAAGCGTATGATACGGCTGACCGGCCACCTCGTGGCCGCGATAGAGAGGCATTCCAGCCAAAAACTTAGCCTCCACCCCAACGCCATTTAAATAAAAAGGCATGGGGAGATACGCCAGACCTGCGAGACATATTGGAGGACAAAGCAAAGCATGCAAGATCGATCTACGAATCACAAGGGTGCACAACTCTGCAGGACGATAAATGTCATGCCGGATATAGTAAAAGGAAATCCGGCTGGGCCGAACACAGTGGGCAAGACCCATTGGAGGTGCCTTGCGATATAGCCCAATATAGAGGTGCCACACACCCCTTATGCTTCACAGACGAAGTAATGGATCATCAATTCCCAGAAGGTTTCAAACCTGTAAATATTGAATCATATGACGGCACAACAGATCCCGCAGTATGGATCAAGGATTTCCTCCTCCACATCCACATGGCCCGCGGTGATGACTTACACGCCATCAAATACCTCCCACTAAAGCTCAAAGGACCAGCACGGCATTGGCTTAATAGCTTGCCAGCGGACTCCATTAGCTGTTGGGAAGATCTGGAAGCCGCATTCCTCGAAAACTTTCATGGCACTTGTGTGCGACCATCAGATGCCGATGACTTGAGCCACATAATTCACCAGCCAGAAGAGTCGGCCAGGCAATTCTGGACTCGGTTCCTTACAAAGAAAAATCAAATCGTCGACTTTCCAGATGCAGAGGCCTTACCGGCTTTCAAACACAACATCCGAGACGAGTGGCTAGCCCGGCACCTTGGTCAGGAAAAGCCGAAATCTATGGCAGCTCTCACGACGCTCATGACCTGCTTCTGTGCGGGAGAAGACAGCTAGCTGGCTCGCAGTAATAACATATCAAAAAACCATGGTACCTCCGATACCAAGGACGGCAATAGCAGGTCACGTCACAACAAACATAAGCGCTGTATTAACAGCGAAAATACCGAGGATACGGAAGTCAATGCCAGATTCAAAGGCTCTAAACCCGGTCAGCGGAAAAAGCCATTCAAACAAAGTACGCCGGGTCCGTCCAGCTTGGACCGTATACTCAATCGCTCGTGTCAAATACACGGAACCCCAGACAAGCCAGCCAATCACACCAACAGGGATTGTTGGGTGTTCAAGCAGGCCGGCAAGTTAATTGCCGAAAACAAGGACAAGGGGCCGCATAGCGATGACGAGGAGGAGCCCGGCAGCCGCACAACGGAGGACAGAAGAGGTTTCCCCCGCAAGTGCGGACGGTGAACATGACATACACAACCCATATACCCAAGAGGGAGCGGAAGCATGCGCTCAGGGACGTATATGCGTTGGAGCCAGTCGCCCCAAAGTTCAACCCTTGGTCCTCCTGTCCGATCACCTTCGATCGCAGGGACCACCCCACTAGTATCCGTCATGGCGGATTTGCCGCATTGGTCCTAGACCCAATCATTGATGGATTTCACCTCACTCGAGTCCTTATGGATGGCGGCAGTAGCCTGAACCTGCTTTATCAGGACACAGTGTGCAAAATGGGTATAGACCCCTCAAGGATCAAACCCACAAAAACGACCTTTAAAGGCGTCATTCCAGGTGTGGAGGACCATTGCACAGGCTCAATTACACTGGAAGTGGTCTTCAGATCCCCGGATAACTTCCGAAGCGAAGAGTTAATCTTCGATATAGTCCCGTTCTGCAGTGGTTATCACGCGCTGCTCGGGCGAACCGCATTTGCTAGATTCAATGCGGTACCGCATTATGCATACCTCAAGCTCAAGATGCCAGGACCTCGCGGAGTTATTACAGTCAATTGAATCATAGAGCACTCTCTCCGAACATAGGAGCACACCGCGGCCCTTGCAACAGAAGCGCAAAGCAGCCTCTCAAGGCAATCAACCAGTTCGGGGCTTCAAAGCCTGGACACCTTCAAGCGCGCTTGGAGCAATCGGCAAATAGACCGCCTGGCGCGATCTGAGCTCGCGTAGCAATATGGCGGCCACCCCAATCCCAGCCCAACGGCGAAACTCATGTCACGCGTACATAATTATGCATTAAAAATACCATGGGCACAGGTGGGGAGGGGGGCACAACTGCGGCACGCCCCAAGACGCGGCTTAAACTGCACTAGGGGCTTCCCGTTTGGTTATTTTTCTCCTTTTTCTCAGGACCTTAATCTCTAGAAACACTGTCCGACAGAACTATTGCCGAACACATGATGTAGCAACCAAGGAGGCAGTCAGCTACGTCATACCACGGAATTCCTAGGTGGATTACAGTAACGAGCGAAATATTCGATTTAATATCATTCCTCAACTTGCCCTTGGAAGGGACATAGTCCTACTCTTTGCTTATCACACTATCTTTATCACTCTGCTTTAACGCAATTTTTTGAATAATCAATGCATGACATTACGACTATTATTGCATTCTTGTTATATATATATATATATGTGTGTGTGTTCATTAATGACGCCTTGCAACCGTACACTTTGGTACGGACAATACACCAGGGGCTTACGTACCCCACAATACGGTGTGAAAAGTCCGAACACTTTCACAAGTGCGGCACCCCGAACTTATAGCATTATATGCATTAGCTCCGAATCATGTCTTTGGTCAAATGTTGGGTTTGCCCGGCTCGTATGTTTTGGTACCTTACGTTCCGCTCTATCGGCTAAGGTAGCACTAGGAGAACTACTGCGATTGTGCCCCGGTTCTGCTGGGTTCAGCACCTCAGTAGAGAAAGCTAAAACTGACTGTCATGATAAGGCGAGAGACTTGTCGCTGTTCGGTGAGGTTTTCGAGTCCCTAAAGACTTATGCCGCTTAAAGCGAGGGGCCGACCCTGTCCGGCTTAAAGGCGTGTATCGCGCCCTAAATTCGGCCTTCTGAATACCAGGGCTTCGTCGAAATTTAAAATTATAGAATTCTATGGCTAAGTGAGAGTGATAAAACATCATTAGTCTGGTTGCCTTGTTCGCTGTGCTGAGCACCACCCTCGAAGGACCCAAACATGGGAACAAGAGTGCTCAGGTTTATCCCGGACACCCCAGCACTCATGGCATGGGGGAAAAAGTCGAGGACTAGCCATCTGTCAGATTGGATAAACAGCCAAACAGAAGGTAATATTTTAAATTCAAACAAGCGTTGCATAGCGCATATGAAACAAGTTTTCATAAATACAAGATAAAATGAGCAAGTCTCACTCAAATATTAGATCTTTTGAACACTCGTCCGCTATAAGACGGGCACCCGGCAGAACACCCTCATAGTACATCTCGGGGTGGCGGTGCTCCTTGCCCTCCGGTGGCCCCTCCTTGATCAGGTTCACGGCATCTAGCTTGACCCACTGCAATTTCACATGGGCGAAAGCCCGGCGTGCACCTTCAATGCAGACAGATCGCTTGACGACCTCCAGCCGTGGGCAGGCATCCACAAGCCGCCTTACCAGGCCGAAGAAGCTGTTCGGAAGGGCGTCGCCAGGCCACAGCCGGACTATAAAGCCCTTCATGGCCTGATCGGCCGCCTTATGTAGCTCGACCATCTGCTTCAGCTGGTCGCTCATTGGCACCGGGTGTACGGCCTCAGCATACTAAGACCAGAATAGCTTCTCCGTTGATCTTCCATCCTCGGCCTGGTAAAATTGTGTGGCATCGGACACGCGGCGGGGAAAATCTATGAATGCTCCTGGAGAGCTCCGGATTCGGGTATGTAATTGGTAATTTACTTTTACATGCTTGCTTTGCATATAGAAAGCCTTACCCGCCGCTATCTTCTTCATTGCGTCGATCTCCTGGAGGGCCTTTTGGGCTTCGGCCTTGGCACTTTTTGCGCTCTCGAGGGCCGCGACAAGCTCAGACTCCCGTGTCTTTGAGTCAAGCTCCAACGCCTCGTGCTTCGCCACGAGAGCCTGGAGCTCTTGCTGCACCTCGCCCACCTGAGCCTCGTGCTTCTCTCGCTCGGTGTGCTCCTTGGCCGCTTTATCTTCGACCTTGGTTAGCGCTTGCTTTAGGGTCGCCACCTCGGTCGTGGCCCCTTGCAAATATACGATGATCCTGTCATTTTGCAATCGCGTCTTCTTTTATATATACATATCTGTAGACAGGGTATTACTTACCCTTGTTCTCCTCGAGCTGCCTCTTGGCAAGGACGAGCTCTTTCCTGGACCCCTCGAGGTCCTGCTTCAGTACGGCGACCTCCGCAGTCAGTGCGGCGGACGCCAGCAGCGAAGCCTGCATATGCATATTGACATACTTATATTACACTCCTGCGATATTATTTGATCCTCTGTTTGGCTTTTCTTTGTGAACACCGAACAAAGCATCAGGGGCTACTGTCTATGCGGTAATATTTCTACTACATTTTAAAACACTTACCTCAAAGCCTCTTAGAAGGTTGGCACATGCTTCAGTCAACCCGCTCTTGGCGGACTGAACCTTCTGGACCACCGCACTCATAACAGTACAGTGCTCCTCGTCGATGGAAGCACTGCGAAGCGCTTCCAGCAGATTGTCCGGCGCCTCTGGATGGACAAAGGTCACCAGCACAGGCGTCTTGCCCCTCTTAGAAGGAGGCCACCTGCCCGAGCCCGAAACTGCTGGAGGTTCCGACGCGGTGTTCGGCTGAGTGCCGAACTCGGAGCTCTCAGGGGCCCCGTCCCCTCGGCTCCCGGAGTCCGGAAGGTCGCCTTGAGGCACCTCCGGGACTGTCTCCCCTCGGTCCGGTGCCTCTTGAGACAGCACCTCGGCGTCGTCGGCAGGATGAGGGGAGGTGGTGGTCGGGACTGGATCGCTATCCATGTCCGATGAGCCCAGGGAGCCATCCGATGATACATCGATACTGGCTCGTGCCGGCCTACATAATTATGTTCGGCGTTAGGGAAAGCAGTGCGACAAAGGAATGCTATGAGTTAATCTGGTATCTGAATACTTACGATCTCCCCAGGGGCTTGGCCCTGGGCAACCACTCGTCTTCGCCTTCAAACTGTCCGGAAGGAGAGTCCTTCCCTTCTTGGACCCTTCGGCCCCCCAGTTGGGGCGGCCTTCCTTTTCTTATCTCCCCCAGCCAGTGGGAGAGCATCTTCTTCTTCTTCCTCGTCTTCGGGGGAAGAGTGCGCCGCAGAGTCATCGGACGGTGGGTCCGATGATGCCTGGCGTCGGGAACTCTTTCGGGTTCCCTTGGCCTTCTTGGTCTTCTCCTGCACCGTATAAGGGGCCGGAGTTAGCATCTTCGCTAGAAGAGCGTCTGCGGGGCCTTCGGGCAAAGGAGCCGGACAGTCGATCTGTCCGGCCGTCTCCTGCCAGTCCTGTCAAAGGTATGGGAGTTTAGATCCTGCATGGAGTCAATCTATAAAAAATAAGTATCTTGTGAAAGGTAAAGCAGCTTACCGCACTGGCTTGGCGCTTCGCGCTGAATCCGCGATCCTCAGCAATAGGAGGGGGGACATCGACGCTTTTGAACAGCACCCTCCAGGCATCTTCGTGAGTTGTGTCGAAGAGCCTGTTCAGAGTTTGGTGCTGCGCCGGGTCGAACTCCCACAAGTTGAACTCCCGTTGTTGGCACGAGAGGATCCGGCGGTGGAGCATGACCTGGACCATGTTGACAAGTTTGAGCTTCTTGTTCACCATGTTTTGAATGCATGTTTGGAGTCCGGTCAGCTGTCCCAAACTACCCCAGGACAGGCCCTTCTCTTTCCAGGAGGTGAGCCGCGTGGGGATGCCAGATCGGAACTCGGGGGCCGCTGCCCATGCAGGGTCGCGCGGCTCGGTGATGTAGAACCACCCCGATTGCCACCCCTTTATGGTTTCCACAAAGGAGCCCTCGAGCCATGTTATGTTGGGCATCTTGCCCACCATGGCGCCTCCGCACTCCGCCTGGCAGCCGGCCACAACCTTCGGCTTGACATTGAAGGTCTTCAACCATAAGCCGAAGTGGGGCTTGATGCGGAGGATGGCCTCGCACACGACGATAAACGCCGAGATGTTGAGGATGGAGTTCGGGGCCTGATCGTGGAAATCCAGGACATAATAGAACATGAGCCCCCGGACGAATGGATGGAGAGCGAATCCCAGTCCACGGAGGAAATGGGTGAGGAACACTACCCTCTCATGGGGCCTGGGGGTGGGGATGAGCTGCCCCTCATCTGGGAGCCGGTGCGCGATGTCGTTGGGCAGGTATCCGGCTCTCCTTTGTTTCTTGATGTCTCCATCCGTGACGGAGGATATCATCCACCTGCCTCCCGCTCCAGACATGGTTGGAGAAGGTTGACGTAGGAAGTGTGGACTTGGGCGCTAGAGCTCGAGTGTGCGAAAACGGATGAGCAAAGGAGGAAGAAGGCGTGGATAGAAAGGTGAATCCTTATCCCTTTATATGGGCGGACGAAACTAAGCATCCCCACTTGCCTGGTAAAACTCGCTTATCCCCCAAGCCCCGTAATCGATGGTGTGGTTGGGTTACCCATGCTCGTATTGATGAGAATCCCGTAATAAGGGGACACGATCTCTGCTTTGACAAAGACGTGTTGAAAAACTGCCTCGCGTTATGTGCGGTGCTAGTTAAAGGAAACGGTTCGAATAATCACCGGGCCATGACATAACGTCATACTGTCAAAACAAGTCAGCAAATTAGATTTGCGAAAATATTATTCTCTCTACGGTGGTATGTGGAACTTATTTTGCAGGGTCGGACACTATCCTTGTATTCAAATTCTTCTGTGATGTATTCGGAGAAGGAACCCGCCTTGCAATGCCGAAGACAATACTGCGCGACGGACTCATCATCATTGAAGCCTGGTTCAGGGGCTACTGAGGGAGTCCTGGATTAGGGGGTCTCCAGACAGCCGGACTATCTCCATTGGCCGGACTGTTAGACTATGAAGATACAAGATTGAAGACTTCGTCTCGTGTTCGGGTGGGACTCTACTTGGCGTGGAAGGCAAGCTAGGAGATACGGATATGGATATCTCCTCCTTTGTAACCGACCTTGTGTAACCCTAACCCTCTCCGGTGTCTATATAAACCGAAGGGTTTTAGTCCGTAGGCGACAACAACCACAACATACAATCATACCATAGGCTAGCTTCTAGGGTTTAACCTCTCTGATCTCGTGGTAGATCTACTCTTGTACTACCCATATCATCAATATTAATCAAGCAGGACATAGGGTTTTACCTCCATCAAGAGGGCCCGAACCTGGGTAAAACATTGTGTCCCCTGCCTCCTGTTACCATCCGGCCTAGACGCACAGTTCGGGACCCCCTACCCGAGATCCACCTATTTTGACATCGACATCTGCCAAAGACTAAAATTGGGAAAAGGATATATTTTTAATTGGTCAAGTAGTCTAATCCCCCCTCTAGACATACTCTCGATCCTACACATCTCTTATTCTTCCTCCTCTCTTCTTCTTCCTCCTCTCTTCTTCTTCCTCCTCTCTTCCCCAGCGTCGGCCGCACACCATTTACCCCCGCTCACTGCTCGCCCGCCCGCACCATCTTCCTTGGTAGCTCGCGCGTACCATATCCCCCCGCTCACTTCTCGGGCACACGAGGAGGAGCTTCTTCGCTCGCCCGCCCGAATCCACTTCCCCGCTGGCTCACAAGCACCGAAAACCCCAATGGCAGAACCGACTTACACGCAGAGCCATGATTGGAATTCCCTCCCCGATGTTCTCTTGGAGTAGATCTGTAGTCGTATGGACCTACTCAGCACCGTTCGTCTGGCCGCATGCTCGGTGTCTTTGTACCGTCTACTCGTCTGCAACCGGCCGGCTCTTTTCAAGACACCCTGCTTGGTGATGCCCAATCCTCGCAGGTGGCCCAGACACCAACTTGACGATCCTACGGAGGTTGCCGTGGTGCCCCTCGACATGCTACCACTACCCGTCCACCTGTCCTTCATGTGCGGCCACTACTGGGCGGGCATGAAGGCTAACTGGATCGTCCTCATCCACCACACTGGTAGTTCGTGGCGTCTCGTGGATATCTACACCCAGCGAGACATCACCCTTCCATCGTTGGATACCGCCGCCATCGAGCCTCGCGGCCCGCCGGACACACCTGCCTACTATGCATGAGACGCGTCAAGCTTTTGGCTTGAGCTCTGTTTGCAAAAAGTTGTAATCTGCAAAGTGCCCACACAATCAGAAGACTACATGGATTACAAGCTCATTGCCTTGTTCAACATGGGATTAGTCTATCTGGAATCTGTTCGCCATACATGGTTATGGCTCATCATCAATCCTGTTGAGGCAACATTTCTGTCTGATGCTATAGTGCATGATGGCATCATTTGCGCGGTCGACGCATAGATTGGCTGCCTATACTGGTGGAATCTATTGTCGTGTAATTGTTCCATATCATCTCATCTTTACCTTATGAATACGACTGCCTGTTCATTTGTTACAAATTGAGAATGCATAGCATGTCTATAACCACATCATTGCTATATGTTCCTCCCATTTCCTAGATTTTTATGACCACACATGTTATTGTTAGAGTTGATATGAGAACAATTGGCATCTAATGATTGTTAGAATACATATTATGAGCATAACATCATGATTGCTATATGTTACTCTCGTTTACAATATTTTTATAACAACACTTGTTATTTCTTAGAGTTGATATGAGAACAGTAGTAGTAAGTGCTATGGTAGAATATGAGTAGGCGTTGTCATAACTGTTTTCCTCTCATTGTTACATGATGTTTGAACCATGACATATTGCTAGAATATGAAAGCCATTGGCTTATTTTTTTAACTTGGGGTATGATTATGACCACAGCATTGCAATTCTCTATCTATGATATGTGTCACTGTTATAATAATCTTAATTCCCCACATACTCTGAACATGATTGTTTATTTTTGTCCTTTTGGTCCCCAATTTGAATTGTTGCAGCAGACGCAAATGCACTCGCCTTCATGATTCCAGGACCTAGAATCATACCAGCCGATGGCTGGTGGTTTATCGCTCATTCAGCTGACGGCGGTCATTTGATGCTCATTCGCATGTACCAAATTGACCAAACCATTACATCAAACCGCATGCAGTACAATGCGTGGGGCATTCGTGACATTGATGGCTATGGCTGCTTCATGTTCAAGAAAGATCCCAGCTCCGTTGGGCCAGACATATTCAACTGGAGGCAGGTTTACAGCCTCGGCAACCACTCTTTGTTCCTCGGGCTCAATTATCCGATCATCCAACCAATCATCGATCATATCACCAGCGATTATTACTATGCTATGCAACTTCCATTCACAAGGGGGGATGTGTTTACACATCATACCATGGGTTTCATGAATCACCATATACAGAGATTCATCGACACAGCTTGTTGCCAGATAATCTTCAGTGTGTGAAAGGCATCAAGCTTCCATACGATGGATGGATTTTGCAAACCCGACATGCGGCAATGTGGTTCATGCCAACAGCAAATATGCACAACTTGATTCGTGCTGATATCTAGACTGAGCCATGTATTCTGCTGCTGTAGCACAACCCTCTTTTGTTGGATATTATGTACTGTTGTTAGTTTGAAGCACTCCTCTGGTTTGAAGGATAGATACCTTCCTGGGATCAAGTGCAGCCTAACTCACCTGCGTAGGATGTACTGATAATGATGATGGAGATGTTGTGCAGAAGCCATATATATATATATATATATATATATATATATATATATATATATCAGTTAGGCTTCAAGTGCGTACTTGTTAGTTAAACCTATGTATAAATTGTGACACTAAATACGACTATTAAGAACTCCAGTATAGTAGCAGTACTAGTATACGTCGGTCAAATTATTCATCATGTCCACACATTGAATTGATGTGACAACACGCTGCGCGTGATGTGACACAAGAATCCCGGCGGCATGTTCGCGTATTCCGGTCTTCATATTTGGAGTACCACTTGTCTGTCGAAATCTTTCATCATTCACTTAAAATAGTCGATAGATCATACATTGAGTACCATATAACTGGAATTACCGATGCAAATCAAAGAAGGATTGGCCAGTGCTGCCAGCTGGCGTCAAGTTCGATCCCATGGATCAGGAGCTGATTGAGCACCTTGAGGCCAAAGTGAGTGCTGACAGCGCGAGATTTTAGTCTCTCATCGATTTGTTCATACCAACCATCGACAGCGAGCACGACATATGCTACACCCAACCTGAGAAACTTCCAGGTAAGACACCGATCGGCCGTCTACTTGCACAAACATATTACTTTTTTATAGCTCTATTTTTCTTTTTAGACGCAGACCTGGTGAAGCAATTACAATTTGACAGTTAATAAAAAGTGAAACAAGTGACTGCACATGCCAAAGATGTTATGAAAATGCCAACTAGGTACACTTAAACATGTATTCCACAATACTGCAGGTATCACACTGAGTGGCCTAAGGAAGCATTTCTTCCAGCGCAATTCCAGGGCATTCAAAAGGGTCACGTGGACGTGTCACAAGATAAAGTCGGAGTGCGGCATGCACGCGATGTGGCACAAGACCGGCAATACCTTGCCAGTGATGGTCAACGGCCGGCAGACGGGTAGCAAAAAAGGTTCTGGTGCTCCACACCAACAAGAACTTCGACCAGCAGAGGACCAACTGGGTGATGCACCAGTACCACTGTGACACCCCGAGATCTGATGTGCCAGGTGTCTTCCAGTGATTCGTTGTTGTTGCCTTGTCATTTGCTTGCATGTCGCATCTTGCCATGTCATCATCCGCATTGCATCATCATGTTTTCAAAACTTTCATCCGTCCGGGTTCCCCCAGTTTCGTCCGTTGTCCGTTCTGAGCCCAGACACACTTGCACGCGCCTGCGGCATGTCCAAAGTAGTATTTTATAAGTGGCCGAAAAATGTTCTCGGAATGGTATGAAAGTTGGCGCGTGGTCTTATTATAGTGTAGATAGGCCGCCTGTCAAGTTTCATCACATTTGGAGTCCGTTTGACGCCCCAACGAATAACTATTGTGGCAGTATAGCCGGCCTAACGTCGGACGTTTTTGGTCTCCGGAAATGGTTGCCGGGTTGCATTCCCCCTCTCTCCTCTCAGTCCGCACACTAGACCTTGTCCGTCTAACCCTCTCTGCACAGTGCATCAAACCCTTCGCGCGCGTTCGAAAGTTGTCCCGGACCCGACCCGGACAGTCGTCACCGTTGGGTCCGGATCATCCCTAAACATCTACAAAACATCTCCGATTCTTTGTTTGGTCTCCCAAAGCATTTTATTCTCGACCGTCCGATTACGATCGGAGGGACGATATAGTCTTACCCTAGCCACCTACTATATACATAGCCAATGCATTTCTAGACCAAACCCTATTTTCTAGGGATCCTTCCCTATCCACTCATCGCCGCCGCCGCTCACCAAATCCCCCTCGGGATCCATCCATCCCCAACCATCGCTCGCCACCTATCGCCACTAGGATCCCATCGCCCTCTCCTTCATTTTCTTCTCCCTGCCTCCTTTTATTTTTCCTTCTACTTTCTCCTCCTGTTTGCCTCGCTCTTAAGATCTCCCGATCTCTCCCTGCTTGCTCTCGCAGGACGGCCCGCCAGCACCAGGGAACTGGAAGTCCGCCGCCGGTCAAGTTCCTCGCCGTCATCTGCGACCGCCGCCCCGGATCAGCTGGCGTCGCCAGGATCGCCGTCAAGTCAGCCGCCGACAAGCCCTGCCTCAGCCGCCGCGCCAAGTCCCTCTGCTTCCCTGCAGGTCGAGCATCAAGCGCCGCTGCCTCCCCTATTGACTGGAACCCCGCCGGATCCGGTGGCGCGAAGCACCGCTGCCGCTCGAAGCTTCCTTGACCCCGTCGTCGACCAGATCCGCATCTGCCCTGCGCCACCTTGCCTTCCTCACTTGCATCTCGCCGGATGGAGCAGCCGTTGCATCCCTACCGTCGCTGCTGCTTAGTCTCTGTTGAGCAGAGAACGAACGTAGCCTGCGCCTCCACTTGCCTTGTGTTGACCACGCCGCACAGACCATGCCTCGATCTCCTCCAGGCCCAGTTCTAGCCTGCCTCTTTCACGAACTAGGCCGAAGCCCATGGGTGAGGCCACCCCAAGCGACCCCTCCTTTTTTTCTCTTACTGCTGGGCCAGTTCAGTTTCGGCACAGTGGATGTTTTTTTCAGCGTCTGCGAATTTAGCTAATTATCCAAAGTTGGCAGTTTTGCAGAAAAGCCCTCATACTTCATTAATTTAATAACGAACAAACTATGCATCATATGCAAAAACTTAATATATGAAACTTGCTTAAAATTGTGTCTAGTTTCATAATATGTCATTTTCATCCATGTTCAAAATGTTTAAAATGCTGTTTGTTTGAATTTTCTCTTATGTCATGCTAAAATGCTTTAATTCATAACTAAATAACCGTAACTCGGAATTTAATAAACTTTATATGTAAATGGGGTAGAAAAATGCCTAGTTTAACATGATGCACTCATCTATCATGTAACAACTCTAAAATTATGTTTAGGGCAGAACAATACCAAACCTTAAAATATGCACATGAGGAGTTTCTAGACTTGTTGTTTGTTGTTCCAGCCTCATTTAAACTTGCCTAGATAGGTAGTTTTGTTTTGCTTCACCTCTTGCCATGCTAACAACATTTAATATTGTTGGGTACATAAACGAGATCGAACTAAATAACTTGAATTTGGTGTTTCGTCAATATGCAACGGAGTTGCATATTGAGCTCCACTTAATTTGTAGGGTTGTTTGCGCACTTTGCCATGCCATGCATCTTCAAACCGGACATGCATCATACTCGATTGTGCATCTTGCCATGCTTATGTGGTGGTTGTTTACTATGTTGTTTGCTTTCTTTCCGGTGTTGCTTCTTCGGGTTGGTTCCGATAACATCGCGTTTGTGAGGATTCGTTCGTCTACGCCCGTTTGTCTTCCTCATGGACTCGTTCTTCTTCCTTGCAGGATTTCAGGCAAGATGACCATACCCTCGAAATCACTTCTATCTTTGCTTGCTAGTTTCTCGCTCTTTTGCTATGCCTATGCTGCGATACCTACCACTTGCTTATCATGCCTCCCATATTGTTAAACCAAGCCTCTAACCCACCTTCTCCTAGCAAACCGTTGTTTGGCTATGTTACCGCTTTGCTCGGCCCCTCTTGTAGCGTTGTTAGTTGCAGGTGAAGATTGAAGTTTGTTCCTTGTTGGAACATGGATATTTTGTTGGGATATCACAATATCTCTTATTTAATTAATGCATCTATATACTTGGTAAAGGATGGAAGGCTCGGCCTTATGCCTGGTGTTTTGTTCCACTCTTGCCGCCCTAGTTTCCGTCATATCGGTGTCATGTTCCCGGATTTTGCGTTCCTTACGCGGTTGGGTTATAATGGGAACCCCTTGACAGTTCGCCTTGAATAAAACTCCTCCAGCAATGCCCAACCTTTGTTTTACCATTTGCCACCGAGCCTTTTCTTTCCCTTGGGTTCTACAGACTCAAGGGTCATCATTATTTTAACCCCCGGGCCAGTGCTCCTCTGAGTGTTGGTCCAAATTGTCAGCCGCCGGTGGCCACCAGGGGCAACTATGGGCTGGCCTACCGAAAGTTTGGACAATCCGGTGTGCCCTGAGAACGATATATGTGCAGCTCCTATCGGGATTTGTCAGCACACTCAGGTGGCTTTGCTGGACTTGTTTTACCATTGTCGAGGATGTCTTGTAACCTGGATCCAAGCCTGATCGGATTCTCTTGGGAGAAGGAATACCCTTCATTGACCATGAGAGCTTGTGATGGGCTAAGTTGGGACACCCCTGCAGGGATTTGAACTTTCGAAAGCCGTGCCCACGGTTATGGGCAGATGGGAATTTGTTAATGTCCGGTTGTAGAAAACCTGAAGATGACCTTAATTAAAACACATCAACTGCGTGTGTAATCGTGATGGTCTCTTCTCGGCGGAGTCCGGGAAGTGAACACGGTGTTGGAGTAATGCTTGACGTAGGTTGTTCTTGGATCACTTTTGATCATAGATTTCTCGAACGTGCTTTGCCTTCTCTTCTCGCTCTCTTTTGCGTATATGTTAGCCACCATATATGCTAGTCGCTTGCTGCAGCTCCACCTCATACCTTTTACCCTACCTATATGCTTAAATAGTCTTGATCGCGAGGGTGTGAGATTGCTGAGTCCCCGTGACTCACAGATACTTCCAAAACTAGCTTGCAGGTGCCGTTGAACCGTGCAGATGACGCAACCAAGCTCAAGGAGGAGCTCTATGAAGATCGTGTTCTTTATGTTGTTCCATTTTCCAGTTGATCAGTAGTGGAGCCCAGTTGGGTTGATCGGGGACCTGTGTAGCATTTGAGGCAGTCTTGTTTTATTTTGGTTCCGTAGTCGGACCTTGATTGTGTCTAGTTGATGTAATGCTTTATTCATGTATTTGTGTGAAGTGGCGATTGTAAGCCAACTATGTATCTTTTCCCTTATTGTATTACATGGGTTGTTTGCGAAGATTACCTCACTTGCGACATTGCTTTCAATGCGGTTATGCCTCTAAGTCGTGCTTCGACACGTGGGAGAGATAGCCGCATCGAGGGCGTTTCAAGTTGGTAATAAGAGCCTTCCCCGACCTTAGGAGCCCCCTGCTTGATCGAATCGCTAGCGTTATTGAGTCTAGAAAAATGTTTTGAGTCATTTAGGAATTATATATATCGGAGAGTTAGGATTTCTTTTTACTCCTCAGTCTCTTCGTCGCTCTGGTGAGGCATCCTGACGTAGAGTTTTGACTCTTCTCTTATCAAATTTCACTAATTTTTTTAGGATCACGCGGGTATTTTGGAATCATTTCGATGGTTTTGTGACGAGAACATTGTTCTTGGTGCCTCCGGACATTTAGGGGTTGTGGCAGTGTCCCGGGGAGTTGAGCTCTGAGGTGTTGTCGTCACAATTTTATCGTTGCAGTTCTAGAATACCTGAGTTTAGTTTCGCCGACATCGAAAATATCTTTTATGCAGTTGTTGGTGAGATAACCTCGACGCCACCCAGTACTGGGGCGGGAGTTCGGGAGTATTTCCATAACTCGTATAACGGATGCTTTTCGAAGGTTGAGGTAAACGATTTTCGAAGGTTTCTTGGTTATGTGTTGAAGGATGGATACAGCTGGATGTAGGATTTGTTAGTTTTGGGTGAGATATTATGCTTCCCCTGTATCCCCAACACCTAATTGCATAACCAGAAAATTTCGGGAGTTTATAAGTGGGAATTCAAGTAGCTCTTAGGATATCTTTCCGACAGATGTATGATATGAAATTGGGGTTCGACGTCTAGTGGTCTGCCTATCCACGGTTGGTTTTACAGTGGTCTCGTTGTGTCTTAAAGACTCCTTGGCTATGCCGACTCGGGGATGCTTCGTATGCCATGTGCACTGCCTTGTACATGATGGTGCTGTACGATCGAGCCTGTGTAGGCCCCACCACGAAAACTTCGGACGAAATCTCTATCATATGTTTGTTCCAGCTTATTTTGCAAGCCAATCCTTTGTTTTGTTTTGTTATGGTATTCGAGTTGCTTCGAAGTCAAGTGTTGATTCCATACCTTTCCTAAGCGGTGTTCTCATGTTCATATGTGAATACTAATCCCTCTCGATCATCGAGTTTGTCATTTCAATTTCTTTTCAACCGATGTGCTCCTCTTCAGGTGGATCCAATCTTGTCAACATTCGCAAGATCAACTCTAAGTATTCTCAACGGTGTTTATTTCATCCGTTCCCAAATTGTTTTTGTTTTCCCACCCTCCCACCCTTTTTCTTCAAGGACTCAGATTTCTTATTCAAGTATCCTTTTATTGATGGGAAGTCTCTCCATTCTTTTCTTTCAATGTTCTTATCCGGTGTTTCTCATGAAGATGTTCTACTAGTTCATCATTCTTCGTTCTCTTTCTTCTCCGGTGGATTCAATTCAAGCTTTGGTGTTGAGCATATTCTTTTCGTCATTTCAAGTGTTTTCTCATGCCGGTGCTCTTCTTAATCATCCACTTCTCGTTATTCAATTGTTCCGGAGTGCTGAAGATATCTCAGAAGACTCACGGTTACATTCTCGAGCCATTTGAGTTATCTCGAGGTTGTTATCTCATTCAAGCCATTTAATCCAACTGGCACAATCTCTCTTTTAAATTGTTCAATGGTGTATCTTTTGAGTGGGCCCTAACCCACAGGTCTTTTTCCAGGATCTTACCTAACTCTTCTAATTTTCCCGGAGCTTCTCAAATTCTTTTCCAAGTTTGACGTAAGAATGAGTTATCATCAGTCAAATGCCTGTCTCCAAGATCTGTCAAATTCTTTCATCGTTGGTTCAACCTTTCTAATATCCATTCCGGAGTATCTCAACATTTCATAGTGGTGTTTCTCGTCGTTATTCTCGAATTTGAAGACCGAATAAGATTTTTTTTCTCTCAATCTTGTCCATCCTCTCGAAGATTCGTGATTCTAGCTTGATGCCATCCCCTCATAATTGTTTTTGATTGTGAGAATTCTTTCCACCTATCCGGAGCAATTCAAGATTCTTTTCAGTTTGATTCTCCGAAGCCCATCATTTCAGAAGATTTGTTCATTCCCATCTTTCAACTATTGTTCTCCAAACCTTACCGGTGCATCGTTCAAGTTTTCTCTAATCAGCTCGTGATCTTTTCGTTCACTTGTATCTAAATCCCCTCAAGCATCTTCGTTCATGTGCTAATTCTTCTCGGTGTTTCGCTATTTTCCTTGATCGTTTTTAATTCTTACGGTGGTTCTTCCAAGATTTTCTTCCTTCGTTTATCATATCAATGCATTCGTGCTTTTCAAATTCTACCGGTGGATCATTGAAGACTTTCTCAAGTTTGCGCCATATCTCTATAAATCCTTCCAACGGGAATAAGTTGTTTGCAATCCGTTGCTTGTCATCAACTTAAATCGATGAAGGATATGCATAACGTAATTCTTATTTTTGTTTGAGCCAAATGATTAATTTCCTGTTCCGGAGGCTCAACAAATTCTCATCTTCATTTGTTTCATTTTTCTTTTTCGGAGTTCCAAGGTTTCTCTTTATCTCGTTGCTAAGCTTCATCTAATCATTGCAAGGCTTCAACCTGACTCTTCTCATCTTTCTTTCCGTTTGATCATTCTTTTGTTTACCGGAGTTCTTCAGGAAGGTTCTACATGTTGGTTCATCTATGAATTAATTCATTCTCGAAGTGTTCATTGAGATTCTTTTTAGAGAAGCTCAAGTATTCTGTATCTTGCAATTTAAATTGCAATTCTTTCAACCGTATCATTCGAGGTGGTATTATGTCATTCTTGATAATTTGAGTTCATGTCTCATGATTCACATGTTGTTAAGAATGAGGTATTGTAAATCCATCAACCTCTTCGTTGAGGTGATCTTGGGTTATATTTCACCTGAATTTTTCCCTAAAGGATTGTTACTTTTGGGGTGCTTATATATGAACCAAGTTCTTCATTTATCCTTCCGGTGAAATAAGCTTCTCATCTCCTTGTTCATATCAGTACAATCTATTGTTTTTCCCGTTAGTGGCAGAATTTCACCTCATAGTTTTGAGATGTTCTCCATAAGCCCACTACAACCTTGGTCTTTCCATTGTTGATTTCCCAACAACTTCGTTCAATCCTTCTTTTAAGGATGCTCTCTCAAATTCATTTCAGGCAGAACTTGTTGCCTTCTTCTCTGTTCTTTTGGGTCCATTCTTATATTTCTCCCGGAGGCTTTGTGAAGTTGCTCTATTCAACTCATCTTCTTGTTTGTCAGGACCTTGTTATTTTCATGCTTATCCGTTTAACCGGAGTGTTGTGCCCTTTTTCTCAAGTTCTTTTCATTTTATCAAGTTTTTGCCTTCCGTTTCAAATGGTGTGTTGTCCGAATTTGTTATTCCTTGAAACTCTTCCCTACCGGAGTGCTTTCAACTTTGTTCTACATCGTTGCATTCTTACTTTCAATTTGCTCAACTTCTCAAGGTTCTTTGGTTTCACTCGTTTGTCAAAGAAGAAACTTAGTTTTACCTCTTCTCTTTTCCTTCCGTTTTCCCTTCGGTGTCATTCTAGATCTCGGGACGAGATCCTCTCGTAGTGGTGGAGTGTTGTGACGCCCCGAGATCCGATGTGCCAGGTGTCTTCCAGTGATTCGTTGTTGTTGCCTTGTCATTTGCTTGCGTGTTGCATCTTGTCATGTCATCATCCGCATTGCATCATCATGTTTTCAAAACTTGCATCCATCCGGGTTCCCCCAGTTCCGTCCGTTGTCCGTTCTGAGCCCAGACACACTTGCGCCCGCGGCATGTCCGAAGTAGTATTTTATAAGTGACCGAAAAATGTTCTCGGAATGGGATGAAAGTTGGCGCGTGGTCTTATTATAGTGTAGATAGGCCGCCTGTCAAGTTTCATCACATTTGGAGTCCGTTTGACGCCCCAACGAATAACTATAGTGGCAGTATAGCCGGCCTAACGTCGGACGTTTTCGGTCTCCGGAAATGGTTGCCGGGTTGCATTCCCCCCCTCTCCTCTCAGTCCGCACACTAGACCTTGTCTGTCTAACCCTCTCTGCACAGTGCATCGAACCCTTCGCGCGTGTTCGAAAGTTGTCCCGGACCCGACCCGGACAGTCGTCACCGTTGGGTCCGGATCATCCCCAAACATCTACAAAACATCTCCGATTCTTTGTTTGGTCTCCCAAAGCATTTTATTCTCGACCGTCCGATTACGATCGGAGGGACGATATAGTCTTACCCTAGCCACCTACTATATACATAGCCAATGCATTTCTAGACCAAACCCTATTTTCTAGGGATCCTTCCCTATCCACTCATCGCCGCCGCCGCTCACCAAATCCCCCTCGGGATCCATCCATCCCCAACCATCGCTCGCCACTTATCGCCACTAGGATCCCATCGCCCTCTCCTTCATTTTCTTCTCCCTGCCTCCTTTTATTTTTCCTTCTACTTTCTCCTCCTGTTTGCCTCGCTCTTAAGATCTCCCGATCTCTCCCTGCTTGCTCTCGCAGGACGGCCCGCCAGCACCAGGGAACTGGAAGTCCGCCGCCGGTCAGGTTCCTCGCCGTCATCCGTGACCGCCGCCCCGGATCAGCTGGCGTCGCCGAGATCGCAGTCAAGTCCGCCGCCGACAATCCCTGCCTCAGCCGCCGCGCCAAGTCCCTCTGCTTCCCTGCAGGTCGAGCGTCAAGCGCCGCTACCTCCCCTATTGACTGGAACCCCGCCGGATCTGGTGGCGCGAAGCACCGCTGCCGCCCGAAGCTTCCTTGACCCCATTGTCGACCATATCCACGTCTGCCCCGCGCCACCTTGCCTTCCTCACCTGCATCTCACCGGATGGAGCAGCCGCTGCATCCCTACCATCGCCGCTGCTTAGTCTTTGTCGAGCAGAGAACGAACGTAGCCTGCGCCTCCGCTTGCCTTGCGTTGACCGCGCCGCACGGATCAGGCCTCGATCTCCTCCAGCCCCACTTCCAGCCTGCCTCTTTCACGAACTGGGCCGAAGCCCATGGGTGAGGCCACCCCAAGCGCCCCCTCCTTTTTTTCTCTTACTACTGGGCCAGTTCATTTTCGGCCCAGTGGATTTTTTTTCAGCGTCTGCGAATTTAGCTAATTATCGAGAGTTGGCAGTTTTGCAGAAAAGCCCTCATACTTCATTCATTTAATAACTCACAAACTATGCATCATATGTAAAAACTTAATATATGAAACTTGCTTAAAATTGTGTCTAGTTTCATAATATGTCATTTTCATCCATGTTCAAAATGTTTAAAATGTTGTTTGTTTAAATTTGCTCTTATGTCATGCTAAAATGCTTTAATTCATAACTAAATAACCGTAACTCGGAATTTAATAAACTTTATATGTAAATGGGGTAGAAAAATGCCTAGTTTAACATGATGCGCTAATCTAGCATGTTTAAAAACTCTAAAATTATGTTTAGGGCAGAACAGTACCAAACCTTAAAATATGCACATGAGGAGTTTCCGGACTTGTTGTTTGTTGTTCCGGCCTCATTTAAACTTGCCTAGATAGGTAGTTTTGTTTTGCTTCACCTCTTGCCATGCTAACAACTTTTAATATTGTTGGCTACATAAACGAGATCGAACTAAATAACTTGAATTTGGTGTTTCGTCAATATGCAACGGAGTTGCATATTGAGCTCCACTTAATTTGTAGGGTTGTTTGCGCACTTTGCCATGCCATGCATCTTCAAACCGGACATGCATCATACTCGATTGTGCATCTTGCCATGCTTATGTGGTGGTTGTTTACTATGTTGTTTGCTTTCTTTCCGGTGTTGCTTCTTCGGGTTGGTTCCGATAACATCGCGTTTGTGAGGATTCGTTCGTCTACGCCCGTTTGTCTTCCTCATGGACTCGTTCTTCTTCCTTGCAGGATTTCAGGCAAGATGACCATACCCTCGAAATCACTTCTATCTTTGCTTGCTAGTTGCTCGCTCTTTTGCTATGCCTATGCTGCGATACCTACCACTTGCTTATCATGCCTCCCATATTGTTAAACCACGCCTCTAACCCACCTTGTCCTAGCCAACCATTGTTTGGCTATGTTACCGCTTTGCTCAGCCCCTCTTGTAGCGTTGTTAGTTGCAGGTGAAGATTGAAGTTTGTTCCTTGTTGGAACATGGATATTTTGTTGGGATATCACAATATCTCTTATTTAATTAACGCATATATATACTTGGTACAGGGTGGAAGGCTCGGCCTTATGCCTGGTGTTTGGTTCCACTCTTGCCGCCCTAGTTTCCGTCATATCGGTGTTATGTTCCCAGATTTTGCGTTCCTTACGCGGTTGGGTTATAATGGGAACCCCTTCACAGTTCGCCTTGAATAAAACTCCTCTAGCAATGCCCAACCTTGGTTTTACCATTTTCCACCTAGCCTTTTATTTCCCTTGGGTTCTGCAGACTGAAGGGTCATCACTATTTTAACCCCCCGGGCCAGTGCTCCTCTGATTGTTGGTCCAAACTGTCAGCCGCCGGTGGCCACCAGGGGCAACTCTGGGCTGGCCTACCGGAAGTTTGGACAATCTGGTGTGCCCTAAGAACGAGATATGTGCAGCTCCTATCGGGATTTGTCGGCACATTCGGGTGGCTTTGCTGGACTTGTTTTACCATTGTCGAGGATGTCTTGTAACCTAGATGTCGAGCCTGATCGGATTGTCTTGGGAGAAGGAATACCCCTCGTTGACAGTGAGAGCTTGTGATGGGCTAAGTTGGGACACCCCTGCGGGGATTTGTACTTTCGAAAGCCGTACCCGTGGTTATGGGCAGATGGGAATTTGTTAATGTCCAGTTGTAGAAAACCTGAAGATGACCTTAATTAAAACACATCAACCGCGTGTGTAACCGTGATGGTCTCTTCTTGGCGGAGTCCGGGAAGTGAACACGGTGTTGGAGTAATGCTTGATGTAGGTTGTTCTAGGATCACTTTTGATCATAGATTTCTCGAATGTTCTTTGCCTTCTCTTCTCGCTCTCTTTTGCGTATATGTTAGCCACCATATATGCTAGTCGCTTGCTGCAGCTCCACCTCATACCTTTTACCCTACCTATAAGCTTAAATAGTCTTGATCGCGAGGGTGTGAGATTGTTGAGTCCCCGTGAATCACAGATACTTCCAAAACTAGCTTGCAGGTGCCGTTGAACCGTGCAGATGACACAACCAAGCTCAAGGAGGAGCTCTATGAAGATCATGTTCTTTATGTCGTTCCGTTTTCCAGTTGATCAGTAGTGGAGCCCAGTTGGGTCGATTGGGGACCTGTGTAGCATTTGAGGTAGTCTTCTTTTATTTTGGTTCCGTAGTCGGACCTTGATTGTATCTGGTTGATGTAATGCTTTATTCATGTATTTGTGTGAAGTGGCGATTGTAAGCCAACTATGTATCTTTTCCCTTATTGTATTACATGGGTTGTTTGCGAAGATTACCTCACTTGTGACATTGCTTTCAATGCGGTTATGCATCTAAGTCGTGCTTCGACACGTGGGAAATATAGCCGCATCGAGGGCATTTCAACCACCTTGGGGACCTGGAGCAAGAGAAGGAGCGGGAGTTGGTCCTCTGCAAGATTTTCTACCAGATGAACACTAGGGCTAGGAGTAAAAAGATTATTAGTTAGTTTGGTATTGGTAGTTGTACTACCTTGTCGTTCACCAACTGGTATTTTTGTTAACGATCTTTTGGTATGAACTTGCATTTGCTTCCAACCATCATGCCGAGGGTCGACGTGGATATAAAGCTGAATCATTTGTTTCGAAACGAATTTTCAGGCACCTGATTTTTATTTGATGGGTAGCATAAGCACCCGCCATTCGAATTCCCAGTTCTCCAATTTTTTTCGAAACAAGTGCATGCACTTATTATAACGATAAAAAAACAATATCCGTGCTGCATCCTAGTTATCAGTCTGTACTTGCAGAATTCTCTCGTTTATTGAGCACGTATATTGTTTTTTCAGGTCGAGCAAGTTTCAACTGGGCTGTAGACTGCCCAGGGTTGGTTTTGTTTTTTAACTGGCCCAGCCCATGACGACAATGAGTCACAAAGATCCAGCACGTATCTACTGGCCTCTGGCCCGCGAGCGTTAGTTATATTTTGTCTTACAACATCCGCATGCAGTTTTTTTACTGAATCAAACACACAGCCCAGTTCTATTATCCTCTTGAAACGCATGTCCTACATCCATTTTCTAATCTCTACCTATAGTTTTACTAGTTCATATACACGTATCATTATATTGAAAACACATAAAATTCCCTTTTCATATTTACATCCTTATTTTTTTTGTTTTTCCCACCCAGTGTTGATTTTATTACCACTGGTTTTCCTTAAACCAACTCAATTGTCCCACGTCTTATTTGCTTACAAAAACAAAACGATTTCTTTGGCAAATCAATATGTTCTTAAAGAAATGTTTATCATTTCAGGATTACAATAGTTCGGACTCCACCGAAATATGCAAAATAAGGTTGAACTTTTTGACCGTGGTCTTGGGCAGAAAATGGGCTGTAATAAATTACTTAAGAATTAGCAAATGGGCTACAAATTATAAAAAATAGAAAATGGGCTTTATGTTGTCTGCCACAGATTTGGAGGCTGACTTGTGGGCCTACTAAGTTCATGCGTACACAAGGTTTCTCAAAAAAGAAACTTAGTCAACAATCGACTCTACCAGCGTCAGACCGTTAGATGTCAATCTAACGGCAATTGTGCTTCTTCAGTCTCTGATCTTCCTGCCCCAGCCGCCCAAACCAGCACCGTCGGAACCGCCTGCTCCCGCCTCCCGTGGCTGGAAGTGCTGCCGGGTAGGCCTCACGGCCCCATCATACTCACATCCCTGGCCTGTCTATCCCTCTACTCACCCACACCTCCTGTTATTTTGCAGCGACGGCAGCCGAACCAGTCAACCCTCGTACTCTCCACTGCATGGGCAGCCACTGCCGTGTCTTCCCCGGCTCCGTGTCATTCCCTTCGTAGGCCTCGCCGTCGTCCACCGCCCTGGTGCTCTCGGCGCGGCATGGTCAACGATGTCCATCCAACGACCATAGTGCTTCTTCAACCTCTGGTCTTCTTGCCCCAGCCGCCCAAAGCAGCGCCGGTCGTGCCGCATGCTCCTGCCTCCCGTGGCAGGCTGTGCTGCCGCGGAGGCCTCATCGTCCCCATACTACTCCAACCGCTGGCTAGGCCATCCATCTACTCACCCACTCCCCCTGTTATTCTACGGCGACGGCAACCTCACACCGCCACCGAACCAGTGAACCCTCGTATTCCTCTCCGCGTGGGCATCCACTGCCTCGTCTTCCCCGGCTCCGCGTCGTCCCCTTCCTAGGCATCGCCGTCGTCCACCGCCGTGGTGCTCTCGGCACGGCGTGGTCAATGTGGTCAACAACCGACTTCCATCAGAAGAGTACTGTACGTGGAGAGGCTGACAGCTGGGTCCACGGCAGCCGCAAGGAAGTGTCTCCTTATTACGCACAAAATAATTATTCCTCCACCTGACAGCAGGGACCCACCGGACGGGCCACCAGTATTTCGCGGAAAAAACGTTTCCCCCTGACTGCTGGGACCCACCGGACGGGCCACCGTATTTTGCGAAAAAAACGTTTGCCCCTGACTGCTGGGACCCACGAACGGACCACCGTATTTCACGAGAAAATGTTCCCCCAGCTGTCAGCTCAGACCCACCGTTAGTGCCTCCTTATTACGCACCGAAAAATGAATACTCCCCCTGCTAGATGGGACCCACCATGGTGGGAGGCTGACTTGTGGGCCTACTAAGTTGACGGGGACAGAGGGCTTAGTCAATATGAACGATTGTAGCTCCAGTGATCATACGATGTCCATCGAACGACCGTCGTGCTTCTTCAATCTCTGCTCTTCATGCTCTAGCCGCTCAAACAAGCGCCAGCAGGACTGCCTGCTCCCTCCTCCCCGTGGCCGGCTGTGCTGCCGCGCAGGCCTCACTGCCCCACTGTACTCCCATCGCTGGCCTAGCCATGCCTCTACTCACCCACACCTGCTGTTATTCTCCAGCGACGGCAGAGGAACCAGTAAACCCTCGTACAGTCGTACTCCCCTCCGTGTGGGAAACAACTGCCGAGTCTTCCCTGCCTCCGTGTCGTTCCCTTCCTAGGCCTCACCATCGTCCACCGCCCTGGTGCTCTCGGCGCGGCCTGGTCAACATGGTCAATGACCGACATGCATCTGAAGTGGACTGTACGTGGAGAGGCCGACAGCTGGGTCCACGGCCGCACGCAAGGAAATGCCTCCTTATTACGCGCAAAATAATGATTCCTCCACCTGACATCAGGGGCCCATCAAAAGGGCCTCTGTATTTCGCGAAAAAAACGTTACCGCCGCTGACAGCTCGGACCCACCAGCTATATCTTTGCACGCAAGGAAGTGCCTCCTTATTACACACACAAAAAATGAATACTCCCCATGTTAGATAGGACCCAGTATAGTGGCAGGCTGACTTGTGGGCCTACTAAGTTGATGGGGGCGGAGGGCTTTGTCAACTTAGTCAATATGCATGATTCTAGCTCTAGTGACCGTACGATGTCCATCCAACGGCCGTAGTGCTTTTTCAACCTCTGGTCTTCTTGCTCCAGCCGCCCAAACCAGCGACGGTCATGCCTCGTGCTCCTGCCTCCCGTGGCCGGCTACGATGCGGCGGAGGCCTCACCGCCCCCTACTACTCCCACCACTGGCCAGGCCATCCCTCTACTCATGCACACCCCCTGTTATTTTGCAGGAACGACAGCCTCACACCGCAGCGAACCAGTGAACCCTCGTACTCCTCTACGCGTGGGCATCCACTGCCGCGTCTTCCCCGGCTCCGCGTCGTCCCCTTCCTAAGCCTCGCCGTCGTCCACCGCCCTGGTGCTCTCGGCGCGGCGTGGTCAACGTGGTCAACGAACGGCTTCCATCGAACGTGGACTGTACGTGGAGAGGCTGACAGCTGGGTCCACGGTCGCAGCAAGGAAGTGCCTCCTTATTACGTGCAAAATAATTATTCCTCCACCTGACAATTGGGACCCACCGGACGGGCCACCGTATTTTGCAAAAAGAACGTTTGCCCCTGACTGCTGGGACCCGCCAGCTACATCTTCGCACGCAAGGAAGTGCGTGCAAAAAAACGATTCGCCCCACTGACTGCTGGGACCCACCAGCTACATCTTCACAGGCAAGGAAGTGCCTGACAGTTGGGACCCACCTGGTCGAAGCGTACGTAGAGTTGTCATTCTGGTCGCGAACGTGTACGTACATATATACCGGTGGATGTAGAGGCACGCACGTGTTGTAGTAGAGGCGCGTACGTGTCGTAGTAGAGGCACGCACATAGCATGTACACGTACGTATAGCGGCCAGGGTGCAAGAAAGAAAATACGGCCACGTATGTGTACATACGGGCGGGGTCTCAAACGCCTACTCGCGCATATGTACGGCGAGGGCTCATGTACATGGCTGGGTTGGAACGAAGAAACATCGTCGTCGTCGTGTTCATGGGGAGGCAACGGAATGCGTCGTGTTCATGCGGAGGCAACGGAATGCGTAGTGTTCATCGGGAGGCAATGGAACGCGTGGGAGCCAACAGGCTGGGTCGGAACGGAATGTGTGGTCGTATTCATCGGGAGGGCTTGGATGGAACAGGCAATGGAAACGAGGCCTGAACGGGGTCCTCTTCATCGGGAGGGGTCTGGCGTACCGCAAACGGAGGAAACGGACCTCCTACGGTCGAAACGGCGGTCCTGTTGATCGGGAGGGGAGTGGCCTACCGCAAAACGGGCGAAACAGACATCCTACGATCGAAACAGGGGTCCTATTGATCGGGAGGGGTGTGTCGTACCGCAAAACGGACGAAACGGACATCCTACGGTCGAAACGGGGGTCCTGTTCATCGGGTGGGTGTGGTGTACCGCCAAACGGGACTCCACGAGATACTGTTCATCTCCACCGTCGACCTCCTCCAGCCTCCACGGGCTCCTGTTCATCCAGCCTCCACCGCGCGCTACTCCACCGGCTACTGTTCAACCACCCCTCCACTGTCTACTGTTCATCCAGCCCTCCACACCACGGGGTCCTGTTCAACCACCCCTCCACGGGCACCCCTCCACCGTCTACTGTTCATCCAGCCCTCCACCACAACACGGGGTCCTGTTCGTCCAGAGGCAACGCCACCGCTCACTGTTCATCCAACCCCCCCCACACAACACTCACTGTTCATCCCAGAGGCAGCATCGATCGGCTTCAGTTAGCAACAGTAGCGAAGGAATCGCTCAATCGGGTTCAGTTAACATCCATCGATCGATCGCTCGGGTTCAGTAACGCATAGCATGCTATGCAATCACTCGGGTTCAGTTAGAGCCCAGCGCCTCGCTCGGGTTCAGTTAGAGCGAACGCCTCGCACACACACGCGTACGTGTACGAGAGAAACGTGCATCGCTCGGCCCCCGACCTCCCACCGTAACCGGGAACTCCCCGAAATTTTCCTCCCCTTGCTTCTACCATGGTTTTTTCTGTCATGGACGGCCCAAAGAATGTCATGCAGCTGCGTCTCCGGCCCGCCCAGGACGAAAAGCCCATTTTCTGTCATGATTTTTTATCATAGAAGTAGGAGCCCACCACATCTATGATGATACCGGGTTTTGTCACAATTATCGTCATTGAAGTGTCAAATGTATGACAGAAAAAAATTTCGTTCGGCCCAAAATGTCACGGATGTGTCTTTTTTTGTAGTGTTTGAGGAAACGCAAGGTAATGCTTCTGCGTCGGGACTTTGATGTGACCCTGTAGCACAACCGTTATTGGGGGAGAACTTGTCAGTGTACCCGAATCATGGTGGCTCTTGATAAAAAACCTAGTTGGTCTTGCCAACGTGCGAGAGCTCCAAAAACTGATCTGGCTTTGAATTGGATCACCCATCGGCATCATTAACTCGACCACTTTTTGGCAGCACACATAATGCAACCCTACTTTCTTGAATTTTTCTTCATCTGATGAATTGCGAGCTTCTCAATCCTTCAGAGAGATCCCTTCAAGAACTCAACACCACTGTGTGTAGTCCCCACGGTGGGTGCCAACTGTCGTGGATTTGTCATGGCAGATGTCCTGGTGTGAGGACTTAGTCGTGAGGCCAGCGCATATACATAGTAGCTTGAGAAGGGTTGAGCAAGACGAGAGACACGAGATTTTTACCCAGGTTCGGCCCCTCACGGTGGAGGTAAAATCCTACAGCCTGCTTCATTGATATTGATGGTGATGATCATGATTAGAAGGGTGCTCTATCTCGAGAGCCATTGACTTGTCTGTCTAAACCTAACTTGTGAAAAACATGTCCCTCTTGGGGTGCCCTATCCCTCCTTATATAAGTTGGAGGGCCGGGTTACATGTGGAGTCCTAGTAGGACTAGGACTACTCTATTACAAGCGGAGTCCTATTCTTGCTTCCTTTTCAAGGGAATATTCCTTATGCCTTTCATATTAAACCGGCCCACTATAACATGAGCTGGCCTTCCATGAACCGCCTTCTGGGCCTCCGGGTCTTGTTGCTCCTCTGACCTGCCTGCTGGGTCACCAATGAGTCACCTAGCTTGGTCGGGTCATCAGTGAGTGGAGAGATCCGGGCGGGTCATCACTGAGTCCCCAAGTCCGGCCGGGTCATACCGCGGGGTATATCCCCGACATGTTCTGAGGCGGATCCAGATGTAGCTGACCACTCCTATTTACCCCCAAGGTGTTTGCTCTACCTTTACATGATGATGTTAGTCATATCATGCATATGTTGCCTTGCAGTGCCTACGTTTGACATCATATATGTCATCTGCTTAGTTTAGACATGTTCTGTAATGCCACCTGTTTAGTTTCTATATCATATATGGGAATTATGCATTCTCATGTCTTTTAGCCAGCCATAATATATGTGAAATGTGCAATGCCATCCTGTTTAACCTTGCATCATATATTTGAATGATATCTTCCCCATCCTTTTGTTCTTTACATTTCCATTTGTTGACAATGTTTGTGCATTAAACTACTCTTCCTATGAATCAGCCATTTGGGTGGGAGATGGAAAAATCTGGAGTGAAAACAAGGCCTTCGGAGCAGACAGTGCTACCTGTCGAACCAGATCTCTTGTTGGGTCCCGATAGCTCCTCAGAGATGGATTCAGAGACAGATGACCAGTCCTATTTCCCCACCAAGGTGTATGCTCTAACTTGGCATGGTTATACTGCTCATATCATACATATGGTGTCTTGCATTGCATACTTTAGACAACATTTACACAATATTAAACACCAAGTTCTTAGTTCAGACATCATATATGCGGATGCCCTCTGCTTAGCATATAAATCACATATGTGAATTAAATCATGTGATCCTGATTACTTAGATAACTTGTATGTGAATTATGTCATGCCATCATGTTTAGTTATTCATCATATGTTTGAATTATGTTATGCTATGCTATCCGGTTTAGATAAACACAATATATGTGAAATTATTTCATGCTATCTATTTTAATTAAACAATATACATGTCAACTATTTCATTCCCCCTTTTTTCCACACTATCTATTGCATCTGTCTCTCATATAATGTATGTACATTCAACTATGTTTCCTGTTTATCAGCCATTTGAATTGGAGCGGGTGATGCCAGTATCTAGCAGAGTAAAAACACGGTCTTCAAATAAAACAGTGCTACCTCTTGGTGGAGATAGCACCCTGGTTGTACATGCACGAGAACCAGCCCTACCACACATAACCCAGACTCTCGCAAATTGTACCCCTACTACGATGGACAGAGAACTAGCTTCACCCAATCTAACCCCAACCCCAGTAGATAGTAACCCAGTTCCTGTTGACACAGCACCATCCCCACCACAGAGCTCCCAAACAAGAGCAGTTAGTAAGGCAGCTCCACTACCCAAAGGGCCAATACTACCACGACGAACCCCAACTCCACCAATTAGAACACCTATTCCCGTGGAGGAAGCACAACCAGCCAGTCGTAGTTTAGCATCTATCGCATTTGATGTTGTTAAATCCTATGTGTGTATCTTCCCATCTTGGAAATATTATACTGAAGATGGAGGAAAATGCTAGTTGCAGGTGTTTGTCTAGATGTTATGTGTAAGTAATGTTATTCATGGCAATTACTTTGCTTTGTCCTATACATTCTACCTCCATGATGGTTATAATACAACAAGTTTTCCCATTTTTCTCTATAGAGAAGAACCGATTTGGAAACTCAGGATGAGGTAACCTGTGCTAATTCCTCTACTATCTTCAAGAATGCTTGGTGGCAGTATCGGAATTACCTGAACAAAACATACTTCACTGGCAAAGAAACTCATCAGATTCCCTTATGTTCTCCTGAGACACATTTACTGGATAATGACTGGGAACGCCTTGTTCTGTACTGGTCCCGAACCAAGAATGTGGTAAGGTCTATGAGCTCATTTTCTATTTTTAAGTACTATATTCTTGCGTCTTATTATACCCTGAAGAACAACTGTTCTAATTTAAGATTCCATTGCTATCATGCATACGGCTTTGCTCTTGTATCACTGTATTTACTCATACAAACTTATTTTTAAATTGAAGGATCCAATCGAAACTCCAATGGCACAGCAGGTATGTTCATGCATGTTTCTTTAATAGGTTTGCTCTTATCAATAGTGTTGGGGAATGTAGCAATAATTCAAAATTTTCCTACGTGTCACCAAGATCAATCTAGGAGATACTAGCAATGAGAGAGAGGGAGTGCATCTTCATACCCTTGAAGATCACTAAGCGGAAGCGTTCAAGAGAATAGGGTTGATGGAGTCATACTCGTCGTGATCCAAATCGCCGATGATCCAAGTGCCGAACGGACGGCACCTCCGCGTTCAACACACATACGGAACGGAGACGTCTCCCGCGCCTTGATCCATCAAGGAGGAGGGAGAGGTTGAGGAAGAGAGTCCAACAGCAGCACAATGGCGTGGTGGTGATGGAGTGGCACTTCTCCGGCAGGGCTTCGCCAAGCTCACGCGGAGGAGGAGAGGTATTGGAGGGGAGTAGCTGCGCCAGGTGCAAGGGTGTGGCCGCCCTCCCACCCCTACACTATTTATAGGTGGGGAGAGGGGGGGCCGGCCCCCCTAGATCCCATCTAGGGTTGGGGGCGGCGGCCAAGGGGGGAGGAGTGCCTCCCAAGTCAAGTGCAGGCCCTCCCCCTTAGGGTTTCCCCTCTCCCATGCGCATGGGCCTTGGGGGGGCTGGTGCCCCTGGCCCATTAAGGCTAGCGAGGCCCCCTACAGCCCATCCTATTGTATTGGACGTGGTGGAACATTTTCCGGACCTCCGGACCCCTCCGGAATCCTCGGAACCTTCTGGAAGCTTCCCGGTACAATACCGGAAAAACCAAACAACAACTTTCCATATATAAATCTTTACCTCCGGACCATTCCGGAACTCCTCGTGACGTCCGGGATCTCATCAGGGACTCCGAACAACATTTGGTAATGACATACAAGTCTTCCTAATAACCCTAGCATCATTGAACCTTAAGTGTGTAGACCCTACGGGTTCGGGAACCATGCAGACATGACCGAGACATCTCTCTGGTCAATAACCAAGAGCGGGATCTGGATACCCATGTTGGATAACCACGATGTCAAGGATTCAGTCAATCCGGTATACAATTCCCTTTGTCTATCGGTACGATACTTGCCCGAGATTCGATCGTCGGTATCCCGATACCTCGTTCAATCTCGTTACCGGCAAGTCTCTTTACTCGTTCCGTAACACATCATCTCGTGATGAACTCCTTGGTCACATTGTGCACATTATGATGATTTCCTATCGAGTGGGCCCAGAGATACCTCTTTATTACACGGAGTGACAAATCCCAGTCTCGATTCGCGCCAACCCAACAGACACTTTCGGAGATACCCGCAGTGCACCTTTATAGCCACCCAGTTACGTTGTGACGTTTGGTACACCCAAAGCATTCCTATGGTATCCGGGAGTTGCACAATCTCATGGTCTAAGGAAATGATACTTGACATTAGAAAAGCTTTAGCATATGAACTACACGATCTTGTGCTAGGCTTAGGATTGGGTCTTGTCCATCACATCATTCTCCTAATGATGTATTCCCATCATCAACGACATCCAATGTCCATGGTCAGGAAACCATAACCATCTATCGATCAACGAGCTAGTCAACTAGAGGCTTACTAGGGACATGGTGTTGTCTATGTATCCACACATGTATCTGAGTTTCCTATCAATACAATTCTAGCATGGATAATAAACGATTATCATGAACAAGGAAATATAATAATAACTAATTTATTATTGCCTCTAGGGCATATTTCCAACAGTCTCCCACTTGCACTAGAGTCAATAATCCAGCTCACATCGCTATGTGATTAACACTCAAGGTCACATCCCCATGTCACTAACACCCAAAGAGTTTACTAGAGTCAATAATCTAGTTCACATTACCATGTGATTAACACTCAATGAGTTCTGGGTTTGATCATGTTATGCTTGTGAGAGATGTTATAGTCAATGGCTCTGAACCTTTCAGATCCGTGTGTGCTTTACGAATCTCTATGTCATCTTTTATATGCAGCTACCACGCTCTATTTGGAGCTATTCCAAATAACTGTTCTACTATACGAATCCGGTTTACTACTCATAATCATCCAGATTAGTGTCAAAGATTGCATCGGCGTAACCCTTTACGACGTACTCTTTTACCACCTCCATAAACGAGAAAATTCCTTAGTCCACTAGTTACTAAGGATAACCTTGACCGTTGTCCTGTGATCCATTCCTAGATCACACTTGTACCCCTTGACTGACTCATGGCTTGGCACACTTCAGATACGGTACACAATAGAGCATACTTTAGAGCCTACGTCTAAAGCATAGGGGATGACCTTCGTCCTTTCTCTCTATTCTGCCGTGGTCAGGTCTTGAGTTTTACTCAATACTCATACGTCATAACACAGCCAAGAACTCCTTCTTTGCCGATCTATTTTTGAACTCCTTCAAAATTCTGTCATGGTATGTGTTCATTTGAAAGCACTATTAAACGATTTTGATCTATCCTTATAGATCTTGATGCTCAATGTTCAAGTAGCTTAATCCAGGTTTTCCATTGAAAAACACTTTTCAAACAACCCTATATGCTTTCCAGAAACTCTACATCATTTCTAATCAACAATAGTCAATAACATATACTCATCAGAAATTCTATAGTGCTCCCACTCACTTCTTTGGAAATACAAGTTTCTCATAAACTTTGTATGAACCCAAAATCTTTGATCATCTCATCAAAGCGTACATTCCAACTCCGAGATGCTTACTCCAGTCCTTAGAATGATTGCTGGAGCTTCGCATACTTGTTAGCATCTTTCAGGATTGTCAAAAAACTTCTGGTTTTATCACATACAACCTTTCCTCAAGAAAAACATCGAGGAAACAATGTTTTGACATCCTATCTGCAAGATTTCATAAATAATGCAGTAACTGCTAACATAATTCCAACAGACTCTTAGCATCGCTACGAGTGAGAAAGTCTCATTGTAGTCAACTCCTTTGAACTTGTCGGAAAACATCTTAACGACAAGTCGAGCTTTCTTAATGGTGACATTTACCATCATTGTCCATCTTCCTTTTAAAAACCATCTACACCCAACAGCCTTACGACCATCAAGTAGTTCTTCCAAAGTCTATACTTTGTTTTTATACATGGATCCTCTCTCGGATTTTATGGCCTCGAGCCATTCGTCGAAATCCGAGCCCACCATCGCATCTCCATAGCTTGTAGGTTCATTGTTGTCTAGCAACATGACTTCCAAGACAGGATTACATACCACTCTGAAGTAGTATGCATCCTTGTCGACCTATGAGGTTTGGTAGTGACTTGATCTGAAGTTTCATGATCACTATCATAAGCTTCCACTTCAATGGTGTAGGTGCCACAGGAACAACTTCCTGTGCCCTAGTCCACACTAGTTGAAGTGATGGTTCAATAACCTCATCAAGTCTCCACCATCCTCCCACTCAATTCTTTTGAGAGAAACTTTTCCTTGAGAAAGGACCCGTTTCTAGAAACAATCACTTTTGCTTCCGGATCTGAAATAGGAGGTATACCCAACTGTTTTGGGTATTCTATGAAGATGCATTTATCCGCTTTGGGTTCGAGCTTATCGGCCTGAAACCTTTTCACATAAGCATCGCAGCCCCAAACTTTTAAGAAACGGCAGCTTAGGGTTTTTCTAAACCATAGTTCATACAGTGTCGTCTCAACGGAATTGTGTGGTGCCCTATTTATAGTGAGTGCGATTGTCTCTAATACCTAACCCATAAACGATAGAGGTAATTCGATAAGAGACATCATGGTATGCACCATATCCAATAGGGTGCAGGTGCAGTTGTGATGTTCGGACACACCATCACACAATGGTGGTCCAGGTGGTATTAGTCGTGAAACAATTTCCATAATGTCTTAATTGTGTGCCAAACTCGTAACTCGGATATTCATCTCTATAATCATATCACACACATTTTATCCTCTTGTCACGACGATCTTCAACTTCACTCTGAAATTACTTGAACCTTTCAATAATTCAGACTTGTGTTTCATCAAGTAAATATACGCAGCATCTACTTGAATCATCTGTGAAGTAAGAACATAACGATATCCACTGCATGCCTCAGCACTCATTGGACTGCACACATCAAAATGTATTACTTCCAACAAGTTGCTTTCTTGTTCCATCTTACTGAAAATGAGGCCTTTTAGTCATCTTGCCCAGGTGGTATGATTTGCATGTCTCAAGTGATTCAAAATCAAGTGAGTCCAAATGATCCATCTACATGGAGTTTCTTCATGCATATCTACCAATAGACATGGTCCGCATGTCTCAATCTTTTCAAAATGAGTGAGACCAAAGATCCATCAACATGGAGCTTCTTCATGCGTTTTATACCAACATGACTCAAATGGCAGTGCCACAAGTATGTGGTACTATCATTACTATCTTATATCTTTTGGCATGAACATGTGTATCACTACGATCGAGATTCAATAAACCATTCATTTTAGGTGCAAGACCATCGAAGCTATTATTCAAATAAATAGAGTAACCATTATTCTCCTTAAATGAATAACCGTGTTGCGATAAACATAATCCAATCATGTCTATGCTCAACGCAAACACCAAATAACAATTATTTCGGTTTAACACCAATCTCGATGGTAGAGGGAGCGTGCGATGTTTGATCACATCAACCTTGGAAACACTTCCAACACATATCGTCATCTCACCTTTAGCTAGTCTCCACAGCCTTTTATTTCGAGTTACTAACGCTTAGCAACCGAACCAGTATTTATTACCCTGGTGCTACTATGAGTACTAGTAAAGTACACAATAATATGACGTATATCCGAAATACTTCTCTCGACCTTGCCAGCCTTCTCATCTACCAAGTATCTAGGGTAGTTCTGCTTCAGCGACCGTTCCCCTCATTATAGAAGCACTTAGTCTCGGGTTTGGTTCAACCTTGGGTTTCTTCACTAGAGCAGCAACTGATTTGCCATCTCATGAAGTATCCCTTATTTCCCTTGCCCTTCTTGAAACTAGTGTTTTAACCATCAACAATTGATGCTCCTACTTGATTTCTACTTTTGCGGTGTTAAACATCGCGAGTTGCTCAAGGACCATCAAGTCTATCCCTGATATGTTATAGTTCATCACGTAGCTCCAATAGCTTGGTGGCAGTCACTATGGAGAACCATCACTTTCTCATCTGGAAGATTAACTCCCACTCGATTCAAGCAATTGCAGTACTCAGACAATCTGAGCACATGCTCAACGGTTGAGTTTTTCTCCCTTAGTTTGCAGGCTTAAGAAACTTGTCAGAGGTCTCATACCTCTTGACGTGAGCACTAGTCTGAAATTCCAATTTTAGTCTTTGGAACATCTCATATGTTCTGCGACGTTTCAAAAACATCTTTGGTGCCATAATTCGAAACTGTTTGCATTACGCACTGAACTATCACGTAGTCATCAAAACGTGTATGTCAGATGTTTCCCAACATCTATAGACGACGCTCGAGGTTCAACGCACTGAGCGGTGCATTAAGGACATAGCCCTTCTGTGCAGCAATGAGGACAATCCTCAGTTCACGGACCCAGTCTGCATAATTGCTACTGTCAACTCTCAACTAAATTTTCTCTAGGAACATATCTAAAATAGTAGAACCAAAGCGTGAGCTACGACATAATTTGCAAAGACCATTTGACTATGTTCATGATAATGAAGTTCATCTAATCAAATTATTCAATGAACTCCCACTTAGATAGACATCCCTCTAGTCATCTAAGTGATACATGATCCGAGTCAACTACGCCGTGTCCAATCATCACGTGAGACGGACTAGTCATCATCGGTGAACATCTTCATGTTGATCGTATCAACTATACGACTCATGTTCGACCTTTCGGTCCTCCGTGTTCCAAGGCCATGTCTGTACATGCTAGGCTCTTCAAGTTAAACTAAGTGTATTGCGTGTGTAAATCCGGCTTACACCCGTTGTATGCGAACGTTAGAACTTATTACACCCGATCATCACGTGGTGCTTCGGAACAACGGACCTTAGCAACGGTGCACAGTTAGGGCGAACACTTTCTTGAAATTATTGCAAGGGATCATCTTATTTATGCTACCATCGTCCGAAGCAAATAAGATGTAAACATGACAAACATCACATGCAAATCATAAAGTGACATGATATGTCCAATATCATCTTGCGCCTTTGATCTCCATCTTTGAGGCGCGGCATGAACACCATCGTCACCAGCATGACACCATGATCTCCATCATCATGTCTTCATGAAGTTGCCTCGCCAACTATTACTTCTACTACTATGGCTAACGGTTAGCAATAAAGTAAAGTAATTACATGGCGTTTTTATTAACACACAGGTCATAAATAAATTAAGACAACTCCTATGGCTCCTGCCGGTTGTCATACTCATCGACATGCAAATCGTGATTCCTATTACAAGAACATGATCAATCTCATACATCACATATATCATTCATCACATCCTTTTGGCCATATCACATCACATAGCATACCCTGCAAAAACAAGTTAGACGTCCTCTAATTGTTGTTGCATGTTTTACGTGGCTGCTATGGGTTTCTAGCAAGAACGTTTCTTACCTACGCAAAACCACAACGGTGATATGCCAATTGCTATTTACCCTTCATAAGGACCCTTTTCATCGAATCCGATCCAACTAAAGTGGGAGAGACAGACACCCGCTAGCCACCTTATGCAACTAGTGCATGTCAGTCGGTGGAACCTGTCTCATGTAAGAGTACGTGTAAGGACGGTCCGGGCCGCTTCATCCAACAATGACGCCGAATCAAGATAAGACTAGTAACATCAAGCAAATTGAAAAAATCATCGCCCAAAACTACTTTGTGTTCTACTCGTGCATAGAATCTACGCATAGACCTAGCTCATGATGCCACTGTTGGCGAACATAGCAATAATTCAAAATTTTCCTATGTGTCACCAAGATCAATCTAGGAGATACTAGCAACGAGAGAGAGGGAGTGCATCTACATACCCTTGAAGATCGCTAAGTGGAAGTGTTCAAGAGAACGGGGTTGATGGAGTCGTACTCGTCGTGATCCAAATCACCGATGATCCAAGCGCCGAACGGACGGCACCTCCGCGTTCAACACATGTACGGAACGGAGACGTCTCCCGCGCCTTGATCCAGCAAGGAGGACGGAAAGGTTGAGGAAGAGAGTCCAACAGTAGCACAACAGCGTGGTGGTGATGGAGTGGCAGTTCTCCGGCAGGGCTTCGCCATGCTCACACGGAGGAGGAGAGGTATTGGAGGGGAGGGGCTGCGCCAGGTGCAAGGGTGTGGCCACCCTCCCACACCTACACTATTTATAGGTGGGGAGAGAGGGGGCCGGCCCCCCTAGATCCCATCTAGGGTTGGGGGCGGCGGCCAAGGGGGGGAGGAGTGCCTCCCAAGTCAAGTGGAGGCCCTCCCCCTTAGGGTTTCCCCTCTCCCATGCGCATGGGCATTGGGGGGGCTGGTGCCCCTGGCCCATTAAGGCTAGGGAGCCCCCCTACAGCCCATGCTGCTGTATTGGACGTGGTGGAACATTTTCTGGACCTCCAGACCCCTCCGGAATCCTCCGGAACCTTCCGGAAGCTTCCCTCTGGACCAATACCGGAAAAACCGAACAATAACTTTCATACATAAATCTTTACCTCTGGACCATTCCGGAACTCCTCGTGACGTCTGGGATCTCATCCGGGACTCCGAACAACATTCGGTAATCACATACAAGTCTTCCTAATAACCCTAGCGCCATCGAACCTTAAGTGTGTAGACCCTACGGGTTCGGGAACCATGCAGACATGACCGAGACATCTCTCTGGTCAATAACCAACAGCGGGATCTGGATACCCATGTTGGCTCCCACATGTTCCACGATGATCTCATCGGATGAACCACGATGTCGAGGACTCAGTCAATCCCATATACAATTCCCTTTGTCTATCAGTACGATACTTGCCTGAGATTCGATCATCGGCATCCCGATACCTCGTTCAATCTCGTTACCGGCAAGTCACTTTACTCATTCCATAACACATCATCCCGTGATCAACTCCTTGGTCACATTGTGCACATTATGATGATGTCCTACCGAGTGGGCCCAGAGATACCTCTCCGTTACATGGAGTGACAAATCCCTGTCTCGATTCGTGCCAACCCAACAAACACGTTCGGAGATACCCGCAGTGCACCTTTATAGCCACCCAGTTACGTTGTGACGTTTGGTACTCCCAAAGCATTCCTACAGTATCCGGGAGTTGCACAATGTCATGGTCTAAGGAAATGATACTTGACATTAGAAAAGCTTTAGCATACGAACTACACGATCTTGTGCTAGGCTTAGGATTGGGTCTTGTCCATCACATCATTTTCCTATGATGTGATCCCGTCATCAACGACATCCAATGTCCATGGTCAGGAAACTGTAACCATCTATCGATCAACGAGCTAGTGAACTAGAGGCTAACTAGGGACATGGTGTTGTCTATGTATCCACACATGTATCTGAGTTTCCTATCAATACAATTCTAGCATGGATAATAAACGATTATCATGAACAAGGAAATATAATAATAACTAATTTATTATTGCCTCTAGGGCATATTTCCAACAAATAGCTCTGTTGATTTCAATTTCAATTGTGTACACAGTTGACTTCTCATATCATGCACATTACTAGCATCGCAACAGAGCCAATAGTGTTGTTGTACATGTAGACTCGTGGTACCCATTTGAAATCTTGTTGTGCCGTGTAGTTTCCCACACTTTGTATTCTTTCAGTGCTGCTTTGTTTTGAACTGATATGATTTGAAATGTGTCTCTATTTTGATTTGGCAAGACAATGCAGTGACCATAGGACATAGATATATGTTTGTTTGATGCTTTCATTGTGTACTACTTGGCAATAGAAGACTTGGTAGTTTAATCCTGTCCACCTCACTGATGAACTGGTTCACCGAAATGCATATACTAATACAAGCTAAACCTATTATGTGTCTGCTTGTTTGTTCTTTTAGAATGCTGACGGAATATTGGGGAAGAGTGCCTTATTAAGAAATTGTAAAGGAAGTAATGCAGATAAGGTTCAGGATAGTGAGACATCCTTGTTGGTCTCCAACAAAGCTGATAAAACAGCTAAGGAAACCTATCTTGAAGACAGTGAGACAACCCCAAAGTCCTGTCTTGGTTTAGTGTTCGAGTTACTAGCCACTACTGCTTGCACAAGCTATTCAAACTCACTGTCTAAATCAGTTTGGTTTCTTGAGTCTCAACTACAAGCTGCAAGACATCGATCAGCTATGCTGTGACAAGAAGTGGATGGACCACGGAAGTCCCTGGAGCATTCAAATGTATACTTTCTGGTGCAACAACAAGCGTTGGAGGATTTTAGTGCCAAACAGGACAAAGCTAATAAGATTGCTAAGCTTATTGCGAACATGGTAGATACCTAGGATAATGTTTCTTGAGCTCTTCTGAAGTTGCTTCAGTTATGGACTTGTTTCGCTGCCGCATTTATTTGCAGTGGTGACCAGTTGTCACAGCCCTAGAATTTGGTTGCAGTTAGTTACATAAGCATTCATGTCATCATGTTTAATTTCAAATGAATTTGAAATGGGGGATGTTCAACCCTAGAATGAAATGGAATTCAAATAGGTTCAACCTATAAATATTTTCAATGATCCCAAAATTCCCTTAAAAATGTTCATAATTTAGGGAAAAGGTGAAAACCTTATCCTGTGATGATGCATATTTTTCATTGGCATTTTATGTCTTTGAATTAACTGACTACTTATTTGAATTGGAGTTGTAAAATTCTATAAGTAATATTATAGCTCCAATAATTTTGGAAAATATGGTGGGGCTCTGTAATAATCCATTTTGCGTCCTCAAAGTTTTTCCAGAATTTATAAGAAATGATTTGGTGTTAAACTAAATCAAAACAGAGGCAAACAATTAGAAAACAAAAGCATATTAGAAAACAGAAAAGGGAGAGAGAGAAGTGTTTAGCTGTAGCCCACCTGGCACAGCCACCTAGCACAGCACAGGAGGCCCAGCCCACAAGGGCATCCTTGTATTCTAACCCTGCCAGAAGGCAGAGGCGAACCAGAGCAAGGCGCCGGCCATGCCAGATCCTGCTTCACCCTGGCGAGCTCCCCTTCATCCCATCAGTGTCTGGAGAATGCGCTGGCCCCTCTCGCTTTCCCCTCCTCTCTCTAGACCTCCCTCGAGCTCATCCCCTCCTCTGCTCCCTCCCTTCTCTCTGTTCGAGAGCGCCCGAGAACGCCGATGAGCACCGCCGCGCCCACTGCCTCCCCCTCGCTTCTCCGACCGTGTCCAGAGCTCCACGACGACACAAGGCTACTTGACGACGAAGCAGGCGATCCCGGAGGCACCGTAGCGATGCCATCGCCGTCTTCTCCACCATTGGTCACCGGACCTCCCCGTTGTCAATTCGCTGGCTCCTGGATTCCCCCGAGCGTGGTGACCAACTACTCTGCATCTCTGTGAGCTCATGAATCTTTCCCCGCTAGCACCGCTATCGATTTCGTCCTCTAACCCGCCTAGCCGTCGTGGCCGTGAGCTTGTTGCCGCCAGCCATGGCGCCGCCGTGGCCATAGATGCCTTAGCTCGCGCCTGAGCACGCCCTCGGGATTACGATGTTCCCAGGAGCCGAAAGCACCCATCGGTTCATACGTAGCTGCACCAAAGCATCGTCTTCGTCGGTGCCTAAGCTCCGGCCGCCGCCTCTCTCGCTGCAGTTGCCACTACCGGCCACCCCAGCCGCAACTGCAGCCAACGCTGGACGCGCCGCGTCGCGGCCGTTCCAACGATACCTGCCGCACGTCCTCCCGATGCCGGAGTTGGCCGGACGGCGAACGCCGCCGTGCTCCAGTTATCGCCGACACTAACCCGCTGACGTGGGACCATCATTAGGGCCTAATTACTAGTTAGTTAACCCACTGACCGTTGGGCCCCAACCGTGTTAACTGATAATTAGGTTTTAACTAAATCATGTGAGCCACTGTGTGACTGGCATGTAGCACCCAACCATCAGGTTTGACCTGCGATGATGTTGTTGACTAGCTGACGTCAGCATGACGCACTGATGACACAGTTATCATTTTCCTGGATTATTTCTAATTCTGAATGATTTGGAAATTCCAGAAAATGTTTACAACTTCTAAAAATCATAGAAAATAATCTATAACTCAGATTGAAAAGATTTATATATGAAAAATTATCAGAAAAATCCAATCTATCCATTTGTACTAGTTTCATGCATGTCCAAGCAACTTATACCTACTGTATAAGTGAAATCACTTAAATGGCATATGAATAATCACATATGGTGTTTGAATTTGAATCTTGGATTCAAACCAACTTCGTTTAAATTGTTGCTAGTTGCATTAGCTCAGACCACAACATATTGCCATGTCATGATCATGCATCATATTGCTGCATTGCATTGATTGTGTTCCTTCTTTGTTGCCGGTCTTTGTCCCCTCTCAGTAGACGTGGTTCCGACGATGAGATCGATGAAACCGATGAAGACCTATACTATCTTCAGAAGTGCCAGGCAAGCAAAACCCCCTTTTTCATCCCGATACAATCCCACTCTCTAGCTTCTGCTCTCTTTTACTGCATTAAGATAACAACGCTTCAACTGTTACAGGCTGCGGTAGTTGAACCCCTTTCCTCTGCATGACCTGTCTTTGCCACAGTAAATAAATGAAACCCACTAGCATGAGTAGGAGTTGTTTGAGCCCGGATGTGCCTACTCATTCATGCTTGTTGTCATGCCTGCTACTGCTTAGAGTTGAGTCAGGTCTGATTCATCGGGGATGAATTGGAATGTGGTGAACAGGTCTTTCTGTTGAGAGCTAAGTGTGTGAACACGATATGTTAAAGGTAGTGGTGAGAGGCCATGTAGGAGTACACTCCTCAAGAACTGAGTTCTTTGTTTGTGATCCATGAACAGTTACTACCACACATTGGGTTCCGGTAACTCGACCCCTCTTGGCTTATTAATCGCCTCGATCTCTGTCCAGGAGTTGCAACTAATTTCTGGTGTTTGTAGGATATGTGTTGGGGGTCGTGCATAGCGCTGGCCCTAGGGGTGGGCTATGATGTGGTAGAGACACGAGGCACGGTGTACAAAGACACCCGTTTGGTGCCTCGGGAACCCTGCTATCATCGTTTGGGGTTGTGAGCGAAACCCCGACCGGATCTCCTTGCGGATGGAACCCAAATAGGCGATAAACCTGGACTAGAGACTTGTGTGTATAGTCAGGTCGTGGATAACTCCCTCGCCAGGCTTCCGCTTGAAGGTTGCCGAGATACAAGACGTGTACATGGTAGTAAGTGGCGAGAGCGTGTGTGAAGAAGTACACCCCTGCAGGGTTATAAATGATCTATTCGAATAGTCGCCTCCGCGGTAAAGGACCTCTGGGTTGCCTATACAGTTCATAGACAAGTGAAAGTGGATATTCTAAAATGCGCAAGATAATCGTGAGTGCTATGGATGGCGTCCTCGTAGGGAGACGGGAGCGGATCCATAGTGGTGTATTGATATGGTGAATATGTGGACTTGTGTGCGCCACCCCAAAAGAGTTACTTGCAGACGTAGTTCAGGATAGCCACTGAGTCAAAGCGGGCTTGCTGCAGTTAAACTCAACCACCCCCTTTGTTGATACTGATGCATATGTAGCTAGTTCTAATGTATGTCTTGCTGAGTACATATGTACTCACGTTTGCTGAATTTATGTTTTTGCAGAGAGACTTCAGTCTCAGTGGTAGTTCCGTGTGGACTTCGGCGTTTAGCTTGTTACCTCATCTATGATCTTGTACCTTTGGCAGGATCTTGTAGATAGTCAGTTTTCTCAACCCTTTTCATTTGTAGTTGTCTGTACTCAGACATGTTATTCTTCCGTTGTTTGTATGCTTTGAATGTTGGGTCGTGAGACCCATGTTGTAATATCTGGCTCCTCGGAGCCTAATGAATAAATACTTTGAGTTATAGAGTTATGTTGTGATTCCATGTTGTATTTGCACATATCGAGCATATTGTGTGTATGTTATTGAAATGCTTGGTATGTGTGGGATCCGACAACCTAGTTGTTTATACTTGGTAGCCTCTCTTATGGGGAAATGTCTCCTAGTGCTTCCACTGAGCCATGGTATCTTGCTACTGCTCCAGAACACATAGGCTGGCCGGCATCTGTCCTTCTTTGTTCCTGTGTCTGTCCCTTGGGGGAGATGTCACGCGGTGACTACCGGAGTCCTGTTAGCCCAGCTGCTACAGCCCAGATTCACTCGCTGATGACCGACACACTCGTTGTTGGGTCATGTATGCATGTCCCTGTAAGTTAGTGCCACTTTGGATTCACGACTAGTCATGTCGGCCTGGGTTCTTTGTCATATCGATGCTAGCGACACTATCATATACGTGAGCCAAAAGGCGCAAACGGTCCCAGGCCAGGTAAGGTGGCACCCGTGGGAATACCATGCGTGAGGCCGCAAAGTGATATGATGTGTTACATGCTAGATCGGTGTGACTTAGGATCGGGGTCCTGATAGCTTTGGTATTAGAGCCTGACTGCCTGTAGGATTACCAAGCCAAATTGGTCGAAGTTGAGTCTAGAAATTCTTTAGTTATATAAGGGAATTGATCGTGGAAGGGAACGTAAGGCTCTTTTTACTCCTTATGCCTTATGCCCTTCTGATCTGAGTCATCCTATCTTTCCTACGGGGTTAAGAAACTAGGCATTCTTATCTATCTATCAGGATGACGAGTTACTATGATAGAGACTTATAGGATTGATGGTTTCAAGCCTCGGTTTAGTTCCTACTACTTCCGTGTGTTCATAACTGGCCTCAGAACCTTGATATTGTGATGTTAAGTGGTTATGCCACCATTTTGCAGGATGTCTCAAATCTTTTTAAGCATTTACAGCCGTTATGTTGTCCAAGTCATCCCAGGTTTCTAAATAGTTTGATGCAATTGCAAATCTTTCTTCCTGTTCCCGATGTCCTTTGGGCCAGATTAACCACACTAACCAGTGTGTTGAGGTAGTCTGTTGCCTGTACATATATGTTGAAGCTATTATTATGACCCTAGGTGTCTTAGAGGATCACCTAGTAATCTAACCATGTTTTGTGTTCCCAGTGTGATGATTCTGGCCGTCATTCTTGAAAGCATCCCATGATGCCATTTAGTTAGAAGGCCTTCTATTTTTGGGTTCTTCAGCCCAAGATTCACTCTACTTACCTCGAGTTGGTAGTGTTTGCTCATTACTTTAGGATATTAGTAACCTTTGTGATAGTCTTTGAGGTTCATGGTATATCATTCTTCCAATACCATGGACCAATATGGCAGAAGTTCTTTTGAACCAAAAGATCACAACCAGAGTGCTCTTGATGAGTACTCCATTCATATTGTGACTCTGCCAGTCCTCCTCTTCTGCATGGGTTATCCGAAAAATATGTTGAACTTGCTCGACATACTAAACTATGCATCCACAACCCAGAAAGATATATGTTCCTTGAGTTGTCCCTCTTTAATTGTTATTCTGACCCTAGTATATCAGTTGATAGTCAGGAGTAGTTGTACATTCATGCTCATCGATACCTCATATTCATGTGGTCTGTCAAGCCATTCTATTCTGGAATGGCTAGGAGAAACAAACTCCAGTACCTTGTCCACTTCGAGGATTGGGTCAAAGTAGTTGTATTCCGTGGATCAAAATGCCAATCCAGCCTTTGCTCCGTTCTAGCTTGGAGTGTTACCATCTTTATGTCAAGAATGTCATGAGAATTGCACCACCTCTTATGAATTCTTGACGCAGTGATACTTCTCGCCATCATTATTCATTCCTTGGTCTCCTGTTGTTGTAACCAGAATGCCGACAAGTGAACTGTGATGTGTGAAATTAATACTCCTAGCAACCTCATTGCTTGGTAGTTAATGGACAATACTCTCACTCTTAGCGTGTTGGATATTGAACCATCATTCTAAGATTGATCGTGCTACCTAGTCCATTTTCCCTGGTGCACTCCTCGATCAATGAGATAGGATTGTGTCACTCCATCACTCTCTTGGTCACATCATCTTGCCCTGAAAAGCAAGATTATTCTCGAGCTTAGTAACATATCGCTGGTTCGTGATTGTTTGAATATCTTCTCGGAAGTATTATGAGGTTGTCAGCTGACCGCTATGTTGAGTTCATGATCAAGTTGGTTTCTTGTAACCACCCCTTCTCTAGGAATCTGTGTTGGATACCCCTGAGCTAGTTGGTTAAGCCAAACAACAACTTGGAGAGTTGGAGGATAAAGGCTTGTCTAGCTTAGTTCATTTCAAGGGATATAATTGTGTGTGTTGAAGAAAGATGATATGTTCATCGATTGGTCCCTATGATAGTTGTTGGACCTATTGTCTTATCAAAACTTCGATTTGAGTGTGGGCTATCCTCAAATCAAATCAGAACCAACAATGTTCTTAATGTTGTCTTACTCATGGTTTTTCCTCGAGCATTCTCCGTTATATCTTTTGTTTTGACCAATGCCATCGCCTTGTTCACATAGTTCTGGAATTCCATCTTCATGGGAATCTTGATGACTTGTTGTTGATCCCATCAGCAACATCTTTATCTCCTCCATGATTCGTGTTGAACATCCAACTAGTGTTGGAAACTTCTAAAAGCATTATCTTCATGCCCCGTTCATGAATCATATGTTGGATGAAAGAAGTGACTTTCTCTGATTCACGTGCATTTGGTGCAAGTTGTCGCCGTGAGTTCGAGAAAGATTGTTTTGGTTTCCTATGGTACCATCCCAAGTTATTTATGCATGTGCGAATGTATTCTATGGTTTGGTAGATTAATTACCTCCACTCCATATGAATTCCCTAGCACACAAAACCACTGATTGATTTGCTCAGGGAGAAGAAGTTCCTTCTTAAGAATCATGACTTATGTTAGGACTTCATTATCCTCGATGATGGTTCCCAACCTAAACTCAGTAGTGTTTTATCATAAGACTACTACATGGTCATGCTTGTCTAGTACAGCGTGTTCACATGTGTGTAGCAGAACCACTCATGTTTTGGAGCTTGCTACCGTAGTTCCTCTCCCGAGAATCTCGCAACGTCATCTCGCCGATTTGTGTTGCAACCTTTCCTTCTCAGACGTTGTCTGAATTATCCTGTTACCAACCAGATTTGAATCTCAAGCAGAGATGATGGTTAGAACTTCTTCCAAGAACTATGATATAGGTTCCAGTGAAGTGGACGCACCTAGCTGGAAGCACTATTATTGTAGTATCTTAATTAAGCTGTTTGGTCACTTCCCATGAGGATTTCGCATGACTTATTCGAGAAGTTGTTCCTTATGGATCCTTTGTCTTCCCATAGTCCGACCTATACTTTATGGTGACGTTAATGCTTTAAGTATGACTGTGGTATGTAGAACATCAAGGAGAACATTAGAAGCGAAGTGCTAAATGTCTCTCGGTCGATCATCCAGATTTTGTTTCCTTGGCATCGCTAAGGTGAAATCTGAGAAAGTGTTGTCTTCCTTTGCATCTGCATTCTCCATCATTGTTCACCATGGTAGTATGATGTGTTCCCAGGATCCTTGGCATGGATGTTGGTAAGATCTTGATGAGTATGGAAATGCTATAGTTCTTGAAAGCACACTCAGTTACAAGGTTATATCATCGGTATCAATTGGAAGCTCCTATTTGCCGAGTTGTTCTATAACTCTAGTTTCTTTTCCAAACTAAGTATGCCATTCCTTTGAACTCCTTCCAATGATCATTTATGAACTGCCTTAGCCTGGTATGAAGAGTTTCAATGACCCTTGTATCAAAAGTAATTCTTTTTGCCACTTAAGGGAATAGTTATGTCACACCTTCCGTAAGGTGCTCCATTGTGGTATTAAGGGCAATATATCTCCTCGCTACTCTGAAGCTAGTGCACCATGTTTTCAAGCATGGAATTTTTGCCTACCAAATTAAATGTTCGTCATCAGATCCTTACCATCATCTCTGGTGTGTGTTTTCTGTATCAACTCAAGAGGTGTTCTAATGTCTCATCTCGTGAGTTCGTCGTGAGTTGCTCGATCTTTGAGAAGATCAATTCTTGTAGGGTTTCCCATTCTTTTGGTCGTCGTGTTGGATGAAGATCTCGAAAGCAAAGACGTCAAGATCAATTTGAATCAATGAATCAACATCTTCGAGAAGGGAAATTGGATCATGAAGATCGTGTTAGCTCGGTGCCCCCTCTGTCTTCTTACCACACGTCTTGAATCTCGGGACGAGATTCTTGTTTAGTGGGGGTGAGTTGTCACAGCCCTAGAATTTGGTTGCAGTTAGTTGCATAAGCATTCATGTCATCATATATAATTTCAGATGAATTTGAAATGGGGGATGTTCAAACCTAGCATCAAATGGAACTCAAATAGGTTCAACCCAAATATATTTTCAATGATCCCAAAATGGCCTTAAAAATGTTCATAATTTAGGGGAAAAGGTGAAAACCTTATCCTGTGATGATGCATATTTTTCATTGGCATTTTAGGTCTTTGAATTAACTGACTACTTATTTGAATTGGAGTTATAAATTTCTATAAGTAATATTATAGCTCCAATAATTTTGGAAAATATGGTGGGCTCTGTAATAATCCATTTTGCATCCTCAAAGTTTTTCCAGAATTTATAAGAAATGATTTGGTGTTAAACTAAATCGAAACAAAGGCAAACAGTTAGAAAACAAAAGCAAATTAGAAAACAGAAATGAGAGAGAGAGAAAGAGAGAGAAGTTTTTAGCTGTAGCCCACCTCGCACAGCCACCTGGCACAGCACATGAGCCCCAACCCATAAGGGCATCCTTGTCTTCTACCCCTGCCAGAAGGCAGAGGCGAACCAGAGAACGACGCCGACCGTGCAGCTCCTGCTTCGCGCTAGCGAGCTCCCCTTCATCCCAACAGCGCCTGGAGAATGCGTTGACCCCTCTTGCTTTCTCCTCCTCTCTCTGGATCTCCCTCGAGCTCATCCCCTCCTCTACTCCCTCCCTTCTCTCTATTCGTGAGCGCCCGAGAACGCCGATGAGCACCGCCACGTCCACCGCCTCCCCGTCACTTCTCCGACCGTGTCCAGAGCTCCACGACAACACAAGGCTACTCGACGAAGAAGCAGGCGATCCCGGAGGCACCGCAGCAACGCCATCGCCGTCTTCTCCACCACCGGTCACCGGACCTCCCCGTCGTTGATTCGCTGGCTCCCGGACGCCCCCGAGCGTGCTGACCAACTACTCCACCTCCCTGTGAGCTCACGAATCTTCCCCCGCTAGCGCCGCTATCAATTTTGTCCTCTAACCCGCCTAGCCATCGTGGCCGTGAGCCTGTTGCCGCCGGCCATGGTGCCGTCGTGGCCATAGATACCTTAGCTCACGCCTGAGCACGCCCTCGGGATTGCGATGTTCCCAGGAGCCGAAAGCACCCATCGGTTCGTCCGTAGCTGCACCATAGCATCGTCTTCATCGGTGCCTGAGCTCTGTCTGTCGCCTCGCTTGACGCAGTTGCCGCTACTGGCCACCCTAGCCGCAACCACAGCCACCACTGGACGCGCCGCGTCGCGGCCATTCCAACGAGACCAGCCACACGTCCTCCCGATGTCGGAGTTGGCCGGACGGCGAACGCCGCCATGCTCCGGTTTTCACTGGCACTAACCCGCTGATGTTGCACCATCATTAGGGCCTAATTACTAGTTAGTTAACCCCCTGACCAACTGACTGCTGAGCCCCAGCCGTGTTAACTAATAGTTAGGTTTTAACTAAATCCTGTTAGCCACTGTGTGACTGACATGTAGGCCCCAGCCGCCAGGTTTGACCTGGGCTGACATTGTTGACTAGCTGCCATCAGCATGACACACTGATGACGCAGGAATCATTTTCCTGGATTATATCTAATTCTAAATGATCTGGAAATTCCAAAAAATGTTTAGAACTTCTAAAAATCATAGAAAATAATCTATAACTCAGATTGAAAAGATCTATATATGAAAAATTATCAAAAAAATCCAATCTATCCATTGGTACTGGTTTCATGCATGTCCAAGAAACTTATACCTACTATATAAGTAAAATAAATTAAATGGCATATGAATAATCACATATGGAGTTTTAATTTGAATCTTGGATTCAAACCAACTTCATTTAAATAGTTGCTAGTTGCATTAGCTCAAACCACAGCATATTGCAATGTCATGATCATGCATCATATTGCTACATTGCATTGATTGTGTTCCCTCTCTGTTGCTGGTATGTGTCCCCTCTCAGTAGACGTGGTTCCGGCGATGAGATCGATGACACCGATGAAGAACTATACTATCTTCAAAAGTGCCAGGCAAGCAAAACCCCCTTGTTCATTCCGATACAATCCCACTCTCTCGCTTCTGCTCTCTTTTACTGCATTAAGACAACAACGCTTCAACTGTTACAGGCTGCGGTAGTTGAACCCCTTTCCTCTGCATGACCTGCCTTTGCCATAGTAAATAGATGAAACCCACTAGCATGAGTAGGAGTTGTTTGAGCCCTGATGTGCCTACTCATTCATGCTTGTTGTCATGCCTACTACTGCTTAGAGTTGAGTCAGGTCTGATTCGTCGAGGATGAATTGGAATGTGGTGAAAATGTCTTACTGTTGAGAGCTAAGTGTGTGCACACAATTTGGTAAAGGTGCGGTGAGAAGCCATGTAGGAGTACATGGTGGGTTGTCTCATTGAAACCGTCCACAAGAACTGAGTTCTGTGTTTGTGATCCATGAACAGTTACTACCACACATTGGGTTCCGGTAACTCGACCCCTCTTGGCTTATTAATCGCCTCGATCTCTGTCTAGGAGTTGCAACTAGTTTTTGGTGTTTGTAGGATATGTGTTAGGGGCCGTGTGTAGCGCTGATGCTAGGGGTATGCTATGATGCGGTAGAGACACGAGGCACGGTGTACCGAGATGTCAGTTTGGTGCCTCGGGAACCCTACTCTCATCATTTGGGGCCGTGAGCAAAACCCTGGCCGGATCTCCTTGCGGATGGAACCCAAATAGGTGATAAACCTAGACTAGAGACTTGTGTGGCTAGTCAGGTCATGGACGACTCCCTCGCCAGGCTTCCGCTTGAAGGTTGCCGAGATACACGACGTGTACATGGTGGTAAGTGGCAAGAGCGTGTGTGAAGAGGTACGCCCCTGCAGGGTTATAAATGATCTATTCGAATAGCCGCATCCGTGGTTAAGGACCTCTGGGTTGCCTATACAGTTCATAGACAAGTGAAAGAGATACTCTAAAATGCGCAAGATAAGCGTGAGTGTTATGGATGGCGTCCTCGTAGGGAGACGAGAGCGGATCCATACTGGTGTATTGATATGGTGAATTGTGTACTCGTGTGAGCCACCCCAAAAGAGTTACTTGCAGACATAGTTCAGGATAGCCACTGAGTCAAAGCTGGCTTGCTGCAGTTAAACTCCACCACCCCTTTGTTGATATTGATGCATATGTAGCAAGTTCTGATGTAAGTCTTGCTGGGTACATTTGTACTCACGTTTGCTTAATTTATGTTTTTTGCAGAGAGACTTCAGTCTCACTTGTAGTTCCGCGTGGACTTCGACGTTTAGCTTGTTACCTCATCTAAGATCTTGTACCCTTGGGAGGATCTTGTAGATAGTCAGGCTTCTCAACCCTTTTCATTTGTAATTGTTTGTACTCAGACATGTTATGCTTCTGTTGTTTGTATGCTCTGAATGTTGGGTCGTGAGACCCAGGTTTGTAATATCTGGATCCTCGAAGCCTAATGAATAAATACTTTGAGTCATGGAGTTATGTTGTGATGCCATGTTGTATTTGCACATATCGAGCATGTTGTGTGTATTTATTGAAATTCTTGGTATGTGTGGGATTCAACAACCTAGTTGTTTATACTTGGTAGCCTCTCTTATTGGGAAATGTCTCCTAGTGCTTCCACTGAGCCATGGTAGCTTGCTACTGCTCCGGAACACTTAGGCTGGCCGGTGTGTGTCCTTCTTTGTTCATGTGTCTGTCCCTTGGGGGAAATGTCACGCGGTGTCTACCGGAGTCCTATTAGCCCAGCTGCTACAGCCCAGATTCACTCGCTGATGACCGACATGTTTGTTGCTGGGTCATGTATGCATGTCCCTGTAAGTTAGTACCACTTTCGATTCATGACTAGTCATGTCGGCCTGGGTTCTTTGTCATATCGATGCTAGCGACACTATCATATACGTGAGCCAAAAGGCGCAAACGGATCCGGGCCAGGTAAGGTGGCACCCATGGGAATACCGTGCGTGAGGCCGCAAAGTGATATGATGTGTTACATGCTAGATCGGTGTGACTTAGGATCGGGGTCCTGGCAGCAATTTAGACGGCCAGTGTATGTAATATGCGGCTTTGTTCCCTATATTTGCACTGGCGGTGAACTTTGATGCCCAGTGGATGTAATATGTATAATAGCCGTAATAGCCTTGCGTTAGTTCCTTGCTTATTTATTTCCATATTGTCTTGTTTAGTTGTTTGCTTGTAGTCATTGTAGTTCTTTTTGCGCGTTTTTCTAGTGGCCACAATAAACTAGGCCACAATAACCATCGCAACACACGGACTGTTGTGACCATGGTCCTACTACCTGCGTAGTGACCATGGCCCTTCACGGGCTATATGATCCATGGGCCTTCCACGGGCCGTAGGATCCATGGGCCTTCTACGGGCCGTAGGATCCATGGGCCTTCTACGGGCCGTAGGATCCATGGGCCTTCTATGGGCCGTCTCATCTATGGGCCTTCTACAGGCCGTATAATCGTTTCGCCAAACATGGGCCGTACTATTCATGGACCAATGACAGACCGCAAAATAGGCCGTAAACGGGCTAGAGTGAAAATCGTCTGTTTATGGCCCGACTATAATGGGCCGGCAATAGGCCGTAATTGATGACGCTATGAAAACAGCCCAACGTGTTAACGGGCCACAAGCAGGCTGACTGTAACCATGGGCTGAATTTGGCCCACAAGCTGAATAGGCCAGTAATGGGCCGTAAGTAATCGAATTCTGGAAATGACCCCAAGAATAAATGTGCACGTAGAAGGCCGAAAGTTAACACGAGATGGAAATGACCGACTGACTAATGGGCCGTTAATGGGCATAAAGCAATACACCGTTCATTACGGGCCAGTTTCACCACGGGCCGTTAATGGGCCAAGATTTACAAACGGCCTCATATGGGCAGAAAGACGTCATGGGCCAAACATGGGCCGGAAATTACAACGGGCCGGAATCATACTGGACAGCCCAGATGAAGCTACTGGGCCTAATCCGAGTAAGACGTAATGGGTCCTGACCTAGCGGACTGTATATGGGCTATATGGTAACAGGCCGTTAACAGGCTTTCCGTGGGCCGGCCCACTACCTCTTTGACCAAGTCAAACAGGTTGGCCTTTTTCACCGGCATGTGCCTCTATTGGGCCGTGCCACGTGTCGACCTATGATAGGCGCCTCCCGTCCAGTGAGTGGATGACATCTGTCCCAATGGTGAGCCAACACATGTTTCCTCCCGCCAATGAGAATTTTAAACATGGAAAATCCCCATTGGTCTAGGCTATTAATGGGTTATCGGATCCAAAACTGGACCTGATAGCTTAACGGCGACCCGTTATGGTGGATGCCATGTGTCAGTCACCCTTGACGAAAGCACTTCCATGACGCGCCATTTATCGTCATGGAAGTGTACACTTCCGTGATGATAATTTTGGTAATGTCATGGAACACTTCTACGATAGCACATGTATGACTATCTTGATTCTGTCATAAAATCGTCATAGATGTACATGCATGACGGGAAACGTGACCTACTGTGACAAACATGTATCATCACAGAAGTGTATTTTTTTGTAGTGTTAGGGGGTGGTTCGGGAAGTGTCCAATTATTATCAGTCCTCAATATATTATTCAGTAGCTCTTCAGCTTGTTCAATAGTTCGTTCCCTGAAAACTCAACCAGCACAATTATCTAGGTAATCCCTAGAAGCATCGGTTAGTCCATTATAAAAGATATCAAGAATTTCATTTTTCTTAAGAGGGTGATCAGGCAAAGAATTAAGTAATTGGAGAAGTCTCCCCCAAGCTTGAGGGAGATTCTCTTCTTCAATTTGCACAAAGTTAAATATTTCCTGTAAGGCAGCTTGTTTCTTATGAGCAGGAAGATATTTTTCAGAGAAGTAATCACTTATGAGGCACCCTGCTATACAAACGGTTTAACCCCCTTTCCGTGATGGGGTTTTAAACTGTCGCCTGGCCTGTGTGTGTGATAGGGGGGTCCTTTCCGGACAACCCAGAAACCATCAGGAACAGGTCCTCCGGTCACACACGCGGGGCAAATGAGCTCATGTGCGATTGGGCGACGCAACGGAGACAATTATACATGCCCAATCATTTTCTGTTCATATGTACATCCCACACAGTGAATCCCAGAAAGACGTGTCCATTCATATGTATATCACACACAATTTTTTATGTGGAAACATTTGTGCAAGGTGGCCTAATGCAAATAGTTCTATGACAGAAGTCATGTGTGATTCTTCTTTGATCTGACGCGCTACTTTCTAGAAACCGTGTGGGTTGTTTGAGTTCATCGCCCACGGTGTTGTCTAAGAAACTGTTTGCAATAGAAAACCCCAATAAGCATGCTAATTGGTCTATTATTGATAATCAGTTAGTAATCAAATTGACATTCCTTATAAAACACACCATATATTTCATATCTGTATTATGACAACCAGGATTACATAATTGAATTACATCAAATAGCTTCAGCACTTAGTTACACCATATAGGCATATAGCTAGCTACGCCATTACACAACAGCACCAAGTTTCACATGTAACATCGAAAACCTTTGGAAAGTAGTATCATACATGGTAAATAGAGAGATGAATCTCATTAGGGAAACTGCAGAAGCGAAAGGCAAACATTGAGCCTTCAGTGATGTTGAATGTCCTTGCAACTTTAGGCCAGTGGCTACGGACAATTGCCCGCCCAACCTTCTCCCTCTTGAGTAAGACTTAAATATTGTACCATGGGTGTTGAATGAATACCTTCCTCACCTCTTGACCATGCGAGAGGTAATCATCAGTGAACTGCTTTCGAAAGGACTGAAAACAAAGATATGCATAAATAGTTCTAAATTTGAAATGGCACAAGGGAAAAAACAAGGTAAACGAGTTAGTACCATCCTATAGTTGACTGATGTCTTCTTCGTTGTGCAAACAAAGATCTTGCTGTTATTCGTCGCAAGTTTCTTTATCCTAACAATTTTATGAGTTTCTTGACTTGACTGGTATTCATGGACATCTCATTTCCCCATATGCAAAATGGGTCAAATAGTGGGCCTAAACCTCTGACAGCAGGACCTACATGTGGAAGACCAAATTGTTAAAAACCTAAATATTAGAATGATTCCTTCAACTGCACAATAATGTGCTATTAGCCAAAGGACCATGCATTTGCAAATCTCGATGGTAAACCTCTTTGCGTCCCATTGTTTCCCTGCAACACATATAAGGCGGATCTTGATCAGGTTATTCGAGAGTTGGCATACTATGAATAGAGTATGTTATTGAAAATTAGACAAATTCCAGATCCAATAGATTAAGTCGACCTAGACCAACCTCATGCCAATGGCAATGAGGCAAATCATAGAGCAACCAAGCCGCTACACACCAACGCCTAAGACCTCTACAACACCACCAAGACCCAAGGATAACACAAACCTTGCTAAAAAACTTGGAAATAGATAAATTGTATATGTTTCTCGTGTATTTAGTACAACCAAACTCAATTTATTTCTCACATGCGTAACTATACAGAACTGTACCCACAACAAATGAACATCATATTGCCAAATTGAACCAAACAGTTAACTAGACAGCAGAACAAATGAACCAAACAGTTAACTGAGCACCACATGGTAGAATAGAACATATACTAGAAGATAAGACAATTAACCAAACCAAGAATTCTTGATAACTACTAGGAAATGTAGCAATTTTTGGACCAAACTGTTAAATAAACATTACATTTTAGAACATTAGATTGCATACTAACATCACAGAGGACAATTCACATGAAGGCACCGGCGGTGGCCTTGAGAAAATACCACGAACTATAGTATAAAGTAGCCAACCGTGTGGCAGCATTGACGGTGGCCTCGAAGGCTCCTCCAAGATCTGGCGGTCGGTAGGCATGGCAGCCATCGCGAACTCATCCGCGCATGCGGCCGTGATTTGCTTCTCCACTGCCAGATGCTCCTGAGCTCCTCGCTATACTGCGTGTAAAATGGTTGTGGGCGGCACTTATTTGGAGGACAAGGCAGTGATTTGGGTAGAAGGTGTCGCACCGTCGGTCAGGGCATGTGGGATGGAGAAGAAGGAGGATGATGGGGATGGGGTGTGGATTACCTAACTATATCGATGAGGCCACGCTGCAAGAAGAAGGGTCCCTGGCGAGGAGGCAGCGCTGCAAGTAAGCAGTGAAGGTTTGAACTTGGAAAGGAAGGACGAATAGTGGAAATGTGGATTTTGGTTGGGGGGAGGGGCGGGGATCTAGATATTTCCTCGGTTCCTGAAATTTTTCACTCGATGCCATGAGAAACTGGCGTGGTGTGTGGTTGAAGCGCGAGTTCTGGACTGTAGACGACGAAGCTTCCGGCATACGCCATACTAGAGGGTGCGTCAAGATATTTTATATCGCATCGCACACAGTTCTTGCTAGTAAACTGTTTGTGGTGTACCTGATTTTTTCATTATGATTTGAAAGATAAAATGGTATTACGAAGGGAATGATGGTGTTTGAATTTCTAGAACATTTATTTGTAGTGAACATGCAACTATACGAGTGTCATGTTAAAATTTGGAATTATTTAGGGTTCATTTGGCCTTTTTATACATTAATTAAGTTTCTAGGCATTTAATGTGCGTAATTCAAATTTGAACTACAAGCACATGCTTCAGTGCACGCACATGAGTTTAAAATACATATATGTGTCCTTGGGTGAATGTTTAGGTCCCATGCAAGAAATGGGAATGAATTTCAAACACCTTGGCATCGTGGCTCGGCCGGAAACATTGAAATACTTGGTTTTTAAATTACTGTAAATCTAAAAATCACCTAAAAATCACCAAACTTGGCATGGTTGATGGAAATATTCCCTAGAGGCAATAATAAAATGGTTATTATTATATTTCCAAAATCATGATAAAGGTTTGTTATTCATGCTAGAATTTTATTGATCAGAAACTTAAATACATGTGTGAATACATAAACAACTACCGTGTCCCTAGTAAGCCTCTACTAGACTAGCTCGTTGATCAAAGATGGTTAAAGTTTCCTAACCATAGACATGTGTTGTCATTTGATAACGGGATCACATCATTAGGAGAATGATGTGATGGACAAGACTCATCTGTTAGCTTAGCATAATGATCATTCAGTTTATTGCTATTGCTTTCTTCATGTCAAATACTTATTCCTTCGACTATGAGATTATGCAACTCCTGGATACCATAGGAATACCTTGTGTGCTATTAAACATCACAACATAATTGGGTGATCATAAAGATTCTCTACAGGTATCTCCCAAAGGTGTTTGTTGAGTTGGCATAGTTCGAGATTAGGATTTGTCACTCTAAGTATCCGAGAGGTATCTCTAGGCCCTCTCGGTAATACACATGATAAGCTTGCAAGAAAATGACTAAGGAGTTAGTCACAAGGTGATGTATTACGGAACGAGTAAAGAGACTTGCCGGTAACGAGATTGAACTGGGTATGAAGATATCGACGATCGAATCTCGGGCAAGTAACATATCGATGTGGACAAAGGGAATTACGTATGTTGTCATAACAGTTCGACCGATAAAGATCTTCGTAGAATATGTAGGAGCCAATATGGGCATGTAGGTTCCTCTATTGGTTATTGACCGAAGAGGTGTCTCGGTCATGTCTACATAGTTCTCGAACCCGTTGGGTCCGCACGATTAATGTTCGTTGATGATATAGTGTTATATGAGTTATATGTTTTGGTGATCGAATGTTGTTTGGAGTACCGGATGAGATCACAGACATGATGAGGAGTCTTGAAATGGTTGAGAGGTAAAGATTGATATATAGGACGATGGTATTTGGACACCGGAAGTGTTCTGGGATGTACCGGGAAGGAATCGGGTCACCGGAAGGTGTTCCGGGCACCCCCCCCCCCCCTCGACAAGTTATGGGCCTTATGGGCCAAAGGAGGGGACAGACCAGCCCACAAGGGGGCTGGTGCGCCCCCTCCCTTGTTCAGCCAGCCGTAGGGAAGGAAAAGGGGGAGGGCTAGCCCCTCCTTCCTTTCCCTCTCATGGGAGAAAAGGAAAGGGGGGGTGCCACCCTCCCCTGCCTTTCCTCGCACTCCAAATAAGGAAAGGGAGCACGGCTTGGGAGGGACCCCAAGTAGGATTCCTCCTACTTGGGTGCCTTATTTGGCTGCTCCTCCCTCCCTCCCACCTATATATATATATACTGGGTTATTTTGTTTCGCGTAATAGAATATTATTCTGTTACCCTACTTGAACTGATGCATTCGAGGGGTTGTATTGATTCTGTCATTTTCGTTGAACTGATCGTCTTTTATTAAAATTGCAAATAAGAGCCACTCCCGCTCTCCCCCCGTCCGTTCAGCCGGCCACTCCAGCCGTCGACCAAGCTGCATGTGGCCGATCCCTCCCGGCAACCCAGGCCCTACCTCCAGCGACCGCGACTTTCTCGGCTACATCTTCCTCAATGGCTCCGCCTCCTGGCTCCCCAACCTGCGGGCGCCCTACCAGTTCCGCCTCTTTCGCTGTACTGCCAAAGAGTACTCCTACCACCAAGTCGACCACGACGGTAACCCGCTCCTCCATGGCCGCCACCGTGTCCTCCACTCTGGCGAGGTCTCTTTCGCGGGCTCGGCCACGCGGCCCGAGCAGGTGCACCTCACGTTCGCCGATAGGGCCGACGAGATGCGGGTGACGTTCATGTGCGCATACGCCGGAAAGAGGGCCGTGAGGTATGGGCTTGAGAAGGAGGAGGAGAAGGGATGGACGGAGGTGGGCACAGAGGTGAGGACATATGAGCAGAAGCACATGTGCGACGCACCGGCGAACGACAGCGTAGGGTGGAGGGATCCGGGCTTCGTCTTTGATGGCCTCATGAATGGGTTGGATCCCGGAAGGAGGTACTTTTACAAGGTAAACCAAAGATTGGATTCCCCACAAGAAAATAATCAAAGATTGAACCTGCAAAAAAACACCTTAATTTATCAATCTTGACAGCAATTTAGTGTTCCAGCGGTAGCAGATTGTTCTTCCAGTACCTTGCCCAGCAGAGGAGTCGGCCGTTATCCTGAGCGGCGCGCTGTTCTCCATGTTGTCAGGTGACTTTCTGGAGTTGGACGACGAGCAGTGGTTTGGCGGCATGGTTGCCGGGTCGTACTATGAGAGCTTGGCGCAGGGGATGCTCATCGACCCGCCGGACTCTGGAGCGTGGCGAGAGGATAGGGAGCACAGCGGCATGGCGGAGACGCAGACGCTGTGTGGAGTTAATCGTTCAGCTAAGTAGAGCACAGTTATACTATACATAGTACTAGTTGTATTGCGTTCTTCCCAAATTGGGAAGAAACAGAGGAGGCAGTTTGTTCCTTAATTGTGTGTATAGCAAGTTTCCGATTTCTATTTTTTGAGAGAAAGGGCTAGATTGCTTATTTACATCCATCAATTATTGTTGTCCACGAATCCAAACCCATTTACTGCCAGAGTGCTTATTTGCTTATCCACGAAATTTCACAAAGAATTGTCAAATGCGAAACTTTCAAAGAGGCCAAAGATTTCAGTTCAACATCTACGCAATGCTATTGAAAATGTGAAACTTAGTCATGTTGAACGTTTTCTCAAATTCGCAACTAGTGAAGAATAATTTGAAATACGGTGAGACCCTTCATATTGTTTTCACGTCAGAAAAAACAGAGTACTCGTACTGATCTATGTGTATGTGTGTACTCAGGAGGTATTTTTCACAGAGTAATTTTGGATGGTTCCAAAAAATCTACTTGAACTGATGTCTGTATGGTTTTGTAATGATCGTGTTTTCGCAGACTAGACTTTACTCTTTTTTGGTATGGTTTTCCTCGTAACTTTTCAATGGTTTACAATATCATAGTCCTCGGACTTGCATGGTTTATATCTTGAATTGAATGATATTTTTTCAAAAATAAAATGTTTTGTGTGTTTCTTTTTTGAACTCTTTTTTTTGCAACGATGTTTTTGAACTTCTCGCGTTTTGTGACTTGAACTTTTACCATTTGAATTTCCATGGGCTTTTCTTTTATTTGAGTTTTTTCACAAACTTATCTGAGACGTCATGTTTGAATGTACAACTTTTGTAGTTGTGAACTTGTTATTTTTTTCATTTACTAAGTTGCTTTTTTCCTTCGAACTTTTACTACTACAATTTTTTTGCAAATATAATGTCCCTTGAGTCAGAACTGATGCAATTTTTTATTTTTTATTTATGGTACTAGAGAGTTTGTACTTCTCAAAAAATAATCACTCGATGTTCTTTTAGTTTTAGTTTTTAGTTTTCTTTCTCATCCTTATCCTTACTGACGGTGTCATCACACATCGTACCTTCATGGTTTATGTAGTTGAACGGACTTACATTTTTACCATTCCTCTCTTTTAAAAACTTATGTTTTCTTCTCCAAACTTCCTACCTGACGAGAATCAGAAATTATTTATTTTTCACATTTGTACTTCCAAGTATTTTTAATGACATTTTCACCTTTTACTTTGCTTTACCTCATCAAACAGGCACACAACACATTTCAAGAAACAAAATATGAATCTTGGAAGCACTTGGGGGGTAACCATTTGCACAGGACTTCATGTGTGCCTTCGTCATAGAAAAATATACTGAATATCACCAAGTTCTAAGGTTGAACATATGAATCATATAGAATATTGTCAAAACCCCGCATTTTTCTCACTAAAACAAACTTCTGTACTTGCATACGACCCTTTTTGAACTTGGACGGCACCTAGTCCTCAACTTGGATGATGACCAATGCTCAACTCGAACGGAGGAGGTTGTCGTTGCTTTTTAACCATGAATTCTTCGAAAGACACTAGGAATTGCTTCAAAACTGCTTTATACTTTTTAACACGAGGGTTTTCTCAGCTGGGCCAAGAAGCAATGCATACATCATTTTTCATTCTACAAGAACAAAATACATCATATTGTTCTCTAACACTCACAGAATACACACAGAACACACACACTTAAGTTCAGAGAGCTATCCTATTTATGTTTAGAGAATAAATGCATTTAAGCTCAAAGAGAAAATGTGTTTAGGTTCAGAGAACAAAACAATCTTTAGTGTGATTTTCTACATATGGATAATCACAGAAGGAACATATTTGGACTGAAGCTCTAATTTTTTTTGGAAACTGCAATTGGAAAGGTGAGCATCAAGTGGTAATTAAGGAAGGCTAACAAAAACGAAAGTAGCATTTTTTACATGACGGGTAGTGGTAGGTATTGGTTCATTGCTTTTGCAATCTATGGTGTCAACAAGGATGAGGTGGCTCTCGTCCTTGATGGGCGCCCAATCATCATCGAAGAGATTGAGGAGGAGCTTCAGGACTGGCCAAACATGCTAATTGGAGAAGCCAGGAGGCTTCATCACCTCCATCTCCTTTCTAGTAGCATTAGCATTGTTGGAAACCATGGACTTTAATGAAATGGTTCAGGGATCACTCCCAGTCAATCCCATTTGCTACTTGTGATGCAGAGAACATGAATATAAAGCAGATGGTGACTCATCGATTTTTCTTTACAATATATCTAAACTTACAGAATTTTGAAACTTGCACTGACGATATTAGGGTGATATATCTAAACTTTACTGAATTTTGAAGAAACTCACTACAAATCATTACTTATTTAGGTGATATATCTAAAGTTACAGAATTTTGATACTTGCACTGACGATATTTCTGCACACACACCAACTATTCTGTGATTTTTCATGGACTCGCTACAAATCATTACTTATTTAGGTGATATATCTAAAGTTACAGAATTTTGAAACTTGCACTGACGATATTTCTGCACACACACCAACTATTCTGTGATTTTTCATGGACTGAAGATAGAACACGCACCAAACTAATATTAAGTCTGGTACATAAATTTTCTATTCATGAACTGACAATATTTCTTCTATGTGGAACACACAAGATCTCCTCAATGGGCCATGATGCAGGCATCACCGCAGGAAATACTTGGCGCACCGAAGAACCTGTACTGTTGGATTTGTCGAGAGAGGAGTGAGGGAACACGCCAACGTTAGGGTGGCGGATGCAAGTATTGGAGTTCAGCCTAAAATCACAAGAGAATGGATCAAAATGAATTCAGATTGACTTCTAATCATTTATCAAGCTATAAAAGTTAGAACTGATGTTACACAAACTGAGGCATTTTTTATATGAACAACTCACGTAATTTGTATAGTACCACTGTTTTCTCATTCTCATGAACAAATAACCATAGACTAATGAGAGAATGTATTACTCGATAGTAGGCATTTTCTTCTCAGAACCACTTTGGTTTTCTTTTCTTTTTATTCACTTTTGCTCTGCTTTCTTTTTTCTTTGCTTTATGAAGTGCCCCATCAGAAAAGTTGAACTTTAGATTTTACTAATCTCCACATCTACTAAAACTAAGGGAGCTCCTTTTGAAACATGTATAATGAACTGAAAAGGCATATACAAGGTCAACTGAAAAACCATATACAAGGTGAACCAAAAAAGCTTCTGAGAAAAAAAGTGAACCAAGTTTTTGTTGTTTTTCTAGTTACTAAACTACTTATTACCATAACAACGGCTGAACTGATGCTGCATATGTATATAGGAAGGTTACTGGTACCAAAAATTAGGACAGTAAACAACATTATAAATTGAATTATGTTATATGAAGATGAGGCAATTGTACTTACGATTTGGCATTAGATGTACTGAATAGCACACAGAAGATGGACTGAAAAAATTGAACTAGCACAACCATTCTTCTTGGTGAAGATGGTGGCTTCAATTCTACATGGACTGATGTCCGTGCTCCACTTGGACGGCAGCGAGTAAGCATGGTGGACGAGCTCATGGCCGAGGGCGGCCAAGGCAACCACCGGAGATTGTAGGTGGTCATGCTTGTTCTCGGCAGCGAACTTACACGAGGTGGTGGTGATGGCCGAGGAAGTCAGAAATCGGTGCTGAACTAAAATAATAAGAATTGTACTAACTAAAAATTAGAATTTGAACCGAGCGTGTCACTGAAGATGAACTTGTGCATCTATTTTTTGCTCCCGCACCAGTGTAACAAATTTAGGATGACATGAATTTTGTGTGCATATAATAAGATGAACGAGTGAGAGAAGAAAGGGAGCAATAAAAGGATTTTTTTTTCACCTTGAGATGATATCTCTTCTTGAGATCTTGATGAAAAGTGACGGTGTAGGTACCACATAACCACCAACTAAACATCAGACCTTAACAAACAATGATCTCTCCTTCCAGAGTCTGAACTTACTAGCTTTTCATAAACTGCTGCAAAATCCCCAAATGCCATATAATATAAAATCCTCAAACTGTAGCAACATCCATTTCAAGATAAGTTATCCATTTAGATCTTAATAAGCAAGAGAAACAATAAATAAATGATGCATTTGTGTCCTCGGACCATTCTTTAGGCACACTAAAACAAACATGCCGCTCATGTTAAGTATTCTTTCCAATAAACTTTCTAGAGTATCTTTGTTTAAATGTACTATGGGGCGTACTTTTTCATTGTGTAGTTTTTGAACTCCTATGGTAGTAATACATGAACTCCTTGAGGACACGAATTCTTATATTAGCACCTAAAGTACAGATCACACATGAAAATTGCTCTAAGTGGAGAAATGATCACACACGAAAAATGATAATTGCAGGAAAACTTTTATCTGAAAAAGCTCTCTGAATACCTTATTGAACTAGTTGTTTTGAACTTGCAAACGTTCATTTTTGCACTTATCCAAAATGTTTGAAAGGAGCAGGTTGTTTGACATTATTTTGAACACACCTTTTCATCTCCATTGTATGGTATCCTCTCATAGGTATTTGCACAAACAGGTGGTGTGCTATGAAGAACAATGGTACTATGAGCGAGTGAAATCAGAACTGAAAGTCGTTACAAATTCTTGACAAAAATGAGCAGCAGATAACCATTAGTCCATTACTCACAACAAACAAAACTCATCCCATACATAGCAATTTCATAGATTTGCACGCACCTTTGGGATTCCACTAGACATAGACACTGAATCAACTATGACAGATTGCTCTGAACCTTGCGAATTGTGCTCTCTGTTCTTGGCATGAGTGGTCGGAGCAGTAGCAGAATTTGGTGCTAGCTAACGGATGCAAGTCTTGTAGCTCGAAGAGCCACTATGTGCCGCTGCAATACTTCGCGACGACCATACCAACAACACAGACTTGCATATCAGGCAAATGCATGTACTTGTATGTCAAGCATCATCAGGCACATTGAGGAGGTTGCATGTTTAGTTCATAACTAGTCTACATATGATGAACTTTACTACTGCTTGATGTGGCCATCCATGCACAACTAATTTGGGAACCCCTCTAGTCGAGTGTTCTCCCTCGATCACCACCATGGCTAATTCTCGGGTCAGTGGTTGGTCTAAAAAAATGAAAAGGTTAGTGCCTCCATAGAAGTAACAAGATGCAAGCTTAATTCTTAGGTCACAAGTTTTTAAATGCTAGCACTGCTACCAGCATTTGTAAATACTAGTGAACTTGAACTTATGGTCTCCCGAGATATGAACTGATTGTGTTACAAGCAGATGCACAAAATCCAACGAGCTGCTGTAAGTACATGTAAAAAGAAAATCAAGTTCATGTATATTAATTGGGAGAAGTTCAAAAAGAAACTTTTAAAAAGTTTGTACTGTTTTTGCTATAACAACTATATTCGTCTTTGCAAACAATGTATATTACACGGTTAAAATAAGTTCTTTGGACTGAACTAAAATAATAAATTGTACTAGACTAAAATGAGCAAACGGAAATGAGCGTGTTACTGAAATATTAACTGACCGAACTGTAGTTTAGTGGAGGAATTCACACGAGTTAGTCGTCATTGAAGATCATTCCTTGTGGACATCCTAACAAAACAGATGTAGTGTCACTTGATGCAAAAAAAATCTCATAGTCCTTTGGAGGTATTATAAACTTCTTCAAACTTATAACAACTAATCGCATGAACTAATTGCGAAAGAAAGTGTGACCTTTTTTGCAATTTGTGTGAAACAAAATCACTAGACAATCTAACATCTAAAATAATTAGCTGCATTTTTTATTTCTCTCACTACACTGATGTGCAGTATACATCTTACCAACTACACACGAAAACATAAGTTCGACATTTAACATCAATCCCTCTCAGCACTCTGTAATAGAGACCTATAAAAGAAATCTCGGGAACACAAAGTAGATAAATTACAAGAATCAACATAGACATATGGTGATGCGTAAGTTTAAATATCACAAACCAAACGAAGTACCATTTCTATCAAAACTTTGCAATGCACAATTAACACACTAATTATTAATGTACATGGACAAAATAAGCTCAGCTTGGGCACAAAAACTTGACTGAAAATCGCAATATATTAAAATAATCCATTTTCTAGTCCACACAGTATTATAGAGGAGATCAATAAAACTATACCACCTCTGGGTCAAGTAAATATATTTCTCTGAACTTTCTAGTCATCCCTCTCATCCCAACAAGGACCTGCAGAAAGTAGAAACATTGTTCAGAAATTGGTTGGGTACCATACTTTTGTACTGGGGTAAACCTTTTCATCGAACTGTTGCCAAATTTTCAAAGAACTTGAACTTCAGATTTTGAAGAAATTCAGACCTCACCTGAGTGAGTACTGAAGATGCAAAGAATAGGCTTTTTGGGGACTTTGACTTTAGCAACTTGTTTTTGCTGCAACCTGCAAAAAATAGGAACAAGATAAGATTTTTTTCAAGGGGAACTTAACAGGGTTTGGCGTTCGAACGATCTAGGGGGTTCTGTCCAAACTTTTTCAGAGTTTTTATGTAAATATGCATCGATCAGCAAATAGCATCATTTTAAGCAACAAAATTTTGATAGCAATCAACTTTCTAAAAACAACAAACACAGTAGTGCAGCAGCATGCACATTCATCTTCCTGAATTTCTTCTCACTTCCTATAAATGCAAAACCAGAATACATAGCAACAGCAACCCCACATACACATTCATCTCTCAAATCTCTCTCAAACTCGCTCACTTCCTATAATGCAATAGGATCGAGGGTCGAGAGCAGAGGTATGAGGAAAGAATAATTAATTGGCTGATGGATTCGAAGTTGAGATCAAACAAGAGAAGTTAAGATTAAAGAACAATTGATTGTTCCCCAGATTGAATGGAAGGAAACAAACAAAATGAATCAATTTGATTACTCATTGCACTGCGGCAGCTACCTTTGTCGATCTTGAGCTGCTCGTTGAGGTGCACCATGGGCGGCATGCTTGGCCTTCTCGTTCTCCTCCACGTCAAGGTTGTTAGTCTGCTCCTTCTCCTTCTCCTTCTCCTTCCTACTTCCTTCTCAATCGAAATAACAACATAAACACCACCACTAGCAACATTAAAGGTGTGAGTAAGGGTTATGGTCAAATCAACATTCTGTACCTCTCTAGCTTCGCTAGTCACCGCACTAGAACTGAACTTCAGATAGAAAATAGAGGTAACAATAGCAGCAATTGGTAGCTGCGTAGGGGCATGCATCGGTAGCAACAGAAAAGGATGCGACTATGCCGGGCAGTCCTAGGTGCTGCAGCAGCTTGCAGCAAGGAGCGGCTTGCACTCAGCTCCTTGAGCGACCGGCCATAGAGGAACCAGTTGGACTGTTGAGCTGGTGGTCCTTGATCCCGCGACTCCTCCAGCAGGCTCCACTTTTTGCCGCTGAAGCATAAGGCATGGCCTTGGAGCGGTCATGTTGCAGGGTGCCGAGTGCCTCGTAGAGATGGTTGGCGCAGACGCATCCGGAGGAGGGAACCGAAGCCATGCTGCAGGGAGACCGGCGGCGACACTCGGGGCAGAGAAGCCAGGCGAGGTCCACATGTGAGGTCGGAGGTTGCGGATCACAGGCATGCAGCAACGGGTGGAGGTCAGAGCCAGTGTATGCTTGAGCATGGGAAAATCCTTGAACTTGGTGTACACCAGTAGTAGCACTTACTGGTTCTCCGCCACCTAAAATGCAGAACACATGGAAAATAAGAATTGCACTGATCCAAAATTAGATTCTGACTGAGTGTGTCACTTGTGTGTGATCATTCCTTGTGAATATTCCATCAAACAGGTTTGGTGTCACTTGATGTAAGAACACAAAACAAGCATACAGAAAGCTATAGTTGTTTCATTCAGCTATTTTTTGAATTGAGCAGTGCATTTCTCCCTCTCAACATCTGAAAAGTTCCAATTATCTGACGACAACTATATTTGAACTCTGAACTACCATATCTAAGTACCTATTTTTTGAACTGTTTTAGTTACTGAAATTTTTGTGGTCTAGGACCTAAACCACAGTATGTGTTTTTATTTTTTGTTTAACAAACTATAGAATTTTTTGAATCAAACTGCTACTTCAGTGTATACATATCTAAGTGAATTATTTTCCATCAACTAACTGATTTCACTTTTATGTTGAACTTCTACAAATCTATTTTTGCTAGCACTGAAAAAGCCTACAAAGGTGTACACATTTATAGGAAATCCTATGAGAGGCATTTTGATCATACCCATTTTAATGATATGTTGTGTCAACATGTGCATAGGAAAACCATTGCTGCATAATGAGCAATTCATCGATTTCTCCTTTTGCTCACTTCTTTGTCCCTGCCTCAAGAGAAACCAGATTTGACATTAGCTACAAACGAACATGAACATATTAAAACTAGTAGGCGAGTGCACTGAGACATTTTAGCAAACACATGGCACGCACTTAGCAATAGCTTATGCGGTGAAGAAGAAAGAACGAGGGTGGGCAGGGACCTGGGAGCTGCGACGAGTGAACGGCCTGGGGCGGCCGGGTTGGACTGCTGGTCGCACTTGCGGCGAACCCAACGCCCAGGACACACAAGGATGACAGGCAACCGGAAGGAGGTAGAGGGGCGTGTCCACGGCGGAGACATTGAACGGCCCATGGTCGCATGTTGAACTGCCTGCACGCGGTGGGGAAGTGGGAGGAACGGCGCGCGCTGGGGAGGGAGGTCGTGGCGGCGGCACGCTGGGGGAGGGGGGTGTGGCGATGGCGCGTCGGGGAGGGTGGTCATGGCAATGGCGCATCGGGGAGGGTGGT
>NC_041382.1:485704770-485768740 GCF_002162155.2 Triticum dicoccoides | reverse complement strand
GCGCGGGAAGGTGGAGGTGGTGTGCGCTCGGGATGGAGAAGGTCGGGGGTTGACCAGATGCAAGAGGTCCGGTGGGCTTTGGACAAACGGATCACCTCCTCTATATAGGGCGCGAGGGTAACAGAATATTATTCTGTTACGGGTAACAGAATAGTCCAGCCCTATATATATATATGTGTGTGGGGGGGGGGAGGGGCGCCTAGCACACAATAGACAATTGGCTAGCCGTGTGCGGTGCCCCCTCCACCATTTACACCCCTGGTCATATTTTCGTAGTGCTTAGGCGAAGCCCTACGAAGATCAGTTCACCATCACCGACACCACGCCATTGTGCTGCCAGAACTCATCTACTACCTCGCCATCTTGCTAGATCAAGAAGGCAGAGGACGTCACCGAGCTGAACGTGTGTAGAACACGAAGGTGCCATATGTTCGGTACTTGATCAGTTGGAGCGGAAAGAAGTTCGACTACATCAATCGCGTTGTTATGCATCTCCATGGATATATAGATCATTGTGTGTGCATAGAATTTTTTTCATTTTCATGCAATGATTCCCAACAGTGGTATCAAAGCCAGGTCTATGTGTAGATGATACGCACGAGTAGAACACAAAGAGTTGTGGGCGGTGATAGTGCATACTTCTTACCACCAACGTCTTATTTTGATTCGGCGGTATTGTGGGACAAAGCGGCCCAGACCAACCATACATGTCCACGCACATGAGACAGGTTCCACCGAGTGGCATCACTACAAAAAAAAGACACATCCGTGACATTTTGGGCCGTATGGAATAATTTTCTGTCATGCTTATGACACTTCTATGACGATAATTGTGACAAAACCTGGTATCATCATAGATGCGGTGGTCTCCTACTTCTATGACAAAAAATCAAGACAGAAAATGGGCTTTTCGTCCTGGGCGGGCCGGAGACGCAGCTGCATGACATTCTTTGGGCCTTCCGTGACGGAAAAAACCATGGTAGAAGCGAGGGCGAGGAAAATATCGAGGGAGTTCCCGGTTACGGTGGGTGGTCGAGGGCCGAGCGATGCACTTTTCTCTCATACATACGTGTGTGTGTGAGAGGCGTTGCGCTCTAACTGAACCCGAGCGAGGCGTTGGGCTCTAACTGAAGCCGAGCTATTGCACTGCAGGCTACGCGTTATTGAACCCCAGCGATCGATCGATCCCTTGCTGTTAACTGAACCCGAGTGATTGCTTTGCTACTGCTGCTAACTGAAGCCGATCGATGCTTCCTATGGATGAACAGTTAGTGTTTGTTGGGGGGGGGGTTGGATGAACAGTTCCCGGTTGGGGGCTGGCTGAATAGGACCCCATGGTAGTAGAGGTCGTTGCTGCTGGATGAACAGGACCCTGATCGATCGAGCCGGTGGATGAACAGGACCCCATGGAGGGGTGGATGAACATGACGCCGTGGAGGGCTAGATGAACAGGACGACCCCATGGAGGGCTGGATGAACAGTAGCTGGTGGAGGGCTGGATGAACAGTAGCCCGTGGAGGGGTGGTTGAATAGGACCCTGTGGAGATGGCTGGTTGAACAATAGCCGGTGGAGGAGCGCATAGTGGAGGCTGGATCAACAGGAGACCGTGGATGAACAGTTGCAGGTGAAGGCTGGAGGAGCTCGACGGTGGATGAACAGTAGCCAGTGGAGGCAGTCGACGATGGAGATGAACAGTATCCCGTGGAGTCTCGTTTTGCGGTACGTCAGACCCCTCCCGATGAACAGGACCCCCGTTTCGACCATAGCGTTCCAACACAAGTCTATTTCCTCCATTTTGCGGTACGCCACACCCTCCCGATCAACAGTACCCCGTTTCGACGATAGGAGGTCTGTTTCCTTCGTTTTGCGGTACGCCAGACCCCTCCTAATGAACAGGATCCCATTTCGACCGTGCCCGGTCGAACACAAGGCCGTTTCCTCCATTCTGCGGTACGCCAGGCCTCGTTTCCATCGGCTGTTCCGTCCAAGCCGGTTGGCTCCCGATGAACAGCACATGTTCCGTTGCCTCCCGATGAACACAACGCATTTCGTTGCCTCCCCATGAACACGACAATGACGCAGTTTCTCCGTTCCGACCAAGCCATGTACACGAGCCCTGGCCATATGTATGCGCGAGTAGGTGTTTGAGACCCCGCCTGTATGTACGTACGTGGCCGATTTACTTTCTTGCACCCTGGCCGTTGTACATACGTGTACATGCTACGTGCACGCCTCTACTATGACACATGTACGCCTCTAATACGACACGTTCCCTTTCTCACACGGCCACAGTTCATCGCTGCAACCTGCAGACAGACCGATCGTATGTATGTACATGTTCGCGACCAGGATGACAACGCTACTTACGCTTCGACCAAGTGGGTCCCGACTGTCTGGAACTTCCTTGTGTTCGAAGATGTAGCTGGTGGGTCTGATCAGTCAGGGGGCGAATCTTTATTTTTTTCCCGTAATATGGACGCACTTCCTTGTGTGCGAAGATGTAGCTGGTGGGTCCCAGCAGTCTGGGGGGAAACGTTTTTTCACGAAATACGGTGGCCCATCCGGTGGGTCCCTGTTGTCAGGTGGAGGAATCATTATTTTGCGCGTAATAAGGAGGCATTTCCTTGTGTGCGGTCGTGGACCTAGCTGTCAGCCTCTCCACGTACAGTCCACGTCTGGTGGATGTCGTTCGTTGAACATGTTGACCATGGCGCGCCGAGAGCACCTGGCCGGTGGATGACGGCGAGGCCTAGGAAGGGAATGACACAGAGCCGGGGAAAACTCGGCAGTGGTTGCCCACGTGTTGGGGAGTACGAGGGTTTATTGGTCCGGCTGCCATCGCCGGAAAATAATAGGAGGTGTGGGTGAGTAGAGGAATGGCCTGGCCAGCAATGGAGTAGGGTGGGGCGGTGCGGCCTATGCGGTAGCACAACCGGCCACGGGAGGCGGGAGCAGGCAGTCCCATCGACGCTGGTTTGGGCAGCTGGAGCAAGAAGACCAGAGGTTGAAGAAGCACTACGGCCGTTGGATGGACATCGTATAGTATCTACGGCTAGAATCTCTTATATTGGGTGGCTGAAGCTAGAATATCTGAGGTTGAAGAAGAAGCACGACAACCGTTGGATGGACATCCAACGGCCACTGCTGCTAGAACCGTGTGTTGACCATAAGTTGACAAAGCCTTGCATACGCGTCAACTTACTTCTTTTTTTGAGGGGACGCGTCAACTTAGTAGACCCACAAGTGTGTGGCAGAGAACTTAGAGCCCATTTGCGATTTGTAAGAATGTACAGCCCATTTTTGAATTCTAATGGAATTTACTATAGTCCATTTACAGTTTGTTAAAAGTACAACCCATTTTCTAGCTAGGACAATGATTAATAATTTCAACCAACCGTTCAAAATAGAATTCAATAATATTTCCCACATTTTGATGGGATCTAAAATATTTTTATTCCAAAATTTCTAGTCAGATTAAATACAATTTCAATATAAATTTTTATTACGTAAAAATCCAATGAAACATTGCGCGCACAACAATTAATGAAATTAAAATTTTCAAAATCCAAAAAAATAATTTATAAACTAATTACATGTTTGGTGCATTTTTTATAGTTACTGCCCAGTTTTTATAATTACGTTCCATTTATTATTTCTGAAAGCCCATTTTCTTGTTAAGCCTAATGCATCCCTCCGCGGAAAGATTTGCAGCCCAGCGGGGCGGAGAATAACTGGTTGACCTTGCCTGGGTATTCCTCAAAAAAATGTATAGCTAGGCTAGCCATTTTTAGCTTGAAAAAAATTAATATCTGGGCTGGATATCTGGCCTGGGCCAGACGGGCCATAGACCGCCCAGTTAATACCCTCCTCTCCTTTGAACAACAACGAAAACATTGCTCGAGAAAAACTCTGAAGTGCTCACACCTCAAAAACACAAATACTACTCGAGATGCTTGGTCCCAGCTGTCGGCCGCTCCTTGTGCAATTCTCTTGTTTATTGACTACATAGGTTGACAATGGTGTGAGACCGTGATGTCAGGAAACTAGGAGGAAGCAAAAAAATATAGTTGTATATAATAAGGAGGCACTTGCGTACGTGTAGCTATGGCCCTGGTGGGTCCCCACTGTCATCCTCTCCAAGTTAAGTCATCTCTTCATTCCTCATGTCCGTTGACCATGTTGACAACACGAGACGGCGGCGCCACGGCGAGTGCAACCACTCGAAGGACGACAGAGAGGGCCTTGCAGGACCTACGGATGGTCTGATACAGCGCCTACTGCTCATTCAGGAAGCCAGGATCATAGGGCCACATGTCCGCAGTGGCATTGCCGTTCGCTTGTTCACCGGTGCTCGTTGAGGAGACGGAGGTTGCAACACAGGTCCTCCTGCGCTGGTAGCTCTTCTGCTATTAGGGCGTCAATGTGCCGCCGCACCTGCTCTATGGTGAACACGGCATGAACCGGCTTGGACACTGGCGCCGGCTCCTGGTCGGAAGCTACTCCATCGTCTGATTGTCGACGCTCATCTCGGTGAGCTCGCTGGTGAGCCAGCATGTCCGGATGCTGGACCAACCCGCTGCCAAGCACGAGTCTGGCTGTCGTGGCCCATCCAGACCGCCTCCCTCGCCCGCAGGCGCTTTCCGCCTAAAACGGTCAGCGCCGCCCGCCCCGCTTCCCGGTGCAGGCGATTGCTCCACCTTCAAACCACACAAGTGTCGTCCGTCCATCTGTCTGACGCCCACATTAATGATACACTATTGCCGAGGCAGCTACTCCGGTGCCACACGTCCATCCCTCTGCCACCCACCATTGCTATATAAACTGTTGCGCTAGCCATAGCCGCAGTCATCCGGCTCCCTTCCCTTTCTCCTGTCCACACCACTACTGCCCACCATGGCTTCCTCGTGCTCCAACGCTCTTCAGGATAGGCGGACGACGGACCACAAGGAGATGGCAGCCATTGCTGCCGACAGGCTGGCCGGCAAGCAGCCAGAGGACGACGTCGTCCCAATGGATAACATGGTAGTCGATGATTCAGCGCCAACTCCCTCCTCCGTGCCATCCTCGCTGGTGCACTGCACCATGACCATCGACGAGGCCCGTGCCCAATACATGGACACGATGAGGTAGAAGCATCAGGAGCAGTTTTGGGAGGCGCATGCCGGTGCCTCCTACAACCACCATCTCCTCCACGAGCACCTGCCGGTGGAGGAGCAGATCGCCGCGGAGCGGGCGGAGCAGGAGGCGCTTCTCGACTCATACCGCTCCGCCCACGAGGGCCGCCTCGAGCACTGGCGATACTGCATGCGGGTGGTGGAGGCTGTGGCCGCCTACAAAGAGCGTGAAGAAGCGGGTGAGGTGCTGTTTGGCAAGACCGAGGACGAGGCAGAGGACAATGCTGGCTCCGACGAGTCCCCGCTCCGCTAGCATTGACAAGGCCCTGCTCCACAGAGGCCCCACGGTGCCAACAACGAGGTAGAGGACACCGCCAGCTCCGCCGAGGCCTCCCCCCGACGGCACCCAGGCGGAGGACCTCGCCGGCTTTGCCGAGGCCCTACTCTGTCGTGGCCCTGCCCTGCCAACAACGAGGCAGAGGACATCGTCGGCTTAGCCGAGGCCCCACCCCGCTGACAACGAGTGGGAGGATTTCCCCCGCTCCGCCGAGGCGCCTCCCATCGGCAACAAGACAGAGGACATCGCCGTCTCCGTCGAGGCCCCACCCCGCTGCCAACGAGGCTGTGCCGCATAGAAAACGAGGAAAAGTAGAACACAGTAGGACGCCGCCGCTCGGGTCCAAGTAAGGCCACCACCGCTACCCTCCGGTTGAAGCCAAGCTAGGCGGGTTGACCATTGATAGCCGATTAGCTTCTTGCAGCGATGTGGAGTCGGAGAGCTATGTTGGATAAGGACGCTGCTTCAGTTACTTAACTGCTAGTGCAGTTGGGTCACTGACACGTGGGCCCAAAAGACATCTGGGCCACATGTCAGTTACGCAACTGCACCTGCAGTTAAGTCACTGAAGCTCAGTTCGCTCGAGAATAAGCTTCTGTTTGGCTCAGCCGGACACAGGTGAGTAGATTCGGTTAATTAATTATACCTCCAGTGCACCCCTTTTTAGTTGAAGAATGTATGAAATGTAATGACATCCGGCATGTTTATATGAAATCCGACCGTGTATGAATGGATTTAGTTTGATTAGTTCGAATTCTTGTATCCTTGGCATTGGATGAACGTGCAAAACAATACATATTAGGATTATTCCCAGGGTGATCACCTCGTTTGCAGCAGTTTCACATGTACTCCATCCTGTCCTTTTTAGTCTGCATACAAGTTTTGTCTGCAGTCAAAGTATCTCTACTTTGACCTATCTTTTAGAAAAAAGTATGAACATTCACAATGTAAAATCAATTTACTTGAAAGAAAACTAATATGCGAAGTAAAAAGGAACTGAGGGAGTACAAAGAGTTTGAGATGCTTTTTAGCGTTCATGTACATTGCAATCAAACACACAGGCCTGACAATTCATAGAGAACATTCAAAACAATCGATGATTACGCATCTCAGTGATTCATGTGTCAGAGCCAATATTTACTTCACAACTAAACAATAAATATAAATCGATCGATGCTGCTGACAGCAAAGGGCGTCCCATTCAAAAATATCAAACGCATGTCTTGTTGCTAACATCAATGAGCAAAATTTTACAAGGTTGTCCCATTCCAAAATGTCAAATGCGTGTTGTTTTACGTACATTAATGAGAAAACTTTGACAAGGTTTTTCCATTCCAAAATATCAAATGCCTACGATTGGTGAATGGCAGGGTTTGCCATCAGTTCGGACATTGACATGCCACCTCATGCTAAATAAACCAGCTATTCTTTTTGTGCAGTTCCACCAAAATCAACCAAATTCGCGTGTAGCTTGTGTGATTTTGCCTTTATATGTTACAATGCCTTGAACATATCGGCACCTCCTTTCTTGTGGTGGAAATGAATGATTCGATGTATTCATGAAAATTTTGTGCAATTCCCATTGAAATCAAGCTGAGAACCCCTATTTGCACAAATTCAAAATAAGTGATTGGTATAAAGCAAACTGTAATATGAATTGACAGTTTAAACATGCACCTACATGGTCCATGTAGTGCACACTTTATAAAAAATGGAAATCACCAGAAAGAACCCTAGAACAACATTATACTTGTGCATCACAGCAGAAAAGATGGAGATCTGTCAGTCCTTCTGAGCTAAAGTTAGTTTGGTCTTGTGGGGAGTAATGTAACCATCCTCCAACTACTCCTTCTGATGAGAACATAGACAGGGCTTCTTCATCCTAGCATAATCGGAACTAGTCACTTCACGTACTCCATATTCTTATTCAGAGGAGGATGATCCTGTTGTGCAAAGAAAAGAGGACAACTAAATGCTAGCATCCCTGTTTGCTCGAAAAAAGGAAATGGAACATTTAAAACAGCATAGATGAAGCACTTCTCAAGGACAATACCACTTTCTCATGACAGTATCTAAATAGTAGCACAACACCAATAGAGGTGACAAAGCTCAATCATATGGACGAAATCAATGGGCGAGTAACAACCTTTCTCAGGAGGCTTGTTGTGTAGGGCATACATATCAAGCACTTATCCGGAACCATCTGTTGTTATCTACTGTGGTTGCCATGCTTACTATATACTCCTCGATTAGTTTAATGTTTCCAACATCTTCTTGTGCAGTTCCACTAAAATATATGGTAGATTCAAAGAAGATCCCTGTTTGCACAAGTAGAGATAATTACATATTACATTAAGAGTGGCATCAAATCAGTGGCAAAACAATTGCTCGTTCCAGCCATAGCAATAAATTAAGATGCAAAACTATATCATTACTTGTGTCATCATAGTTCTAGTGCTTCATTACATCACCGGGAGTTGATTTTTGTTTTTTTTTCACCTGGTCTTCCCCTTCATCACTTGGTTCAATAACAGACAAGCTTCGCCTTCAATGTAAGATTAGGCATGTCAATTAGGGAGCACAAGTATATCACTAAACAATGACATTAATTTTCTAATGAAAGTGGCAAAATATAGGCCAAAAGTTGTGCAATATCCTTATCTTACCTCAATGGGATATTATGTTGCACATATAGATTAGAAGTCTTGTCTCCATTTGTGCAGTTCACTAAAATCAAGCAACATTACCGTACAAGTAGCACAACATATGAAAGCACACTACACAATCATGTGAAAGAAGGCTAGTACTGACCTCTCATCATGCGGAATTCAAACAACTCACAAGAAGATCTGAACCAAATTTGCCAACGCGGATAGGAAGTAAGATCTTCTCTTGTGCAGTTCCACTAAGATCAAGCAATAAGGCAACATTGTCGGTGTGACATTTTGGTTGAACTGCACAAAACACTCTTAAAACAAAAGTGTTTTGTGTAGTGCAACAAAAGGCCACAATAGCAACGAGGTGATGTAGATAACCCTGTTTACACAGAGGTGCACAGGAAACAACAAGTGGTCAACAACGGTGGATGACACAGAAGTCAACAAAAAGAAGCATCTAACTTATCTAATTGGGAAATAAAGCAATACAGTAGCATTTCTCAAACGGTGGCATTGATTCATATTAATAGAGAGATTATATTAACAATAAAATTCGTTAAACATGTAATTTGCTTTTAACTATGGCATTGCATCAATTTTCCAGTGGCATTATTAGAGGGTGTTTGTTTACATGGACTTTTTGGTGTAGGGACTAAAAAAGTCCCTTTCAGTACCATCTAAACCAAACAGGAGGGACTTTTAGGGACTAAAATTGGGCTTTTGGGACTAAAGAAAGAAGACCCCGAGGGAGAGTCTTTTTGGGACTTTTTCCAACAGTTGCCCCTGCCCCGCATCACAGCTGATCTCTATTAGTTCATTACTAGGGGTAACGTGGTATTTTAGCATGTCATTTAATAACCTCTAGTCCATGTATAGTCCTTGGAACCAAGCAGGTAGGGACTAGGGACTTTTTAGTTGGGACTAAAAAAGTCCTAGGACTTTTTAACCAAACAGGGCCTTAAATTAACAACATCTAAAGAGTTGCATGGGACAATGGACTCACCATCACCATGTGCATCTACCGATGTATGAAGGGGTGATGCATAGTCTATTGCAACAAAGAACAAACAACCAAGGAGCATATGTGTGTTGGTCCCAGTTTTTTTATCCTTAGACACATTTCCCTATGTGAGCGCAACAAATCTAGTCCTGTTGAAACTCTACAACCTTGTCCGCCAAAACAAAAAGATCAGTTTCTTACAGATGTGCGTATTGCGTATGTCATTGTTTTCCCTTTTCGACCAACATAGGTGCTGGATAGCCAGTCTAGACTAGTACTTTCCCCCCTTTCCTTTCCTCTTTGAACCACGTCCTAGATTCATGCTATACAACTTTCCCCACTACTTTCCCCCTTCCTTTCCTCTTTGAACCACGTCCTAGATTCATGCTATACAAATTTCCCCACTACTTTCCCCCTTCCTTTCCTCTTTGAACCACGTCCTAGATTCATGCTATACAACTTTCCCCACAACTTTCCCCTCTTCCTTCCCTTTTTGAACCACGTCCTAGATTCATGCTATAGAACTTTCGCCACTACTTCCCCCCATTCCTTTCATCTTTGAATCATGTCCTAGATTCATGCTATACAACTTTTCCCACTACTTTCCTGTTTGATCCATCACCAAGATTCGAGTGCAAAGGCGGAAAAAGCCCACATGCAGCTAGAGCAATGCATGTGGAATAAGTAAATTATAATTTAAGGTTCTTGGGGTGTGGTTCGGTGGGCGACCGGAGGCAGTTCTGCCCACACTATGTACGGTGGCGAGGAAGAAGGGGTCGAAGGCCCTCCTGCACCGTCGCTGGGTGAAAGAGAACAACTGCGCCGGTAGTGGATTCCCTCCCTCGCCAACGGCGACAATGATAAGCCTCCTTCCCTTCCCGGCGGACGGATCCTGCCGGCTCTTTGACCAGTAGTTTGGGGGGAGAGAGAGAGGCCAATGAAGTCTTGTTTAGATCTGGAGAGGGTGAGATAGTATGAAGAGAGCAACTACAAGCGTTGAGGCTTCAGCGTGTATATATATAGTGGAGAGTGAGTGTGAAGAGTGCAAACCCTAGAAAACAACAAAATTATGCTCAAGTGCGGTTATCGAACCCGAGAACTCAAGTTTGATGAGCGAACAGGCTATGTTTAATAAGAGGAAAGTAACCTTTTATACATTCCTGCATTCGTGTGACAAGCATGTCGTGTTTTTTAGCGTGGGAGTCATTGGGATTTAAATCATAATCGTGTCATGTGGCTTTGGTGGTAAGGTCTTTTGTGATTTAAAGCAATGTTTGCAGTATAGAAATAATGCAGCCTTAGTCACCTTATGCCGGATGTGGCCTTCCGGCAAACCCTTAAGGTTCGAACACTGGGGTGCGTGTGAAGTCTTTTCCTCCCACCGATCTACGCCCTAGCTCGTGGACGAACTCGACGAACTCGCAACACAAAAAGACACGAGGTTTATACTGGTTCGGGCCACCGTTGTGGTGTAAGACCCTTCTCTAGTGTGGTGGTGGTGGATTGCCTCTAGGGTTGATGATGAACAGTACAAGGGAAGAACAGCCTCTTGAGGTTGAGGTGTTCTTGAGCTCGGTGAGCTTGTGTGTGGGGGGGTGGTCTGAATGATCCGTCTCACAATGATCCATGCCTTCATGATCCGTCCTTTGCTAAGGTGGTGGCTAGTCCTATTTATATTGTCCCAGGTCCTCTTCCCAAATACCGAGCGGGAAGGGAGTCAACAATGGCGGGCTCATTCGAAGGGGGACACCTAGTACAAGATATCCTGAAAAAAGTGGTCTTCGCCTGCCAAAGGCTCTAGTGGTGATGCCGTCTTGGGCTCCACGATGACCTCTGTCTTGCTGTCCTCCTGGTCTTGGTCTCGTTCTACCGATATAGCAATCTTTGCCTGATGCCTCGGTACCTTTCGCCTGCGCTGGCCTCCTTAGAACCAAAGAGGAAACAAGGACGCTGCGCGCGTTGGCGCCCGCCTGGTGTCGTGCGTCATGGCTCACGTCATGAGGGTCTCGTGAGGTTTTCCCCGCCTTGATATCTCTGCTCCTCGTGAGGCTGCCAAGCTAGGCTACTCCTGAGGAGGTCTTGCATTGTCCGCCTCGCGAGCCTTGGACCCTCGTGAGGGTCTTGGATGCTTTGTTGGTGAAGATGGGTTGTACGGCCTGCTGGCTCAGCCACGCCGCGGGCCGTAGGCAGGCAAGTGTGGGGACCCCCGTTCCCAGGATGCCCACAATAGCCCCCGGGCCCAAGGTGCGCTCGGGCTTGGCTTCATGGCGAAGCCAAGGGCCAAGTACGGAGCGACGCGGGCCCCCAAAGTCTGCCGCCTCGGTTGACGCGTGGCGATTGATTGGACGTGGGTGTCTCCGCTTCCCCACGCTGCCTAGGCAATTGCTTGACCTGACAAAAAGGCTGGCGCAGGCAGCACTTGCCTTTGTTGCTTCTTCCTTGCCTCGCTCCAGATCCCCTTTCTTGCTCTTCGCCGCCGCTACCTCCAGATCTGCCCAAGCCTCGCTCTGCATCTGCCGCTCATGGCGCCGCGCAAGGTCAAGACTTCCTCGGCACTGTCTTGGTACGAGCCCGCTCTCGAGGCGCCCACCATCAGGGAGAAGAGCCTCGCCTCCGTGCGGCTGCTGACAGCAGGGGAGAGCAATGAGTGGGGGAAGACGTAGCTCCGACTTGTGTCCGACGAGTCAGAGCCCGAGGGGAGCACCTTCTTCCCCTTCTTCTTGAGCAGCATCACTGTTGGGTTGGATCCTCCCTTCTTTGATTTCTTTTATGAAGTCCTCGACCACTACGAGCTGCACGTGTTGCACCTCCGTCCCAACTCTGTCCTCCTCATGTCCATCTTCGCCAACTACTGTGAGGCGTACCTGGGCGTGATGCCGTCAGTGGCGCTCCTGCACCATTTCTTCTTCCTCCACATCAGCGAGGGTCACATCTCCAATGCACCAACTTCGTTGCGTCCGACAAGGCCAACTCGATCTCGAGCACCGGGAAGAGGGCCGACAATATTCGGTCCAAATGGGTCATGATGGATGCCAAGCTCGCCCATCCGCGCCTGATGTTACCGACGGAGGCGCCCCGGCAGGGCAAGGAGTGGCCCAGGGCGGAGCTTGTCGAAGAGCAGGCATCATCAGTGCTGGGATAGATGATGACTGGCCTGAAGCCGAGCAATGCAAGGGCGGCCAAAATAACGGGAGTGATGCTCCTGAGGGAGTTCTTGACGCTGGTGGTTGCCCCACTCCAGGCGCGCGCATGCCCCTTATGGGAGCATGAAGGAGGGGGGAAAAGGCCCTCCTGAGGCCGGGGGACCTGCCTGACGACGAACTGGAAGCTGTCCTACGTCTCATAGTTGGAGACAGCCAGGAGTACCCGCCTAGCGCCTTCATTCCCTAGTTCCAACGCAGGGACCGGGAGGAATTCGTCTCCTCCAGGACGACTTTTGATGCGCGCGGGTTGGTGCTGCCGGTGTTTCCGGGAGCTCCTACGGTGCAGAAACCGGTGGAGCTGTCTTCTGGCGAGTCCCGTGGAGAGGGGAAGGAGGAGGTGGACTCGGAGAAGACCCCAGAAGAGGTGGGGGAGACCTCCCCTCTGAGCAAGGCCGAGATTCTCCGCGCCCTTCCTGATGATGCCGAAACCGACGCCTACCAAGGGGAGAGGGAGCAACCCCTCATCCCGGCGAAGTGTAGGTCGTCGCTCGTGGTCCGTGGTGTCGTCTCCACCCCGGCGCCTCTTGGGGCTGGATCCGGTTCCGCCTCCGCACCGCCTGGCGCCGCTGGAGCCCGAACGCCTACCCCTTAGGTCCCGTTGCTGTCAGGCCTCAAGCTTCACAAGTGAAAGGTGGAGTACTTCGTGGTGGACCGGTAGGTGTTTCGAGCTTCGCTTTATCCCTGCCGGTACTTGTTATTTCCTAACGCTCACCCTTGGTTTATCAGGCCACCATCTTCGGCGAAGAAGAGGAAGGAGGGTACGCCGGCTGTGCCTCCCTCCGTAGAGAATGGAGGCAGGAGCGCCCGCATCTCCCCAGCCCGGTCGTCCTCCCGAGGCCAAGAAGAACATCGGTGCGTGGAGTCAGCCCCCATGGCCCCGCTGGCTCCGAAGGTGTCGGTGCTTGGCGCGGCTGACGAGATCCCAGCTGCTTTGGAACCCATGGCCTCCCGAGCCCTGGTGACGGGGCCGCTTCCTCCCTCCGCAGCACCTCCACTCCTTGGTTCCTCTGCTCCTGCTGCTGCCTTGGAGCGTGCCCTTTCGGAGATGACCCGGCTGCAGGCGGATCTCCTGAGCGCGGACCCGCGCCTGGTGGCCGGGCGTCTAGAGCTGGCCTCTGGCTGGCTTCACTCCGACCTGGCGGTTCGTGCAGCACTGAGCCAGGCTGCTGCGGCTTCCGAGGAGGAGAAGGGAGGAGCCGCCAGTGCTACAGCCGATCGTGAGGCGGCGCTGAAAGACGCCAAGGCCGCCCGTGACCGCTGCCATGTGCTGGAGGGCGAGTTGCAGAGCCTGCGCGACAAGGACGCCGGAGTGGTACGGTGCCGCCAAGCGAAGGAGGAGGGGATGAAGGCCCGAGAGGAAGCCGTCAAGAACCGTGATGCTGAGCTAGCAGAGCTGGGGAGGAAGTAGGCCGACGAGCGCAACCGATTGGAAGAGTTGGAGCGGAAGATGGGGACGAGGGAGGACGATCTTGATGCCAAGGCGTCAGTCCTGGCCGAAGACCGTGTGGCCTTCGCCGATCTCGAGAAGAGGTCTCGCAAGGCACTGAAGACACTCTACGAGCACGACCTGGAGAGGCCGCTGGACACCGACAAGGACGGCCCCGCCCAGCTGCTTCCTCTCGTGGTGAAGGCGCTTGAGGAGGTCGTTGATGGCCTTGGTCCCATGGCAGAGGCAGAAGCTCGCGTCCTATCTTCAGCCGCACTGACTCGCGTCTTTAGCCATCTGCACCTACGCAACCCCAACGCTCGCCTTGACGAGCTACTGGAGCCTGTGGCTGAAGATCACTGCGAGGCCGCCTCCGCGGATGTACAAGGTCAAGTGGAGGCCTTGCTGGGGAAGTTATGTGGCTTTGTCTCTGATCCTCTGTCTGGCGATGCCGCGGGTCCTGCGACTGGTGGTGAAGGTGAGAACATCATTGCCCGTGAGGGAGCTCCTTCCGCTGGCGATGGCGATATCCAGGGGTGACCTGCAGCTACTCTTCACGTTTCGTTCCTGCGACATTTATCAGGCCTCATGGAGGCGTTTAGACTTTTCATTTGGTATTGTGAGAACAATATGCTTGTAATATTTTCTTCGAGATTTGGCGATTTCCTTCCTATTTGCTTTGCATTCTACGTCGGCAGAGCCCGGCCCCGCGCATACCTCAACCGCCATTGGGCCGACCGGAGACCAGGACGGACCAAGGAGTGAGGGGCTACGTGACCAGTTAGGCTCTTGAGTCGTGATGCTCAAGAGTCCCCCTTGACACGCAAACAACATATAGGGAGAGTTTGTGAGGATAGATTAATGTTCTACGTCGACAGAGCCCGGCCACGCGCATACCTCAACCACCATTGGGTCGACCGGAGACCAGGACGGACCAAGGAGTGAGGGGCTACGTGACCAGTTTGGCTCCTGAGTCGTGATGCTCAGGAGTCCCCCTTGACATGCAAACAATTTCCATACATGCCTCGCCGAGGCCTCGGGAGGGGCGCGCGATGCCCAGGTCTGGGGGACCTGGTTGGGTGGTGTGCGCTTGGGCGTGACCCGAGCGCAGCCCCCGTGCCCAGCCCCCTCATGCGGCTCTCCCGAGGGAAGGCATTGTGGCAAGGCTGGGCGCTGAGCTCTGGGCTCCCTGAGGTTGGTACGACCGTGGGGCCGCCCTTAGTTGTTTATCACCAGCGTGGAGCATAGTGCTTCCGCTTGTGCACGGGCATAGCCGCTCCTCAGTAGTGTCGCCAGCCAGCGCGGAGCATGGTGCTTCCACTTGGGCGTGGGATGGGGGGGCCCTCCGGGAGGAGCCCCCGAGGCGTGTACAGCCCCACCCTGACATGTGGCTTGCACAGCAGGGATGCGTGGTGTATCTGGGCACTCATGAGCCAACGCGGGACTCACGAGGCCCTACCTTAAGGCGGGTTGCGCCTGGTCTTGAGTCTTGGTGACTGTATGTCCCTGCAAGGCGGTTAGATGCAAGCACTCTACGTCCTCAGGTCCCCGCCCTCGAGCGAGCTCAGCCGCTGCTGGTATGCCAGGTCGCGATGCCGTAGTCAAGGCCAAGGGGTGAGGGCTGGAGAGCCAGTAAGAGCTCCTGAGTCGCAATGCTCAGGAGCCCCCCTTTTAACGTGCAAGCGGATTGCAGAGGATGAACAGACCCGTGGTGGGCAGCAATCGAGCAGGTGACAGTAGTTGGCAGGTTAAGCATGGAGAGCAGATCAACTTGGATAAATGCAGGAAGGTACATGCCACCGGGTCCGGCTCGAGCGGTTTGGGGATGATGCAGCCCGAGGGGCACCCCCAACAAGGTAAGCTGAAGACATAAGCAAAAGGGATACATGCCGCAGGGACGGACCCACGCGGCCTGGGAATAATGCAGCCCGAGGGGCGATCCCAGCTAAACGAGCTTGTACGGTGTCACTTGGTTTTGTAGACGAAGCAGAGTTGGTGCAGCTCAAGGCATGCGTTGAAGAAATGACTCCTCATGAGCCGCCAGAACCCTGAGCCTCAAGAGGCTCCGAGGGTTCGGGAGGTTCCCAGAAGACCGTCTCCATCTCCTCCAGAACGGCATCGTACCTAGCTTCCTAAGCCGCCAAGACACGTCGCATGTTGCGTTGATAGGCCGACGCCATGCTCCGCATGCCAAAGGGCATACGAACGTAGCTTTGCGGCCGGCCCTCGCAGTGGCCCACACGCGAAGGCCACACACGCTCCTGAGATGCGGCCCTGTTGAGCCCTGGGACGTTGATGCAGATGCGCAGCCCAGCATCCTTGCCAGGATACAGAGCTGCGCCTTGTGGGCGGCCGTCGCCGCACATGGCTCTTGCTTCTTGTAGTTCCTGGGTGGTCTTGGTGATGAACTCCTGGGTGGTGGGCACTCCTTGCCCTGTGCTTTCCTGAGGGTCGCGTATCGCGAAGCATGCCTCCAAGTGGTGCCCAAGTGCCTCCCTCGCGAGGTTGGCAAGGTCTGAGGCCCTCCAAAAGAGAGCCCCCGAGCCCTGCCTGAGGAGGGCGCCGGGCGCACCTTCCTATGTGATAGAGGGAGGTGCCCCTGGAGCGGGCGCTGGTCCTGACGTGGCTTCTGCCGTGACGCCGTCCTCCTGAGGTCCTGCGCGGCGTGGCTGCTTCTTCTTGGGGATGGCCTCTAGAGGGCCTTCATTTCTGCGGTCTGGGTCATCGATTGCTGCGGCTTGAAAGGTGCACTCAAGGGAGCACACCGCATCTCTCTCTTCACATGGGACCGTGATGATTCCTCCGTTTCCTGGCATCTTGAGAACGTTGTAGCCATGATGAGTGACTGCCATGAACTTGGCCAGGGCTGGATACCTGAGGATGGCATTGTACGGCAGGCGGATGTGCGCGACATCGAAGTTGATGAGCTTGGTGGGGTAGTTCTTGCGCTCCCCGAAGGTGACAGGCAGGCGGACCTGCCCTATCGGCGTGGTGGAGCCGTGGGTCACTCCTGAGAAAGGCTTGGTGGGCTGGACCTGCTCATATGGCACTTGGAGGTTGTCGAACATGTCGACGGACAGCACGTTGAGCCCCGCGCCGCCGTTGATCAGGGTCTTCGTGACCTGCACATTGCTGATGACTGGGGAACACAGCATAGGGAGGGTGCCAGCGGTGGCTGCGCACTTGAGTTGACCCGCCGAGTTGAAAGTGATAGCGCATTGTGACCACCTGAGCGGGCGTGTGGCCTCGAGCTTGGGGAGCGCCACGTTCACCTCGCGAGCAAACTGCTTTGAAGACGCGCTGAGAGGCTGGGGCCTGGGCGCTGCCCAAGATGCAGGCGATCGCGCGCGGCTCCTGGAAGCCCCCAGCCCCCTTGTCTTGCTGGTGGTCGTAGTTCCTTCTTGGTGGCGGTAGCGGGGGAAGACCGGCGTTACCCTGGGGGCGATCCTCATGAGGTGGGTCCCTCTAGGCACCCTCACGAGGTTGGTCCTGCCAACGGTCCTCATGAGGTCAGTCGCGCCACTCCTGGCGTGGGCCACGGTCGTCTTAGCGTCCGCCTCCACGTCCTCCTACGCGGTCGTAGCCCCGGTCGTTGCGCTCGGGGCATCAACCGTAGCGTCCTTCTCGTATGGCTCTGAGCTCTTGACAGTCGCTGGTGTTGTGAGTGTTCAGGTTGTGGAAGGCGCAGAACGGTCGGCCGTTCTTGGATGACTCGGGCTGATCTCTGCCCCGCTTGATGTCGGGTCCGCTGCGAGCACAGCTACCTCCTTGCGCTTCACGTCCTTGGCCTTGGCCTTCTTCTCCTCCGTGTCCACGGCTGGCGGCTCAAGGAGAGAGAGGCGCCCCTCCTCAGCTCTTGCACACCTGGTTGCCAGGTTGAACAGCTCCTGAGATGTGCAGAGCTCCTCGTGGATGGCGAGCTCTTCCTTCATCTTGATGTCACGGACGCTGTCGGAGAACACGTAGATGATGGCCTCGTCCGTGACCTTGGGGATCTTGAGGCGGGTGTTGTTGAAGTGCTGGATGTACTTCTAGAGGGTCTCTCCTGGCTGCTGCCAGATGCGACGTAGATCACCCGCGGCCGGAGGGCAGTCGCGAGTGCCCTGGAAGTTGGCGACGAAGCGGTCGCGCATCTCGTCCTAGGAGGAGATCGAGCTGTGCTGTAGATTCAGTAGCCAAGAGCGAGCTCCATCCTTGAGAGCCATGGGAAACCAGTTCACCATGACCTTTTCGTCGCCGTTGGCCGCTTCGATGCTCAGCTCATAGAGCTGCAGGAACTCCACGGGGTCGGCGGTACCGTCATAGCGAGGAGGCAGGTCCGACTTGAACTTGCCCGGCCAGGCAACGCTACGCAGCTCGAGAGTGAAGGCGCGGCATCCAGCCGTGGTTGCCGGGGCCTGCTCCGAAGGTGGAGCTTGGTCTTGACGAGGTGCGCGCTGCGCCGCTGCGGGTGGTACGCGGTCTTGATGAGGTGGCGCGGGGAGCACAAGTGCGGCTTCTCACGGCCGCGGAATTTCTTGGCAGCTTCTCTCTTCGCGCACGGGCACCGGGCGCGGTGGATCACGTCGCGGAGCAGCGCGCCTTGGTGCCAAGGCGACGTCTTCGGGCTGAGGTGGTGGAGGCGCACCATGAGCCCCGTCGCCCGCGGCTGGTTGAGGGGGAGGCAGAGAGTGGGACGGCGCCAGAGAGCCCCCCGCGGCGCGGACGAGCTCGGCGACCCGTTCGAGCCAATCCTTGTAGAGGTCGTCGATGGGGCGGTTGCGCAGGAGCTCATTCGCTGCGAGGAGCACGGCCCGTGCCTCCATGGGAGCGCGGTGCGTGTGAGACGAAGAACCGGCAGGGGTCAGCGATGGAGTGGCGGTGCGGCCGTCCTGCCGCATCGAAGAATGCAGCGAGGATGCCTGCTGCTCGTTCCCCACCAGGCCGGTGGCAGCGTTGGCGGCGGGGGACGAAGAACGGTGATGTGGCCCGCCGACGGGATCCGTCTGAGCGACGCGGGCAGTGAGGGTAGCCCGACGCTCAGCTCGAGCACGGCGAGCGTCCACCATGGAGACGATGGAGCGATGGAGCGATAACTGATGGAAGGGAAGCTACGACAAACCCCTACCTGGCGCGCCAAATGTCGGATCTGGGATTTCGGCAAACCCTTAAGGTTCGAATACTAGGGTGCGCGCGAAGTCTTTTCCTCCCACCGATCTACGCCCTAGCTCGCTAAGATCTCGCGGACGAACCCGATGAACTCGCAACACAAAAAGACACGAGGTTTACACTGGTTCGGGCCACCGTTGTGGTGTAATACACTACTCCAGTGTGGTGGTGGTGGATTGCCTCTAGGGCTGATGATGAATAGTACAAGGGAAGAACAGCCTCCCGAGGTTGAGGTGTTCTTGAGCTCGGTGAGCTTGTGTGTGTGTGGGTGGTCTGAATGATCCGTCTCTCAATGATCCGTGCCTTCACGATCTGTCCTTAATGATCCATCCTTTGCTAAGGTGGTGGCTAGTCCTATTTATATTGGCCCTGGTCCTCTTTCCAAATATCAAGCGGGAAGGGAGCCAACAATGGCGGGCTCATTCGAAGGGGGACAGCTAGTACAAGCTATCCTGACAAAAGTGGTCTTCGCCTTCCAAAGGCTCTGGTGGTGACGCCGTCTTGGGCTCGACGATGACCTCTATCTTGCCGTCCTCCTGGTCTTGGTCTCGTTGCACTGATATAGCAACCTTTGCCTGATGCCTCGGTACTCTTCGCCTACGCTGGCCTCCTTAGCACCAAAGAGGAAACAAGGATGCTACGCGTGCTGGCGCCCGCCTGACACCCGCCTGGTGTCGTGCATCATGGCTCACGTCACAAGGGTCTCGTGAGGTTTGCCCCGCCTTGATATGTCCACTCCTCATGAGGCTGCCTAGCTAGGCTACTCCCGAGGAGGTCTTGCGTCCTCTGCCTTGCGAGGCTTGGACCCTCGCGAGGGTCTTGGATGCTCTGTTGGTGAAGATGGGACGTACGGCCTGTTGGCTCAGCCACGTCGCGGGCCGCAGGCAGGCAAGTTTGGGGACCCCCGTTCCTAGGACGCCGACACCTTACCTCTCTCCACATAGTACGTTGGGTCCCACTAGTCAGAGGGTGAAACAAACAAAGTAATAAGAAAAATTAAAAACGCCAGTGATGTATCTTACCTCACACATCTCGCTACTGCTCGTGAACACTATCCAATTGATCCCTTTGTTCGCTCACGTACTATTTTAAGTGAATCCTTATTATAACATGCACACAATTTTGGGCACTTGTATTCGACCTAAGTCAGTATGCCATCGTATCTTGTACTACTCCCTCCGTCTAGGTGTAATAAGTCACGTTAGAAGGTGCAGCGGGACCAAGGTGCAAGAAGATTGGAGGAGAAGGAGAAACTTAATCGGTCCTTCCTCCAATCAAAGCACTGATTTCTATCTCTAAACGCAACAATTAATCACAACAATTAAGAGATGCCGTTTTAGCTACCATGTAGGGCCACGTATTAACTCGCATGCAAGCCGACTTTGATTTCTTGATTGATCAACACGTAGTTGCACTCCATGCATTGGGTTTCCGGGGGAGATAACAAGGCAGAGTAAGGAGTGTTTGGTTACATTGCTAGGCTGCTCATAGTGGTGAGTAACTTGGACTAGTAACATGCATATGGATGGTAACATGCAAGTCTTCATTAATTGAGATATAGACTCATTTTACATAGGCGTGTGTGTGTGTGTGTGTGTTTAACAGCATGTGTGTGTTAGAGAGAGTGACACATCAACCTACTCCTATAGAGAGATGGTGTGTAGTGTATGATTTAGCCGCGAGAGTTGGTGCATCCTCTCGTTTCCGGGCATCCGGTCGAGATACGCGGACAGCTACCATGCCCGCTCCTGACCAGCCTGGCCCACCCAAAGCCCCTGCATTGTCCGCACGCACTTCCCGCACGAAACGGTCAGCACCGCTCCAAAGAATCGGTGCCGCATTCATGACCGGGTAGAGCGGATGCGATCTCTCACTAGCACGTCCGTTGAAGGGAGAAGAGGATTCAAGAGTGATGGTTGCTTTGTCTGTCCAACTTACTACTGGGTTTATGTGATTTGACAGCTCATTGGTCATTATTACTGAGGTGGTATGACTGTTGGATGTCCCATGCTTTCAGTGGAAGGAGGTACTACTAGATTACAATTTTCTCCATTCTTACAATGGAGAAGTGCGAAAGCAGTGAAAACATGTAGGCTCAGTGATTACATGTCCCATCTCACACTAACACCATATTTTCTGGACACCGCGCGACACCTAACTCTTTACATCATATTGTACTAGTATAGTACGTACTGTAATTTCTCAGCGAGATAAATATGTACAATGCTATGAAGCTTCCAGCTTCTGTTTCATGTATCTTGCGTCCAAGGTTGCCCGTTGCAACATTTCATCAAATACAAAGGAGACTAACATGCATGGTATTGCATCTCAATGATTGACAGATCATAGCCAATATGTACTCTCTCCGTTCCAAAATAAGTGTCTCAACTTTATGAAAACTTTAGTACAAAGTTGTACTACTACTAATGTTGACACTTATTTTGGAACAGAGATAGCTAAAGAAAAAATGATCCATGCAGTCCCTAGCCCTTGAACCGTAAACCCTAACCAGGCTTTGATTTTCTGGCAATGTTGGAGCTTCCGAAGAAATGATGTTTCCAAGCCTTTGACCATCGGATCATTTTGTGCAGTTTCAACAAAATCGAGATGAGCATCCCAGTGGCAAAGAAATTGAAGAAGCGTGATTAGAATAAGATTACTGGGACTAGTTGATGAGACATAAACTCATCACAAATACAGTACGTATAAGCCAGTGGAGGTATGTGAAAGTGCAACTATCCCTAGGTGGTTTTGGTAATTCATAACAACATATAGCTCATTGAGCTAATGCTATTCCAAGATGATTATTTTAGGAAAGCTCAATGATTGGCATGGCATGGATGTGAAAGTGGAACCCTCAGAATGCTAAGGACAAAGGATTGGCTCAAGCTCAAAAGCTCAAGACTCTTCATTTTACATTTTAGTGATCCAAGATCACATTGAGTCTTTAGGAAAAGCCAATACTATTAAGGAGGGATGAGGTGTTGCTTAATGAGCCTCTTGCTTCATGTGCTTAGTGATATGCTCCAAAACCCTCAACTACTTTCCCATATCCACATATGACCTAAACCCTAAGCCAAACTCGGTCCTACCGATTCTTCCTATCCGGCGCCACCGAGTTTCACTTGTCATTAGCCACTGCCAAACCCTAGCAATTCGGTTCTACCGATAAGGATCTCGGTCTCACCAAGATGGGGTTGCAAACTCTCTGTTTCCCTTTCGTAACTTTTTGGTCTTACCGAAAGAGCGAATCGGTCCCACCGAGATTGCAATGTAAACTCAGTGTTTCCCCTTTGTAACTTTTCGGTCTCACCGAGTTCCACTCGGTCTCACCGAAAGAGCAAATCGGTCCCACCGAGTTTGCCTGACCAACTCTCTGGTTAGCTAATTACCAAATTCGGTCTCACCGAGTTTGTGTAATCGGTCTCAACGAGATTACGTTATGCCCAAACCCTAACCGAATCGGTCCTACCGAGTTGCATGTCAGTCCCACCGAAATTCCTAACGGTCACTAGGTTTACTATTTCGGTCAGACCGAGTTTTCTGATTCGGTCCCACCGAGATTGGTAAATTGTATGTAACGGTTGGATTTTGTGTGGAGGCTATATATACCCCTCCACCTCCTTCTCATTAAAAGAGAGAGCCATCAGAACACACACACCATTCCAACTCATATGTTCTGAGAGAGAACCACCTACTCATGTGTTGAGATCAAGACATTCCATTCCTACCATATGAATCTTGATCTCTAGCCTTCCCAAGTTGCTTTCCACAAAACCCTCTTTCCACCAAATCCAAATCCTATGAGAGAGAGTTGAGTGTTGGGGAGACTATCATTTGAAGCACAAGAGCAAGGAGTTCATTACCTACACACCATTTGTTACTTCTTGGAGAGTGGTGTCTCCTAGATTGGCTAGGTGTCACTTGGGAGCCTCCGACAAGATTGTGGAGTTGAACCAAGGAGTTTGTAAGGGCAAGGAGATTGCCTACTTCGTGAAGATCTACCACTAGTGAGGCAAGTCCTGTGTGGGCGATGGCCATGGTGGGATAGACAAGGTTGCTTCTTCGTGGACCCTTTGTGGGTGGTTGCTTCTTCGTGGACCCTTCGTGGGTGGAGCCCTGTGTGGACTCGCGCAACCGTTGCCCTTGGGTGGAGCCCTGTGTGGACTCGCGCAACCGTTACCCTTCGTGGGTTGAAGTCTCCATGAACGTGGATGTAGGATAGCACCACCTATCCGAACCACGGGAAAAACATCCGTGTCACCAATAGCGTTTGAATTCTCCAAACCCTTCCCTTTACATTCTCGCAAGTTGCATGTTTTACTTTCCGCTGCCCATAAACTCTTTGCATGCTTGCTTGACTGATGTGATGATTGCTTGACTTGTCCTAAATTAGCTAAAATCTGCCAAGAACTAAAATTGGGAAAAGGTTAAGTTTTATTTGGTCAAGTAGTCTAATCACCCCCCCTCTAGACATACTTTCGATCCTACAAGTGGTATCAGAGCCAGGTTTCCATTTGCTTGATCTCCATAGCTTTTGGTGGTCATAGCCTTGGTTTCACAACCTAGGAGAGTATGGCGTCTAGCGAGGGAAATTATCACCGTAGAGGTCCTTACTTTGATGGTACTAATTTTGCTAGTTGGAAGCATAAAATGAAAATGCATATTCTTAGACATAACCCCGCTGTTTGGGCTATTGTGTGTGTTGGTTTGCAAGGTGACTTCTTTGACGGGAGAGAACCAAACCGTGAAGCTACCGCGGATGAGTTGAAGATGTTGCAATACAATGCTCAAGCTTGTGATATTCTCTTCAACGGATTGTGCCCCGAAGAATTCAACAAAATCAGCCGCCTTGAGAATGCAAAGGAAATTTGGGACACTTTGATTGATATGCACGAAGGTACCAACTCCGTCAAGGAATCCAAGTTGGATGTGCTTCAAAGCCAACTTGACAAGTTCAAGATGAAGGATGGTGAAGGTGTCGCTGAAATGTACTCTAGGCTTGCTCTCATCACAAATGAGATTGCCGGCTTAGGAAGTGAAGAGATGACCGATAGATTCATCATCAAGAAGATCCTAAGAGCCTTGGATGAAAAATATGATACCGTGTGCACATTGATCCAAATGATGCCCAATTACAAAGATCTCAAGCCAACGGAGGTGATTGGAAGAATTGTTGCTCATGAGATGTCACTTAAGGATAAAGAGGAACTTCACAACAAATCAAGTGGTGCCTATAAAGTCTCGTGTGAAGCCCCTACATCATCAAGTGAGAAACAAGACTTCAATGAAGAATTGAGCTTAATGGTGAAGAACTTCAACAAGTTCTACAAGAGTAGAAGCAAAGATAGAAGCTCCAAGTCAAGGTCCTACAATGACAAAAGATCTTCTAGTAGAGAGCGAAACTGTTACAATTGTGGAAGACCCGGACACTATTCCAATGAGTGTACGGCTCCCTACAAGAGAAGAGAAGATTCTCCAAAAAGAAGAAGCAAAGGATCACCACCAAGAGAGAGAAGGAGTAAAGATGATCGTTATGAACGAAGATACTCACGGAGAAGCAAGGATTCGGAAAGGAAGGAAAAATCATCAAGGAGCTACACAAGACGAAGACATCAAGCTCATGTTGGTGAATGGGTATCCTGCTCCGACTCCGACAGCCACTCCGAGAGAAGTTACACTCCGACTCCGAAGATACTCAAGATGAAGGTGTTGCCGGTCTAGCACTTGTGTCAACCAACTCCTACGACATATTTGACTCACCAAATGAAGGAATTGGAAGATGCTTCATGGCCAAAGGTCCTAAGGTAACACACCCCGAGTATGTTGATTTCAATAATGATGAAGATGACTTGTTAGGTGATGATTTGCTTGGTGACAACTCTAGTGATGAATACTATGATGAAAGACCAATTAATCATGCTAAAACGAGTGACAATGATAAGGAGAAGATTGAGGCTCTAACTAAAGAACTAAAAACTCTTAAGTTAGCTCATGACACTATCTTCGAAGATCATCGAGAACTTTTAAGAGATCATGAGAAACTACGCTTTGAAAAGCTCAATCTTGAGCAAGAGCATGAGTTCTTAAAGGCAATCAATGATGATCTCCGCAAGAAAAGTTCTTCTTACATTGCCAAGCGTTTACTCCTATCCACTTACATGCCTGAAGTCAAGTCTAACAAGAAAGATTCTTCCTCTAGTAGTAACAATGATCATGCTAAATCCAATATTGTTGCTTCTAGTAGTTCTCTTGATTCCACTAATGATTCTCTTAGCCAAGTTACACTTGAGCAAGAAAATAGCTTATTGAAGGGAATTATAGAGAAAGGAGTGTACAAAAGCCTTGCCAGGAGTAAGCAATTCGAGGAAATTGTGCGCAAGCAAGGAATGCACCGGAAGAATCAAGGTGTTGGTTTTGAACGAAAGTTCAATGCCAATGGAGTTGAATGGGAAGAAGATCAATACCCCAAGACAAAGTTTGTCCCTCAACAAGAGAAGTATACTTCTTTCAAGGGGACACAAGCTCAAGATGATCTTCCACCACAAGACTATGAGCAAAAAGGCAAGGACAAGCTTCAAGAGGAAATTGATGCATTTGAAGAAGCTCCTAAGACCTTAGTCAAGTGGATTCCCAAGACTACTTCAAGTTCCACTTCATCAAGTACGACTACAACTCCAAGGATTCCCATCAAGATGATGTGGATCCAAAATAAGAAGAACTAGAGAGTTCTTGAGGGTGACTCCGCCAACATACTTCACTCTTATCATTTTGGCAAGAACAAGTGCAATCAACTTCCACATCTTGCACTAGTTCAAGGAGTCACAAACCCTCTTGTTGGTAAGACAAGGGACAAGGTAACCTAAAAGTTTTCATGGACATCATCTTTTGTGTGCATCACTCTATGTCTATGGATATCCTTGTTTGTTCCTTGTGGGACTAACCCATGTAGGTATTGAAACTGCAATTCACTCAAATGGATAGCTCCAAGAGATCTACATCAACATTGAGCATCCACATCATCAATATCTACATGAAGTCATCATCGACAAAACCCAAGGTTAGTTCATCCCTCTTAGGGGGGATATCACATCTAGGGGGAGCTTTACTCTAAGACTTGAGCTAAAGCAACTCTAAAGATGTGAACACAACAATGCTTTATGTAAAAGTGGTAACCCCACTTGAGCTTAAACGATGAGTATGACCTATGATCAAGTGTTTTCACTTGACTCCTAAGTCAATGTACTCATATATAGATGACCTAGTCATCGCAAATTTCTTGATAAATGCTAGAATTGGTTGTGCATGCCTTGCCACATATTTCATTTGCCATCTTATTGTGTGAGCATGCTGATTGCATATTTTACTCATTCGAGGACATCCACTTGTTGTTTTGATTGCTTGGTTTTATCCTCTTTTGCCAAGTGGATGGACAAGAATGCCTAAGAACGTCCTCTAGCTATCTATGCTTTTCTCGTCTCAAACTCTATTCATGCTGCATCACAAAATTTGATCAAGTCAGATTCGAACCACTCTGTGTGAGGAGCGCTCGGAGTCCCCGATTCGTCATAGACTTAAACTTCCAAAACCTCTTTATGATTCTCGGTCTGACCGATACTCCACTTTCGGTCCTACCGAGATCATTAAGTTGATCTAGGTTTTCGATCTCGGTGCAACCGATTTGAACCTTTCGGTCACACCGAGTTTTAGTAACTGCACGCAGTTATGAATCTCGGTGCCACCGAGTTGTTCCACTCGGTCACACCGACAGGGTCGGGCTATATATAGTCACGGGCAAAATTTGGAAATTTCTCCGAACTCCTTCGCCCGCGCGATAGCCTGCTCTGCCCTCGAGGTCTCCGGATCGTCTTCTCGCCGCCAGCAGCCTCTAGTCGCTGGTCTCCATCGCCGTCAACGGGAATTCTGCCCCGCCGTTGCCGCCGTAGCAAGTCCCCGCTGAACTAGGGTATGTACTTGATCTTTGTGCTATTCCTCAATCTGATTCCTAGCACATTGTGATCATATTGCTTCTAGCCACGTTTGATAAACTTCTATCCAGTCAAAACGCTCATAGATTAGGTTTGATTCGAAAATTCTAGGTTTAGGTTCCGCCGAAACTATCTCAGACCCACCGAGTTGAAAAACTCGGTCCCACCGATTTGGCTTATGCCATTGCACAAGTGAGACTCGGTCTGACCGAGAATTACTTATCGGTGTGACTGATTTTTGAACTTAGTGAAACCCTAGCAGTCTCGGTGCTACCGAACTATGACTCGGTCCTACCGAGTTCACTAGTTTAGGTTCCAAAACTGCTTTGGTATCACCGAGTTTGAAAATCGGTAGATCCGAGATGATTTCAGTGGGAAACTAAAACTAAGTTTTTGGATCATTCTTTTTGCAAAAATCCCTGCATTTTGTGATGCTCATCCACTCTATCTCCTCTATAATCTATTCACAGGGTCAGCAGTCAGCTTGCAGCATGTCAGACCAGAGTGATAGCCAGAATCTGTCAGAGCAGCAAGTGGTGATGAGTGAGGGCACTAGTCCCTCCAGTTCATCTGATGAAGGCAGCAGGAGCACTCCTAGCAATTTTCCAAAGGCTGCCACGAGACAAAGGAAGAAGAAAACTTCAGACTCTGAAGATGAGGACTATGTGGCAGAGGAAGAGGCCACTTCCAAGAGAATTGAACCAGCTCAAGGCACTAAGCCAGGTCTGAAAATCAAAAGGCCAGCAGGCAGGCAACCCATGTCAAAGGCTAGAGCCTCAACTGAGAAGCCCACTTCCCAAGAGCCAGCTGCAGCCGAGGGCAAGAAAAGGAAGGAGAGGGTGAAGAAGACTGTGGCTAGAGTGCTTGGCAAAGCTTCCATCATGGAAGAGGAAGAGGAAGAAGAGGCAGCTGCACCAGCGCCCAAGGCACCCAAGCTAATGGGAGATGCCATAAGGTCAGGGGGAGCTGCATCCAAGCCCAAGGAAGCACCTAAGGCTGCATCTAAGCCTAAGAGTGCACCAAAGAGAAACACAAGAAGCATCCCAGCCACTGAGAAGAACAAGGCCCCAGTGCCTGAAGCTGCAGAGGAAGAGGAAGAGAATGTCCTTCGGAAGCTCAAGCCCAAGGTCCCAGACCACAACGATGCTCATCCTGTGGCTGAGGATATGAAGCTCAGGAGAGACTCAGGGCTCAGCAAGTGGAGAGAAGCAGATCCATATGCTTCTAGGAGAAGAACTGCAGTGGACTACAGGTTTCATACCAAGGAGCAGCAGGATTTCTATGAGACAGTGCTACTTGACAAGAAGCCAATTGTATGTGACATGAGATGGGTCGACTGGACCTATATCAAGGACAATGAAGAGTACTACCCTGGAGTATTTGACAGCTTTAGTGCGTGTGGAGTTGCAGACTTTGTTGGGCAAAAGCTCACAAAGTGGAACGAGGAGCTAATCATGCAATTCGACTCCACAGCACACTTTATCCGGATGGCAGGATCACATGGATGTCAGAGGGTACAAGGTACCACTCTACTGTTGAGGAATGGGCGAAGCTGATCAATGCCCCAGAGGAGCAAGCAGATGACTTGGACATTTATGCCAAGAAAAAGATGGACCACAACTCCATGTCCAACATGTACAAGGAGATTCCGAATGAAGCACTTGACACATTCAAGTTTGGCTCAGTGCATTATCTGCTATCAGGATTGCCAACAATCAACTGGATCCTTAGGCACACCCTTCTGCCCAAGTCTGGAGATCACAAGATGATCAGAGGTCACGCGATCAATTTGCTTCATGTCTTTGACGTGCCTCAAAAATTCAAAGTCATGAGCCTCATAGTGGAAACAATCAAAAGGACTACGGCAGATCAGAAGAGGAGCTGTGGATATGCCCCTCAGATTCAGGAGCTCATCAACTCCAAGATGGGCACGGGCGTATATTTGTTGGATAAGGAACACCTGCCCATCCATCCAGATTTCGAAGATAATCAAGTTGTTATGACTGAGAATGAACCATCATCTGCCCATGCACAAGCTTAGAAGGAGAAGGCGAAGAAGGAGAAAGCTGCCAGGATGCCTACTCAAGCGGAGGCATCTAATTACTTCCTGAAAACCAAACAAGAGCAGCTTGGTTACCTGATTGCGTCCACCCTGCGGATTGAGCAGAGTATAGCCACCCTGACTCAGAACCAGGCGAGTTTAGAGAGGATCATTGAACAGAGGTTCTATGACTTGGACATCAAGGTGACAGAGATACAGACTGCCGTGGAGCAGCTCCAGGAGGACATGAATGAGAGGAGAGGCAGGACCACGACTGATGCTTTTGCGAGGGTGCCACGAGGTCCGAGGTCGTCTGCACCAGCCATAGCCTCAGTTCCACCAGCTCCAGCATCCACTTCAGCCTCGACTCTGACCATGTCTATCGAAGGCTTCGTCCTTGGAGTGCTCCGGACTCCACCACCACCTGAAGATCAAGCCTGAGCGTCGATCTAGTGCTATGCATTTTCTAGGAACTTTTTGGTAACTTGTTGCCAAAGGGGGAGAAGATGTATAGATCATAGGCTTCGAGAGAGAGAGTGTTGCTTTTCTCTCTTGCTTTATTTGGTGTTTTTTTCTCGAACTTATCTGCTTTTGAGTGCTTGATACTACGTCATCATTTGTGAGACATTGATGATCATGTGTTTGATCATTAGCTACACTTAATGCTTGCTTAATGCCATTATCCTATCTATCTTGTGTTATCATTCATTATTCTTGGTGATGAGTGCATGTTTTTCATTCTTATCATTTTGAGCGCTCCACCAAGATGTATGTGACATGGAAGAGTAACCCATGACTCTAACTCTTTGTGCATTTGCAGTACAAAGCAAATTTTAAATATGCACAAATTTAGGGGGAGCTCTTACTTATCACATACTTCTCAAAGCGACGATATATTTCATGCTTATTATCATTTGTCGAAGCTTTGATCTATATGTTGTCATCAATTACCAAAAAGGGGGAGATTGAAAGTGCAACTATCCCTAGGTGGTTTTGGTAATTCATAACAACATATAGCTCATTGAGCTAATGCTATTCCAAGATGATTATTTCAGGAAAGCTCAATGATTGGCATGGCATGGATGTGAAAGTGGAACCCTCAAAATGCTAAGGACAAAGGATTGGCTCAAGCTCAAAAGCTCAAGACTCTTCATTTTACATTTTAGTGATCCAAGATCACATTGAGTCTTTAGGAAAAGCCAATACTATTAAGGAGGGATAAGGTGTTGCTTAATGAGCCTCTTGCTTCATATGCTTAGTGATATGCTCCAAAACCCCCAACTACTTTCCCATATCCACATATGACCTAAACCCTAAGCCAAACTCGGTCCTACCCATTCTTCCTATCCGGCGCCACCGAGTTTCACTTGTCATTAGCCACTGCCAAACCCTAGCAATTCGGTTCTACTGATAAGGATCTCGGTCTCACAGAGATGGGGTTGCAAACTCTCTGTTTCCCTTTCGTAACTTTTCGGTCTTACCGAAAGAGCGAATCGGTCCCATCGAGATTGCAATGTAAACTCAGTGTTTCCCCTTTGTAACTTTTTGGTCTCACCGAGTTCCACTCGGTCTCACCGAAAGAGCAAATCGGTCCCACCGAGTTTGCCTGACCAACTCTCTGGTTAGCTAATTACCAAATTCGGTCTCACCGAGTTTGTGTAATCGGTCTCACCGAGATTACGTTATGCCCAAACCCTAACCGAATCGGTCCTACCGAGTTGCATGTCAGTCCCACCGAAATTCCTAACGGTCACTAGGTTTACTATTTCGGTCAGACCGAGTTTTCTGATTCGGTCCCACCGAGATTGGTAAATTGTATGTAACGGTTGGATTTTGTGTGGAGGCTATATATACCCCTCCACCTCCTTCTCATTAAAAGAGAGAGCCATCAGAACACACACACACCATTCCAACTCATATGTTCTGAGAGAGAACCACCTACTCATGTGTTGAGATCAAGACATTCCATTCCTACCATATGAATCTTGATCTCTAGCCTTCCCAAGTTGCTTTCCACAAAAACCCTCTTTCCACCAAATACAAATCCTATGAGAGAGAGTTGAGTGTTGGGGAGACTATCATTTGAAGCACAAGAGCAAGGAGTTCATTACCTACACACCATTTGTTACTTCTTGGAGAGTGGTGTCTCCTAGATTGGCTAGGTGTCACTTGGGAGCCTCCGACAAGATTGTGGAGTTGAACCAAGGAGTTTGTAAGGGCAAGGAGATCGCCTACTTCGTGAAGATCAACCACTAGTGAGGCAAGTCCTGTGTGGGCGATGGCCATGGTGGGATAGACAAGGTTGCTTCTTTGTGGACCCTTTGTGGGTGGTTGCTTCTTCGTGGACCCTTCGTGGGTGGAGCCCTGTGTGGACTCACGCAACCGTTGCCCTTGGGTGGAGCCCTGTGTGGACTCGCGCAACCATTACCCTTCGTGGGTTGAAGTCTCCATGAACGTGGATGTAGGATAGCACCACCTATCCGAACCACGGGAAAAACATCCGTGTCTCCAATAGCGTTTGAATTCTCCAAACCCTTCCCTTTACATTCTCGCAAGTTGCATGTTTTACTTTCCGCTGCCCATAAACTCTTTGCATGCTTGCTTGAGTGATGTGATGATTGCTTGACTTGTCCTAAATTAGCTAAAATCTGCCAAGAACTAAAATTGGGAAAAGGTTAAGTTTTATTTGGTCAAGTAGTCTAATCACCCCCCTCTAGACATACTTTCAATCCTACAGTATGTGTGGGGCAAAGAAGTAGAGAAATATACACATGGAGTGATGTGGGAAGCTGGAGTGGTGGTGCAAGCCGGCTGTAAAGGAAGTTGTACCTGAGGGATGTCGGGACGTAGCTCAACCTAGAGGAGGGCGGCAGGTGGCGGCAACTTCCCATGTTGCGGCGGTGAGAAAGGGACGAAGGCAACCTCACTGGCTTTGTGAGAGAGAATGGCGGGGACCCCTGATCGGGACGTGCTGACAGTGCCTCCATATGAACCTATTTATAGTGCGTATGTGCCACCGAAGAAAAAAATTATTAGTGCTACTAGTAAACTACGTGCGTGGGTGCGTGCACCTCTTCTCTTCGAGCATGGTTATTAAAATTATTGCCCACTACTGTACTACCACGCGGTTATTATATATGGGCAAAGAGTATAGGCAGTAATAATGACTAAGACTAGCCACAGTGGGAGTAACTTCAACAGTAACATCGAGTTGAACTCAGCAAATTTGCTTATGTGGCAATGAGTTAATGAGGAGAGATGTAGTTTGAATAACTTAGCTAGTTACCATAACATCACATGTCCTAATGCAATATGAGTCTATAACCTAATCAATGAAGTTTTCCATGTTACCACACTTATGTTACTACCCACTATGAAGGTAGTAACATAGTCTAGGGATATGTGTATGTTACTAGTGTATGTTACTCTACACTGTGGCTAGTCTAATAAGGCGTGAAATCATGAGGCCCACCTTTCTCTATGTTTGACCGAGGAAGCAGCCATCATTTCACTCCTTGTTGAATATCCATCCGCTGCTACCTCCGCGAGTAAATAAAAATCTGCTTCTACCCCCGTACCATGGTTAATAATATAGCCATGTCAATCACAATGTAGAAATATCATTCACTGATACAATAGGGCTGGATCTAAGGCTGGTGATTCTTTTTTACTTTATCTCTTTCTCTTTTTGTCTCATTTACTTATTTTACATAGGAGCACGTGTAGAGGATGGCTATTCCTTTCGATGGGACTTCTTCATGGAGTTTAAGACTCAGCTCCAAATTAGGCCCGCTACCCACCACTCTGAATCGTGCCATCTATGATAGGGAGTAGTCCCATTGCAACAATGAGGTCCACTAGGCCTAGCACATCCTGTAAGAAGAGACTGTCACGCAAAACATACATCTTGTTTCCTTCTTCCTCGTACAGTATGTACCACTAGTACGTACTACTAGTACTCGTTCTCCTATAAACCTTGCGCATGGCATCTCTAAAATATTAACCTTGCGTTTGGCTCTTCGCCTCTTCGGGAAGTCGAGCAATAATGGTATTGCAGTATATATTGTTCTAGCTATATTAGACTGTATGAATTGTTGCACGTCCACCACGTGGGCAAGGGAGAGTGCGTACTATTATGTCTGTTTCATTATTGACTACATACGGAGCAAAATGAGTGAATCTACACTCTAAAATACGTCTATATACATCAGAGTTCAGAGTATGTACTAGTAGTTCATATTGAAATCTACTAAAGGACATATATTCCAAACAATATGATAATCTCTCTAACCAAGGAAGGGACGAGGAGTAAAAGGAGGGAGTAGTAAAATTTTCTCCTTGTTCGGCGAGCCACCGCGCGCGTGGGAAAGGGAGCGGGCGTAAGGCGTAGTAAGCAAGCTTCACCTTGTCATGCGAGCCACCGCGCCCGTGGTCGGTTGAGACGGCATACTAAGAAAGCTTCTCCTCATTTTACAGTTGCTGAGACACATCAAAAGTAATATGCATAGAGCATGCCGAGTGTATAGAGCATTGCCTCTAAGGTAGGCCGCACAAGGTTTGCCTCTTTTTTAACATAACACGTCAAGTCGCAATTTGTTTGTTCACCCATGGTAGACGATCCTCCATCAAGTGGACAACCAGTACACGTGTCAAATTACCACGTGGGCTGCCTTTTCATACAGAAATGAGATCCACCGTGTACCCGCGCGGGTGTGGTTGGGAAAGGAGACGGGAGTACGTGCACCATGCGTGCTGCTCTTCTCTTCGTGCATGTCCCCACCTACGTGGGTGTGTGTGAGAGAGATACAAACCTAGACAGATGGCGTGTGTGTTCGTGAGTGTTTTTTGTTTGGGGGTGATTTCGTGAATGTATTTGTGGGAATATGTGTCGATGACATCTCAAACAAAAATTTGACACATGCAATGTGTGTGAAATAGAGGCTTATCGATATCATATATAGAGGGGGTCATAGATATCGATAGAGTTAAAGAGTGGATCAAGTGGGTGGGTGCGAGATCAATGAAGAGACACTACAAAAAAATACACTTCCGTGATGATACGTGTTTGTCACAGTGGGTCATGTTCTATCATGCATGTACATACATGACGATTTTATGACAGAATCAAGATAGTCATACCTGTGCTGTCGTAGAAGTGTTCCATGACATTACGAAAATTATCATCACGGAAGTGTCAACTTCCATGACGATAAATCACGCGTCATAGAAGTGCTTTCGTCAAGGGTGACCGACACGGGGCATCCACCGTAACGGCTCGCCGTTAAGCTATCGGGTCCGGTTTTGGATCCGATAACCCGTTATCAGCCCAGACCAATGGTGATTTTCCAAGTGTAAAATTCTCATTGACCGGAGGAAACACGTGTCTTCTCCTCGGTGGGCCAGATGTCCCGTCCATTGGAGGAGACATGCCTATGATACGTCGACACGTGGTAGGGCCCAACAGAGGCCCATATAAATTAAATGGGCCGGCCCAACTAAAGGCCCACAATATTTTGCGGACCATAACGGGCCGGCCCAACTAAAGGCCCATAAGATTTTGCGGACCATAATGGGCCAGCCCAGCTAATAAAGGCCCACAAGATTTTGCGGACCATAATGGGCCCGTCCAGCTAAAGGCCCACAAGATTTTGCCAGCCATAATGGGCTGGCCCAGCTAAAGGCCCACAAGATTTTGAGGACACTAGTGGGCCGGCACATTCACAAGCTGCCATGTTTTGGGCCAAATGCCGGCCCATATTTGATTTGGTCCATTAACAGTCTGCCATGTTCCGGGCCTAATAAAGGCCCATATGAGATCCTACTCGTTAAAATCCTACCACATTCTAGGCCAAATTGCGACCCAAATAAGATCCGGCCCTTTAAGAGGCTTTGGGCCAAATTATGGCCCATATCAGATTCGGCATGTCAACTAGACGCTATACTTTTCGGCCCACTTTCTAAAGGCCCATTTAGTAATTAGGCATGATATTAGTTTCGGCCTGTTAAAGGCCCATTTAACATTTCGGCCCTATATTTATTTCGGCATGTTAAAAGCCCGTCATATAGTTGGGCCTAACTACGACCCGGTTTGCATCCGGCGTGATCACAGCCGATAATCTGATTGGGCCAAACAAGGAGCAAGAAAATTTTGGCCTGTTAACGGCCCATGATGTGATTGGCACAATCATGGGCCGGGGTCTATTCCGGCCTGCTGCCGGCCCATGAGCAGTTCAGCACGTTTCAGGCCCAACCTACTTTTCAGCCTCCTAAAAGCCCATTGAGTTTTCTTGCGAAAATAGGGTCGGCGGTTTACTCGGCCTATTAAAGGCCCGAGTCTATTTCTGGGCCAATTTACATTTAGGCATGTCAACGGACCAAGATGACTGGGCCCATGATGCGGATCATACATGGTAATTTGCATGACGGCCCAAATTATGTACCATAATTTTACGGTTTGGCTGGTTTACTGCGAAGACAGGATATATATATATATATATATATATATATATAGCATCACAAGCAGCTGAGCAAGCTGATGAGACTGTGCTTGTTTGACACTTATATCCTCCTCACTCTGAAAGATAAACAAGCAGACAGATGACCGGTTTTGCACATATAAGTATGAGTGCTGACAATTGATACGTCTCCGTTGTATCTACTTTTCCAAACACATTTGCCCTTGTTTTGGACTCTAACTTGCATGATTTGAATGGAACTAACCCGGATTGATGTTGTTTTTAGCAGAATTGCGATGGTGTTATTTATGTGCAGAAATAAAAGTTCTCGGAATGACCTGAAACTCCACGGAGCGTATTTTTGGAAATAATAAAAAATAATGGCAAAAGATTAAGGCCAGGGGGCCCACACCCTAGCCACGAGGGTGGGGGGCGCCCCCTACCTTGTGGGCCCCCTGGAGATCCTCCAACCTCAACTCCAACTCTATATATTCATGTTCGGAGATAAAAAATCAAGGAGAAAGATTCATCGCGTTTTACGATACGGAGCTGTCGCCAAGCCCTAAACTCTCTTGGGAGGGTTGATCTGGAGTCCGTTCGGGGCTCCGGATAGGGGAATCCGTCGCCATCGTCGTCATCATCCATCCTCCATCACCAATTTCATGATGCTCATCACCGTGCGTGAGAATTCCATCATAGGCTTGCTGGACGGTGATGGATTGGATGAGATTTATCATGTAATCGAGTTAGTTTTGTTAGGGTTTGATCCCTAGTATCCACTATGTTCTGAGATTGATGTTGCTATGACTTTGCTATGCTTAATGCTTGTCACTAGGGCCCGAGTGCCATGATTTCAGATCTGAACCTATTATGTTTTCATCAATATATGAGAGTTCCTGATCCTATCTTGCAACTCTATAGTCACCTACTATGTGTTATGATCCGGCAACCCCCAAGTGACAATAATCGGGACCACTTCTGGTGATGACCGTAGTTTGAGGAGTTCATGTATTCACTATGTGTTAATGCTTTGGTCCGGTACTCTATTAAAAGGAGGCCTTAATATCCCTTAGTTTCCGCTAGGACCCCGCTGCCACGGGATGGTAGGACAAAAGATGTCATGCAATTTCTTTTCCATAAGCACGTATGACTATATTCGGAATACATGCCTACATTACATTGATGAATTGAAGCTAGTTCTGTGTCACTCTAGGTTATGACTGTTACATGATGAACCACATCGGGAAAAATTCTCTATCATTGATCCATTGCCTACGAGCTTTCTATATATTGTTCTTTGCTTATTTACTTTTCTGTTGCTATTGTTACAATCACTACAAAACACCAAAAACATTACTTTTGCTATCGTTACCTTTTGCTACCATTACCATTAATATCATATTACTTCGCTACTAAATATCTTGCGGCAGATATTAAGTTTCCAGGTGTGGTTGAATTGACAACTCAGCTGCTAATACTTGAGAATATTCTTTGGCTCCCCTTGTGTCGAATCAATAAATTTGGTTGAATACTCTACCCTCGAAAACTGTTGCGATCCCCTATACTTGTGGGTTATCAAGACTATTTTCTGGCGCCGTTGCTGGGGAGCATAGCTATATTCTTTGAGTCACTTGGGATTTATATCTGCTTATCATTATGAAGAACTTGAGGGATCCAAAAACCAGGATTTATCCCTCAACTACGAGGGCGGGGAAAGGAACTGCCATCTAGCTCTGCACTTGATTCACCTTCTGTTTTGAGTAAGCTTGCGACACCTAAATCTGCTTCTACTATTGATTCTGATATGTCGCATATTATTGATGATGCCACTTCTACTATGCATGATACTTTTGATGAAACTACTTCTATGCCTAATACTACTGTGCCACTTGGTGAATTTCTTGATGAACAACTTGCTAGGGCTAGAGAGAATGAAATTATTGAAACTGATAATACTGATGAAAGTGATTATGAAGTCTCTCCTAATAAATATGAATTACCTATTGTGCCTGAGGGCTATGTTATGGATGAAGAAACTAAAAGAGACTTTCTTGCTTGCAATGATAGAAGTGATCTTAAGAAATTATTATCTAAGCTTAAACAAAAAAAACTCTGAATGCCAGAATGAAATATGATCCTGCTTATGCTAGTTCACCTATCTGTGTTACTGATAAGGATTATGAAATCTCTATTGATCCTGATATAATTACTTTGGTTGAATCTGATCCTTTCTATGGTTATGAATCTGAAACTGTTGTGGCACATCTTACTAAATTAAATGATATAGCCACCCTGTTCACTAATGATGAGAGCACTCGCTACTTTTACATCCTTAAAATATTTCCGTTCTCATTAAATGGTGATGCTAAGATATGGTTTTATTCTCTTGATACTGCTTGTGTGCGTAGTCCCAGGATATGATTTATTACTTCTCTGCTGAATATTTCCCTGCTCATAAGAAACAAGCTGCCTTAAGGGATATATATAATTTTGTGCAAATTGAAGAAGAGAGTCTCACACAAGCTTGGGGGAGGCTTCTCCAATTACTTAATGATTTGCCTGATCATCCTATTAAGAAAAATGAAATACTTAATATCTTTTATAATGGACTAACCGATGCTTACAGAGATTACCTGGATAGTTGTGCTGGTTCTGTTTTCAGGGAAAGAACACCGGATGAAGCTGAAATTTTATTGAATAATATGTTAAAAAATGAAAATAATTGGACACTTCCTGAGCCAGCTCCTGAGCCTATTCCTAAACCAACTCCGAGGAAAAGGGGTGTTCTATTTCTCAATCCTGAAGATATGCAAGAGGCAAAGAAATCCATGAAAGAAAAGGGTATTAAAGCTGAAGATGTTAAGAATTTACCTCCAATTCAAGAAATACATGGTCTTAATTTACCACCTATTGAAGAAACACATGTTCTTTATAACCCGACATAGGTAGTAAAGGTAAATTCTCTCTATATATATGATAAAGCTGAAATCCCATTTACTAAGTTTGCTAGCCCATGCTTGGATGAGTTTGATGACTTTATGGTTAAACAAGAAAACTTCAATGCTTATTTTGGTAGAGAATTAAAACGCAATGCTGATATGCTTGAACACTTGGGTGATTATATGGCTAATGTTAAAGCTGAACTTAAACTTAGTAGTAAACATGCTTCTATGGTTACCACTCAAGTAGAACAAGTACTTAAAGCTCAGAATGATTTGCTCAATGAATGGAATAGTAAGAATAATGACTATGCTATTAGAGTGGCTACTAGAACTAGTAAAATGACTCAGGAACTTTTGTATCCTGAAGGCCACCCTAAGAGAATTGAGCAAGATTCTCAGAGAAATAATATAGATGCACCTAGTCCTTCTAAAAGGAAGAAAAATAAAAATGATAGGACTTTGCATGCTTCTAGTGAACCTGTTATTGACACACCTGAGAATCCCAATGATATCTCTATTTCTGATGCTGAAACACAATCTGGTAATGAACATGAACCTAATGAAAATGTTAATGATGATGTTCATGTTGATGCTCAACCCGGCAATGATAATGATATAGAAATTGAACCTGCTATTGATGTTGATAACCCATAATCAAAGAATCAATGTTATGATAATAAAGACTTTGTTGCTAGGAAACACGGTAAAGAAAGAGAGCCTTGGGTTCAGAAACCCATGCATTTTCCTCCCAAACCATCCAAGAAAAAGGATGATGAGGATTTTGAGCACTTTGTTGAAATGATTAGACCTATCTTTTTGCGTATGCGATTAACTGATATGCTCAAAATGAATCCTTATGCTAAGTACATGAAAGAAATTGTTACTAATAAAAGAAAGATACCGGAAGCTGAAATTTCCACCATGCTTGCTAATTATACTTTTAAGGGAGGAATACCAAAGAAACTTGGAGATCCCGGAGTACCAACTATACCATGCTCCATTAAAAGAAACTATGTTAAAACTACTTTATGTGATCTTGGAACCGGTGTTAGTGTTATGCCTCTCTCTTTATATCGTAGACTTGATTTGAATAAGTTGACACCTACTGAAATATCTTTGCAAATGGCTGATAAATCAACTGCTATACCTGTCGGTATTTGTGAGGATGTGCCTATTGTGGTTGCAAATGTTACTCTTTTAGCGTACTTTGTTATTCTTGATATTCCCGAGGACGATAGTATGTCTATTATTCTTGGAAGACCCTTTTTGAATACTGCAGGGGCTGTTATTGATTGCACCAAAGGCAATGTCACTTTTCATGTTAATGGTAACAAGCATACGGTACACATTCCGAGGAAACAACCTCAAGTCCACAATATCAATTCTATTGGAAAAATTCCATCGATTATTTTTGGAGGTTTTGAATTTCCTCTTCCTACTGTCAAGAAGAAATATGATATTCTTATTGTTGGGGATGTGCATATCCCCGTTGAGGTAACCTAGTGTTATTCGAAAATTCTCCGGTTCCATGTTATTCGGAATGAGTTTGTTAACAAGACTTGATCAACCTTGTTAATGGATTCCTTTTGATGATCATGAGATGGATGAATTTAGAAAACACAACTCTCTGTACCCTCCTTTTACTTTCTGTTATTTATATTAAATAAAATAAAAATAGTATTCCTCTCTATTATATGAATTATCCGTGCAATATAAAAATACCCCAAAAATAAAAATTCTCCAAATGCCCTGAAATTTAAATATGATTTTTTTCTGGAATATTTGAGAATATTTGGCACTGAGAACACAGTAGGGGGCCATCCACCTGGCCACGAGGGTGGAGGGCGCGCCCTACCCCCCTTGGCGCGCCCCCTGCCTCGTGGGACCATGGTGGCTGTCCTCCACTTATTCCTGCACCCACACACTCCTTCTTCCTCCCACAAACACCTTTATCCAGCTCAAACCCGAGTCCAAGCTCATTTTGCTGCCATTTTCGATCTCCTTGCTCAAAGCACCTCTCGCAAAACTGCTTTGGGGGATTGTTCCTTGGTATGTGACTCCTCCAATGGTCCAATTAGTTTTTGTTCTAGTGCTTTATTCATTGCATATTTGTGCTGCCTAGGTGACCATGTTCTTGGTCTTGCATGTCAAATTTATGTGGTTCCAAGTAGTTTTGATGCATGATATAGGCTCTAGGCACTTGTAGGAGTAGTAGCTATCAATTTTGTTGAGTTTGATTCACTTTTATTTGAAGTTACTAAAAATTTCAGAAATTTTTCAGAGGGGGAAATATGTTCAGGAAAATGTACCGAGGTGGTTCTTCAAGGAAACAAGGACCCAGGCTTGCAATGAGTGATGCTGATGATGAGCCACCAAGGGACGCTCCAGTGCGGCCTTGTGAATGGCCTTCAGAGGACTTCATGGATCGAGCAGGAATTAAGGAAGAATTTAACGCACATTTGTGTAACACCGATCTTGTGAGCTTCGAGGAAGAAAAGTGTCGTCAGTGCCACTATCTCACTAGTTCCTTTGTGAGGAGGTTTGAATTTTCATCTTCACGTAATTCTCAAACTGTCCTGTTTGATCTTTATGAAAATTCTTACACTGTGGACTTAGAGGATTTTACCACAGCTTGCAAACTTGCATAATAGGGTAGTGCTAGTGAACCTCGTAAATCTGAATTTAGAGATTTTCTTGGTAGTATAAATGTGGGGGAATCTAGAGATATAGCACAAGCTACCATAGGGAGCATTCACTTTCCTGCTATACATTATTTTGCTCTCTTCATAGGTAGATGCATTAACGGTAAAGATGGAGCATGTCACATGTGTGTCCCTGATCTCAGTATTCTTAGGAGTGTTGTGTTAGGAGATAAATCTTATAATTTGGAAGCCATTATTGCATGTAGGTTGCATCTTAATAGATTTAATGGAGATTTCTTTGATGAAATTTATGCAACCTGCATAGCTAATTTTCTTGGTATAACCATACGTGAAGATGATATTGAGTTGCCCCCTGTTTATTTGGATTATGAGGCTATGGTTCGTCATCAGTTTGTTGAGAGGAACGATCAGTTCCTCTAGTACCGACTAATCTTTGACAGACGACGCACCTATCATGTCGCTCTCCCTGCTTCTACTTTCTTTGACTTTCAGGTAAAAAGGAGATATTTTATAACCAGAGAGGAGGCGGAAGAGTATAAGAGGAGAGCTGAGATAGCTCACCTCCAAGCTGCAGCCCAGGATGCAATGACTTCTGCATCTCAGTATGACCCCAACTACAACTTTGGATATCCACCAGGCCATCCGTGGCATTAGACCAACTTAGGCCAAAAGCCTAAGCTTGGGGGAGTACGTATTTCCCACTGGCATTACATTCATGTTCACACACTCACTGCTAGTTGTTGGTGCTCATACTTTTTCATTGTATCATCCATGTTAGTTTATTTTCTCTTTTTATGCTTTCTTCTTGTGTGTTTGATAAACCTTAAGAAAAACCAAAAAAATTAGTTGTAGCTTTTAGCTAGCTTTAATTTCTATGCTTGTAGTAGTAATTAAAAAGAAAACCCAAAAAGATTTCTTGTTCTTCTTTTTGCTTGTTGGGAGCTTTCCTGTGTAAATAGTTTTATTTTTTTTATTTTTTGGGGGGTCGATAGGAGAAGACCATGATTAAATTGTTAAAGTGGCTCTTATATGCATTATTCTTGATCTGACAAAAGAGCCCATATTGCCTTGTCTTCTCCTATTTATTGGATGCTTGCAGATTCCAGCTTACTCCAATGCACGCGCACTATTATTATTATCCACATCATTCGGTCGTGCAAGTGAAAGGCAATAATGATGATTATATGATGAACTTATTGAGATGATAGAATCTGGTATGAACTCGACCTCTCTTGTTTTCGTAAATATGATTAGTTCATCGTTCCTGATTAAGCCTATTATGAATAAACATGTTTGCAATGAAAATTAGAGATTATAGTTGCTTATGCCATGCTTAATTAGCTAGGAGCTTATAATGGTTTACCTTGCGTGCCAACATGCTATTAAAATGGTTGTTATGTGGTATGATAGGGTGGTATCCTCTTTTGAACGATTCGAGTGGCTTGACTTGGCACATGTTCACGCATGTAGTTGAAACAAAATCAACATAGCATCTACGATATTTATGTTCATGGTGCATTATATCCTACTCATGCTTGTATTCGGTGTTGATTAATTTTAATGCATGTTCATGACTGTTGTCGCTCTCTAGCTGGTTGCTTCCCAGTCTTTTTCTAGCCTTCACCTGTACTAAGAGGGAATACTGCTTGTGCATCCAATCTCATAAACCCCAAAGTTGTTCCATATGAGTCCACCATACCTACCTATATACGGTATCTACCTGCCGTTCCAAGTAAATTTGTATGTGCCAAACTCTAAACCTTCAAATAAATATCATGTTTTATATGCTCGAATAGCTCATGTATCAACTAGGGATGTCCGTATCTTCCATGTTAGACGGGTTATTCTCAAGAGGAGTGGACTCCGCTCCTCACTCATGAGAAAATAGCTGGTCATCGGGATGCCCAGTCCCATGCTTTATGCAAATCAAATCAAATAATTGCAAACAAAACTCCCCCTGGGACTCTTGTTAGTTGGAGGCACTCGTTGTTTCGAGAAAGCCATGGATTGATGCTTGTTGGTGGAGGGGGAGTATAAACTTTACCATTCTGTTTGGGAACCGCCTATAATGTGTGTAGCATGGAAGATATCGCCATCTCTTGGTTGTTATGTTGACAATGAAAGTATACCGCTCAAAATATTATTCATCTCTATTTCAAAACCGAGCTATGGCACCTCTACAAATCCCCACTTCCCTCTGCGAAGGGCCTATCTATTTACTTTTATGTTGAGTCATCATCCTCTTATTAAAAAGCACCAGTTGGAGAGCACCTCTGTCATTTGCATTCATTACTGTTAGTTTACATTGAGTATGACTTGACTGGATCTCTTTTACCATGAATTACAATGTCTAGTCAGTCCTTGATCTTTAAAGGTGCTCTGCATTTATGTTTTGCGGTCTCAGAAATGGCTTGCGAGATACCATCTTGTTATATCATATTATGATTGTTTTGAGAAAGTGTTGTCATCCGAGATTTATTATTATTGCTCGCTAGTTGATTATGCCATTGATATGAGTAAACATGAGACCTAAGAGTTATTGTGAATATGGTTAGTTCATAATCTTTGCTGAAAACTTGAATGCTGGCTTTACATATTTACAATAACAAGAGCAAACAGAGTTTGTAAAAGTTTTTCTTTATCACTTTCAGTTTTTCAACTGAATTGCTTGAGGACAAGCAAAGGTTTAAGCTTGGGGGAGTTGATACGTCTCCGTCGTATCTACTTTTCCAAACACTTTTGCCATTGTTTTGGACTCTAACTTGCATGATTTGAATGGAACTAACCAGGACTGACGTTGTTTTCAGCAGAATTGCGATGGTGTTATTTATGTGCAAAAACAAAAGTTCTCGGAATGACCTGAAACTCCACGGAGCGTATTTTTGGAAATAATAAAAAATACTGGCAAAAGATCAAGGCCAGGGGGACCACACCCTATCCACGAGGGTGGGAGGCGCGCCTGCCCCCCTGGGCGCGCCCCCCTACCTCGTGGGCCCCCTGGAGCTCCTCCGATCTCAACTCCAACTCTATATATTCGTGTTCGGAGAGAAAAAAATCAAGGAGAAAGATTCCTCGCGTTTTACGATACGGAGCCGCCGCCAAGCCCTAAACTCTCTTGGGAGGGCTGATCTGGAGTCCGTTCGGGGCTCCGGAGAGGGGAATCCGTCGCCATCGTCATCATCAACCATCCTCCATCACCAATTCCATGATGCTCACCGCCGTGTGTGAGTAATTCCATCGTAGGCTTGCTAGACGGTGATGGGTTGGATGAGATTTATCATGTTATCGAGTTCGTTTTGTTATGGTTTTATCCCTAGTGTCCACTATGTTCTGAGATTGATATTGCTATGACTTTGTTATGCTTAATGCTTGTCACTAGGGCCTGAGTGCCATGATTTCAGATTTGAACCTATTATGTTTTCATCAATATATGAGAGTTCTTGATCCTATCTTGCAAGTCTATAGTCACCTACTATGTGTTATGATCCGGCAACCCCAAAGTGACAATAATCGGGACCACTTCCGGTGATGACCGTAGTTTGAGGAGTTCATGTATTCACTATGTGTTAATGCTTTGGTCCGGTACTCTATTAAAAGGAGGCCTTAATATCCCTTAGTTTAAATTAGAACCCCGCTGCCACGGGAGGGTAGGACAACAGATGCCATGCAAGTTCTTTTCCATAAGCACATATGACTATATTCGGAATACATGCATACATTACATTGATGAATTGGAGCTAGTTCTGTGTCACTCTGGGTTATGACTGTTATATGATGAACCACATCCGGCATAATTCTCTATCACTGATCCATTGCCTATGAGCCTTCTATATATTGTTCTTCGCTTATTTACTTCTCCGTTGCTATTGTTACAATCACTACAAAACACCAAAAACATTACTTTTGCTATCATTACCGTTTGCTACCATTACCATTACTATCATATTACTTTGCTACTAAATACCTTGCTGCAGATATTAAGTTTCCAGGTGTTGTTGAATTGACAACTCAGCTGCTAATACTTGAGAATATTCTTTGGCTCCCTGAGGGAGTCTTGGATTAGGGGGTCTCAGGACAGCCGGACTATATCCTTTGGCCGGACTATTGGACTATGAAGATACAAGATTGAAGACTTCATCCCGTGTCTGGATGGGACTCTCCTGAGCGTGGAAGGCAAGCTAGGAAATACGGATATGTAGATCTCCTCCATTGTAACCGACCTTGTGTAACCCAAGCCCCTCCGGTGTCTATATAAACCGGAGGGTTTAGTCCGTAGGACAACAGACAATCATACCATAGGCTAGCTTCTAGGGTTTAGCCTCTACAATCTCGTGGTAGATCAACTCTTGTAATACTCATATCATCAAGAACAATCAAGTAGGACGTAGGGTATTACCTCCATCAAGAGGGCCCGAACCTGGGTAAACATCGTGTCCCCTGCCTCCTGTTACCATCCGCCTTAGACGCACAGTTCGGGACCCCCTACCCGATATCCGCCGGTTTTGACGCCAACATTGGTGCTTTCATTGAGAGTTCCACTGTGCCATCACCATAAGGTTTGATGGCTCCTTCGATTATCGGTAACGATGCGGTCCAGGGTGAGGTTTTCCTCCCCGGATAGATCTTTGTATTCGGCGGCTTCGCACTGCGGGCCAATTCGCGTGGCCATCTGGAACAGATCGAGAGCTATGCCCCTGGCCATTAGGTCAGATTCGGAAACTTAAACTACACTGGCGACATCCGCGGAGACTTGATCTTCGACGGAGTCGAGCCCATGTCAGGTGCGCCGCACGGTCACGACGAGCATGACGTAACTCTGCCGTCGGACAGTGTTCGGGAGATCGCATCTGCAACTACTCCGGCCTTCAATCCGGAGAAAATTGCGCCATCCAAGGACGGAGGGATAGACCCCGCCATGGAGGCCGCACTCTCAGTGGCGATGGAGCCGGATACTGACTACACCCCTTACGAGAGCCGTGTCGCCAAACCACTGGATTCGTGTCCAGCCACGGACTCCGAACCGCCTGCATCCGTGCCCATCGAATCCGACTGGACGCCGATCATGGATTTCACCTCCGCAGATATCTTTCAGCACTCGCCATTCGGCGATGTGCTAAATTCATTAATGTCTCTCTCCTTGTCAGGAGAACCTTGGCCGAACTATGTCCGGCTAGAATGGGATACGAACGATGAAGAAATTCGCCGCCCGCCCACCACCCACTTAGTAGCCACTGTCGGCGACTTAACCGACATGCTCAACTTCGACTCCGAAGACATCGACGGCATGGACGAAGATGCAGGAGACGAACAGGAACCAGCGCTCATAGGGTGCCGGACAGCCACTTCATGACATGACATTTACATGGTGGATACACCCAAAGAAGGCAATGGCGAAGAGACAGCGGAGGATGGCCCCTCCAAGAAGCAACCCAAGCGCCGACGTCAGCGGCGCCGCTCTAAGTCCCGCCATAGCAAAAACAGCGATAATAGTGCAAGAGAAAATAACACTCCAGTCGACTCCAGAGGAAACGACAACCACATTGCCCTGGCGGCAGAGCATGATGAAGCTGCAAGCGGCGAACATAGTGCGGATCCGATGTCCGAACACGGCACGCCGATTATAAACCTCATCAAACCCCCTTTGGGGAGGAAAACAGTCCGGACGAAGAGGCACACATCATCCCGGAAACGCACTTGGAGCAAGAGAACCTCCGCAGAAGGCTTATTGCCACAGCGAGGAGTCTAAAGAAGCAGAAGTAAAGGCTTAAGGCCGCACAAAATACACTCAACAGCAGGTGGAACAAAGTGCTCGACAACGAAGCAAAGTATGGTGGAAGTTACCACACAAAGAGCTATCCAAAGCGCAAGTTGTTACCTGAATTCAACGACGGGGCCTTAGAGCCCACATAGCCAAAAATGAAACGGCCAACGGGCCGGATCCACCACCTTGTGACCGCGATAGAGCGGATAACAAATATGCACATAAGTCAACACACGATGTACGTGAGGACTTGTGCCAAAAATCCGGTATGACAAGATCCATCTATGGATCTAGGAAGCGTGCTCCGGCACAAAATCAAAACCAAATACCACAACCGTCCGAACGCCATGGTACATCCAAGTACAGGGGTGCCTGTAACACCCTTGATGCGGCTATATCTCCTACGTGTCGAAGCACGACTTAGAGGCATAACCGCATTGAAAGCAATGTCGCAAGTGAGGTAATCTTCACACAACCCATGTAATACATAAGGGAAAAAGATACATAGTTGGCTTACAATCGCCACTTCACACAATTACATGAATAAAGCATTACAACAACCAAATACAATCAAGGTCCGACTATGGAACCAAAATAAAAGAAGAACCCCAAATGCGACAAGGTCCCCGATCGACCCCAACTGGGCTCCACTACTGATCAACTAGAACGAAACAACACAAAGGACAAGATCTTCATCGAGCTCCTCCTAAGCTTGGTTGCGTCATCTGCATGGCCTCATCGGCACCTGCAAGCTGGTTTTGGAAGTATCTGTGAGCCACGGGGACTCAGCAATCTCGCACCCTCGCGATCAAGACTATTTAAGCTTATGGGTAAGGTAAAAGTATGAGGTGGAGCTGCAGCAAGCGACTAGCATATATGGTGGCTAACATACGCAAATGAGAGCGAGAAGAGAAGGCAAAGCACGTTCGATAAAAGTATGATCAAGAAGTGATCCTAAAACAACCTACGTCAAGCATAACTCCAACACCGTGTTCACTTCCAGGACTCCGCCGGAAAGAGACCATCACGGTTACACACGCGGTTGATGCATTTTAATTGAGTTATGGTTCAAATTATCTACAACCGGACATTAACAAATTCCCATCTGCCCATAACCACGGGCACGGCTTTCGAAAGTTCAAAACCCTACAGGGGTGTCCCAACTTAGCCCATCACAAGCTCTCACGGTCAACGAAGGAATAGACCTTCTAGCGGGAAGACCCGATCAGACTCGGAATCCCGGTTACAAGACATTTCAACAGGATAAAACTAAACCAGCAACACCGCCCGAATGTGCCGACAAATCCCGATAGGAGCTGCACATATCTCTTTCTCAAGGCACACTCAGATTGTCCTAGGTACAGGTAGGCCAGCCCAGAGTTGCCCCTGGTGGTCACCGGCAGCTGACAGGTTGGACCGACACTCAGAGGAGCACTGGCCCGGGGGGCTAAAATAATGATGACCCTCAGGAGCGCGACTCCCAAGGGAAAAGAAAAGGCTAGGTGGCAAATGGTAAAACCAATGTTGGGCATTGCTGGAGGAGTTTTACTCAAGGCGAACTGTCAAGGGGTTCCCATAATAGCCCAACCGCGTAAGGAACGCAAAATCCGGGAACATAACACCGATATGACGGAAACTAGGGCGGCAAGAGTGGAACAAAACACCAGGCATAAGGCCGAGCCTTCCACCCTTTACCAAGTATATAGATGCATTAATTAAATAAGATATATTGTGATATCCCAACAAGTAACATGTTCCAACAAGGAACAACATCTCCATGTTCCAACAAGGAACAAACTTCAATCTTCACCTGCAACTAACAACGCTATAAGAGGGGCTGAGCAAAGCGGTAACATAGCCAATCAATGGTTTGCTAGGACAAGGTGGGTTAGAGGCTTGGCTCAACAACATGGGAGGCATGATAAGCAAGTGGTAGGTATCGCAGCATAGGCATAGCAAAAGAGCGAGCAACTAGCAAAGCAAAGATAGTAGTGATTTCGAGGGTATGATCATCTTGCCTGAAATCCTGCAAGGAAGAAGAACGAGTCCATGAAGAAGACAAACGGACATAGACGAACGGGTCCTCACAAACGCGACATTAACGGGACCAACCCGAAGAAGCAACACCGGAAAGAAGCACACAACATAGTAAACAACCAACACATAAGCATGGCACGATGCGCAAACAAGTATGATGCATGTCCGGTTTAAAGAGGGCATGGCATGGCAAAGTGCAACAACCAAAACTACAAATTAAGTGGAGCTCAATATGCAACGGGTTGCATATTGATGGAACACCACATCCATTATTTAGTTCTCTCTCGGTTATGTACCCAACAAGATTAAATGTTGCTAGCATGGCAAGAGATGAAGCATAAAGAAACTACACATCTAGTCAAGGTTAAATGAGGCCGGAAGCAACGAACAACAAATCCGGAAACTCCTCATGTGCATATATTAGGTTAGGTCCTGTTCTGCCCTAAACCATATTTTAGAGTTGTTTAACATGCAAAACAATGTCACCATGATAAACTAGGCAAAATTCTACCCCATTTACATATAAAGTTTATTAAATTCCGAGTTACGGTTAAATAGTTATGAATTAAAGCATTTTAACATGACATAGGAGCAAATTTACTCAAACAGCATTTTAAACATTTCAAACATAGATGAAAGTTGGATATTATGAATCTAGACAAAATTCTAAGCAAGTTTCATATATAATTTATTTTAATCCGATGCACGGTTTGTGAGATATTAAATGCATGATCAACAAGGGCTTTTCTGTAAAACTGCAATTCCCTAGAAAATAACTAAATCGCAGAACCTAAAAAACCTACACAGGCCGGATCTGGAACAGGGCCCAACAGAGAAGGGGAGGTGCAGCGGAGGCTCACCATGGGCTGAGGCCCAGCTGGTGAGGAGGAAGGCCAGCAAGGGCGGCGTAGATCTGGCCCGACTGGGCCTGGCTTGGCGCTGGCCGGCCCAGACTCACGAGGCGGGGAGGATACGGGCGTGGCACCCTCTGTTCGACAGAGAAGCAGAGGAGCAGCGGTGCTGGAGCGGCTTGCAAGCGGACTTGGCGCGGTGGCTTGCCGGTGGTCTCCGGCGAGGGCAGCGAGGTTGGCCGGATCCAAACAGATCCGAGCGGGGCCGATCCATTCCCGGCGGTGGGAGGCGACTCCGGTGCGCTGGAGCTCCAGCGGCGCAGGCGCGAAGCTTCGGCTATCCTAGCATCGTTCCTATGAGGGAGAGCTGAAGGAGCTCGGGCCTCAGGTGCAGGAGCAGAGGGGCCGAGGCGCCATGTCAGGGGAACGGCAGCGGCGTGGGGGGGGGGGAGCTTGGCGGCATCCATGGCTGGCGGCGTTGTATGGTTCCTGCAGTGACACGGTAGAGAGAGAGGGAACACACGGTGAGAGAGAGAGGAGAGAAGGACGGGGAAGGAAGAGGCAGGGGCGCAGGTCCTGCTGCAGGTGGTCTACGACGAGACCGGCCGGTGACGAGGGACTAGAGGAGCTCCTCTCCTTTGGGTTTGAGCGGGGCAGGGAGGAAGAAACGCATCGGACAGGAGGCGGCGGCTGTGGGATGCCTCCGGCTCCTCTGGTTCGATGCGCCGCAGACGCGGGAGGCGAGACGAGGCTGGATTGGTGGGTGGAGGAAAAACAGGAGAAGGAGATCCCGAGGAGGATCGAGACCGGGTGGCGGCGGCGGGATGGGACTGATGGGACAACTCGCCTAGATTTTAGGGTTGGACTGATACATATATAGCATGTGGATTTTTGGGTAGGGGCTACCTCGTCCCTCCGATCGAAATCGGGCAGTCGAGAAAAAATATATTAGGAAGTCCAATTAACAAAATGGAGATGTTTTGTAGATGTTTGGGGATGATCCGGACACAGCGGTAACGACTGTCCGGGTCGGTTCCGGGACAGATTTCGGACGCGCGCGGGAGGAGGGCCGCGGGCTGACGAGAGAGGTTAGGTTGGATCTGGCGGTAGGTCGTGGGCTGTGTAGACGGTCTCGAGCTGAGAGGAGAGAAGAGAGGGAGGCCCGGCGACTATTTCCGAAGACCGAAAACGTCTGACGTTAGACCGACTATAATGTCGCTATAGTTATTCGTTGGGGCGTCAAGCGAACTCCGAATGCGATGAAAATTAACAGGCGGCCTACCTACAACATAAAAACACCGCACGCCAACTTTCATCCCATTCTGAGAACATTTTCCGGCCACTTATAAAATAATATTTCGGACGTGCCGCGGGCGTGTGCAAGTGTGACTGGGCTCAGAATAGATAACGGATGGAACGAGAAGGCCGGGACGGATGCAAGTTTTAAAACATGATGATGCAATGCACATGATGACATGACAAGATGCAACACGCAAGCACGTGACATGGCAACGACGGTGAATAACTGGAGGAACACCTGGCACATCTGTCTCGGGGCATCACAGTGCCGCACACCCCGTATGTTTCACCGATGAGGTGCTGGACCACAAATTCCCAGAGGATTCAAACCAGTGAACATAGAGGCATACGACGGGACCACAGACCCTGGGGTCTGGATTGAAGACTTTATCATCCAAATCCATATGGCTCACGGAGAGGATCTCCATGCCATTAAATACTTGCCCCTCAAGCTTAAAGGACCAACTTGGCATTGGCTGAAAAGCCTCCCCAAAAACTCAATTGGAAGTTGGGAGGAGCTCGAGGATGCTTTTTGGTCTAATTTTCAAGGGACCTACATCTGACCTCCGAATGCAGACGATTTAAGTCATATAATTCAACAGTCCGGAGAGTCCGCCCAAAAGCTTTGGAACAGGTTTCTCACCAAGAAGAACCAAATCGTCGACTGTCCGGACGCCGAAGCCTTAGCAGCTTTCAAACACAGCGTCTGAGACGAATGGCTCGCCAGACACCTCGGCCAAGAAAAACCGAGAACAATGGCAGCTCTAACAAGTCTCATGACCAACTTCTTCACGGGCGAAGACAGCTGGTTAGCCCGCAGTAGCACCAGCGACCCAAGCACATCCGAAGTCAGAGATGGCAATGGAAAACCGCGACGCAATAAAAGCAAGCGTCGAAATAAAGAAGATAGCCCAGATAATACGACGGTAAATGCCGGATTCAGGGGCTCTCGACTAGGTTAGCGGAAAAAGCCTTTCAAAGGCAGCAGAGACGGACCGTCTGGCTAAACAAGATTCTTGACAAACTATTTCACATTCATGGCACCCCCGATAAACCTGCAAATCACACCCATAGAGAATGTTGGGTCTTCAAGCAGGCGGGTAAGCTAAATGCCGAACACAAGGGGGGAGACACCAAGCGAAGACGAGGACGAGCCTCGCCAGCAAAGCACTGGAGGACAGAAAAAATTCCCACCAGAGGTTAAAACAGTCAACATGATCCATGTGACGAAGAGGAGAAGCAAACATGCACTCCGAGATACACGCGCCATAGAGCCCGTCACCCCTAGGTTCAACCCCTGGTTGGCCTGCCCGATCACTTTTGATCGCGGGGATCACGCGACAAGCATCTGGCACGAAGGATTGACTGCCTTGGTGTTAGACCCAATAATAAATGGATACCATCTCACACGAGTCCTCATGGATGGCGGCAGTGGTCTAAATCTGATATATCAGGACATAGTGCGCAAAATGGGGATAGTCCCGAAAAAAATAAGCCACCATACTACTACCTTCAAGGGAGTAATACCAGGCCTAGAGGCCCTCTGCACGGGATCTCTATTACTAGAGGTTGTATTCGGTTCTTCCGACAACTTCTGAAGCGAAAGGTTAACTTTCTACATCGCTCCATTCCGAAGTGGCTATCAGGCACTACTCGAAAGAGCGGCTTTCGCTCGTTTTAATGCAATCCCGCATTACGCTTCTCTCAAGCTTAAGATGCCCGGTCCACGTGGCACCATCACAGTTAGCGGAAATACTGAGCGTGCTCTATGCGCGAAAGAATGTGCGGCGACTTTAGCCGCCGTGCACTAGACAACCTCACCAACCAGAAAAAATGACAGGTCGTCAAGAGCACGGACACGGTTAGACGAGTCCGGTGCACCACTACATATACATGAGATTGGTTTGATGATCAAGCCCTCCTAGACAGTACCAGGGGCTTCCCGCGTGTAATCAGGGCTAGTCCGGCTCAACTTGACATATCTTGAATTTTAATGGTTTATTGATAATAACCAATTTTTTGGCACGACAACTTTCAACTAAGTTCTTCTCTTTTACAGATGACAATCGTGCTACACCCGTCCAGGACACAACACAACGGAGACACAAGCGCAGACGTACAGTAGGGACCCGCTCAAAGGTTTCCTTTTAGACTAAGACCCTGCGTAAACCTTTTTTACTGTCTCTTGTTGTTCACATCCTCCGGATACTCAATACAACCGAGAAGGATGCCGACGTATTGGCATGTGGCCACGTCAGGATATTGACGTACCTAGACACCTGGGGTTTATTATTAAGGGCATTGTTCAGCCCGGCATATGTTATAAAGACCGAATACCATAGGGAGTGTTCGGCGTCGCGAGTTTGGCCTTATATGCATCAGCTCCGAATCATGTCTTTGGTCAAATGTTGGGTTTGCCCGGCTCCCATGTTTTGGTACCTTACGTTCTGCTATATCAGCTAAGGTAGCACTAGGAGAACTACTGCGATTGTGTCCTGGTTCATCCGGATGAGCACCTCAGTAGAGAAAGCCGAAAACTGACTGTCATGATATAGCGCGAGACTGGTCAACCACTCGATGACTCAGCGGAATCTTCGGGATTCCTCCGCATTAACGAAGGGCCGTTTCCCGGTCATGTACATACGCGCCCCGTATTCGGACGAGCTCAGAAGCACCTGGGGCTATATAGTAGCCCCACCATGAAACTCCTATGGCTAAGTGAAAGTGTTAAAGAAATATAGTATGATTGCCTCGTTCGCTGCGCTACCACCTCCTTAATGGACCAAGACGTTGGATCAAGTGTGAATACGCGTTTTTTGCGAACACCTCCGCATTATATGCGTGGGGGCGGAAGCCGGCGACTGCAAACTTTCAGGTTATATACATATATACATAAATGGCCGCACATGAGGCATCATAATACTTTCAGGCAAAAGTATAAACACAGCCTTGACGACTCAATAAAACATTGTTCTTACAATGGGAGTACATGTCACTAGAACATGATATTCTTCGAGCACTGAGCCTCTATCGAACGAGCGCCTTCAAGGACTTCTTCAAAGTAGTGCTCGGCAGCCACTCGGCCCACGGACGAACCCTGTGTTGCAACAGTGGTGGCCTCCATCTCTGCCCAGTATGTCTTGACACGGGCAACGGCCATCCGCGCACCCTCTATGCACGCCGACCTCTTCATATCATCGATGTGCAGCGCAGCACCAAAGAATTGTTGCACTAAACTAAAGTAACTATTCAGCCTTGGCCCTCCCAGCCATAGATGATCCACAACGGACCTCATGGCGAGTCCGAAAAACCTATGGAGCTCGTCCCACTCGGCCATTTTCTCATTCAATAGCAGCGGACGCACTGGAGCATGGAACTGTGACCAGAACAGCTTTTCCACTTCACGATCTCTTTGATCCTTGAAGTACTCGGCCGCGTCAGCAGCACTTGCCGCCAAATCCACGTAGGCGTCCGCAGAACTCCATTGTTGATCAAGAGGAGCATACTTCGGATCTCCGATCTTAGTCCGCAACAAGAAGGGCTTCCCAGCTAGGATATCCGCAGCTTCATGCAGCTCCTCCTTCATCGCTATGATTTTAGAGTGGGCTACCTTGGCTGCTACCATGGCCTTCTCTAGGTCCGTCACCCTCGCTCGGCTTTCTTTTTCAAGAAGCTAGTAACGGTCAGCGGCATCTTTCAACACAATGGCCATCTTGGCTATCCTTTCCTTGCTCTGGCGATGCGCGGACTATTCGGCCCGCAGCTCTTCGACCGCCCTTAGAGCGGCCGCATCGCTATTCCTTTCTTGTTCCTTGGCTCGGGCAAGCTCTGCCTGAAGGGTCTCCATGGTGGCAGCTCCATCTGCAGTCATAGTTGAGGGAGTCCTGGATTAGGGGGTGTCCGGATAGCCGGACTATAACCTTTGGCCGGACTCTCGGACTATGAAGATACAAGATTGAAGACTTTTTCCCGTGTCTGGATGGGACTTTCCATGGCGTGGAAGGCAAGCTTGGCAATATGGATATGTAGATCTCCTCCCGATTGTAGCTGACCTTGTGTAACCCTAACCCTCTCCCGTGTCTACATAAACCGGAGGGTTTTAGTCTGTAGGACACAACAACCACAACATACAATCGTACCATAGGCTAGCTTCTAGGGTTTAGCCTCTCCGATCTCGTGGTAGATCTACTCTTGTACTACCCATATCATCAATATTAATCAAGCAGGACGTAGGGTTTTACCTCCATCAAGAGGGCCCGAACCTGGGTAAAACATTGTGTCCCCTGCCTCCTGTTACCATCCAACCTAGACGCACAGTTCGGGCCCCCCTACCCGAGATTCGCCGGTTTTGACACCGACATTGGTGCTTTCGTTGAGAGTTCCTCTGTGTCGTCACCTTTAGGCCCGATGGCTCCTCCGATCATCAACAATGATGCGGTCCAGGGTGAGACCTTTCTCCCCGGACAGATCTTCGTGTTCGGCGGCTTTGCACTGCGGGCTAATTTGCTTGGCCATCTGGAGCAGATTGAAAGCTACGCCCCTGGCCATCAGGTCAGATTTGGAAGTTTGAACTATACGGCCGACATCCGCGGAGACTTGATCTTCGACGGATTCGAGCCATAGCCAGGCGCGCCGCATTATCATGATGGGTATGACCTAGCTTTGCCGCCGAACAGTGCCCTAGAAGCCGCGCCCGCATCGGCTCCGACCCTTAGCTCAGAGCCAACTGCGTCGATCGAGGACGAGTGGCTAGACACCGCCTCGGGGGCTGCAGTCTCAACGGCGATCGAGCCGAACACCAACCTTACCCTCTGTGAAGCCCGTGATTAGAGGGTGCCGGACTCTTCTCCGGACTCCGAACCCTCCGCGCCCCCGCCCATCGAGTCCGATTGGGCGCCGATCATGGAATTCACCGCCGCGGATATCTTTCAGCACTCGCCCTTTGGCGACATTCTGAACTCACTAAGGTCTCTCTCTTTATCAGAAGAGTCCTGGCCGGACTATGGCCAACAGGATTGGGATGCGGACGACGAAGAAATTCGACGCCCAACCACCACCCACTTCATAGCCACTGTTGATGATTTAACCGACATGCTCGACTTCGACTCCGAAGACATCGATGGTATGGACGACGATGTAGGAGACGAACATGAACCAGCGCCTATAGGGCACTGGACAGCCACCCCATCCTATGACGTATGCATGGTGGACACACCAAAAGAAGACGACGATGAGGAACGGAAGGACGCAACAAAGGCTTGTCGCCTCGAGAAGCAGTCAAAGCGGCGGCGTAAGCGCCGCCCCAAATCCCGCCTCGGCAGAAATAACGATCATACAGACCCAGCGTTGGAGCAGGGCGAACCACTGCCAGACCACGGCAATACGGAGAATCAAACCGAACAAACCGATTCTGTCAAAGATAATAGTTCGGATGACATAACGCCCGGCAGGCACCCGGAGCAACAGAATGCCCGTCAAAGGCTTGTTGCCACCGCGAGGAGTCTGAAAAAGCAGAAGCAAAGGCTCAAGGCTCCGCAGGACACACTCCAAATAAGACGGAGTAAAGTACTCAACACAGCAGCGAAGTATGGTGGTAATCGCCCCACCAAGAGCTACCCTAAGCGGAAGTTGCTACCCGAATTCGATGAGGAGGCCCTAGATCCCCCACAACCAAAAATCAAAATGGCCACCTGGCCGGATAGACGACCTCAAGGTCAACATAGAGCGGCAAACAATGCCAGTCACAAGCCAATACGCGATCCACGCGAGGGCTCGCACCAAAAGGACGGCGCAACCAGATCCATCTATGGACCACGCAAGCGCGCCCCAGCATACAATGTAACACAACAAACATCCGAACAATGTGGTACACCTAGATACAGGGGTGCTGCACACCCCCTATGTTTCATCGATGAGGTGCTGGACCATGAATTTCCTGAGGGATTCAAACCCGTAAACATAGAGGCATACGACGAAACAACAAACCCTGGGGTCTGGATTGAGGACTATATCCTCCATATCCATATGGCTCGAGGAGATGATCTCCACGCCATCAAGTACTTACCCCTCAAACTCAAAGGGCCAGCTCGGCACTGGCTTAAAAGCCTCCCCGAAAACTCCATTGGAAGCTGGGAAGATCTCGAAGATGCTTTTCGGGCAAATTTTCAAGGGACTTATGTCCGACCCCCGGATGCGGACGATTTGAGTCATATAACTCAACAGCCCGGAGAGTCAGCCCGAAAGCTTTGGAACAGGTTTCTTACTAAGAAGAACCAAATAGTTGACTGTCCGGACGCTGAAGCCTTGGCAGCTTTCAAGCATAGCGTCTGCGACGAATGGCTTGCCAGACACCTCGGCCAAGAAAAGGCGAGAACAATCTCAGCATTAACAAGCCTCATGACCCGCTTTTGCGCGGGTGAGGACAGCTGGCTAGCCAGATGCAGCACCAGCAACCCAAGCACATCCGAAGTTAGAGATGAAAATGGGAAATCACGACGCAGCAAAAATAATAACCGTTGGAATAAAGAAGACAGCCCGAAGAGCACGGCGGTAAATGCCGGATTCCGAAGCTCTCGGCCCGAAGAGAATGTTGGGTCTTCAAGCAGTCCGGCAAGCTCAACGCCGTACACAAGGGGGAGGATACACCAAGCGAAGATGAGGATGAGCCTCTCAAGCAAGACACTGGGGAACAAAAGAAGTTTCCATCAGAAGTCAAAATAGTCAATGTATTACACGTGATCAAGGGAAGCAAAGCGGCCCTCCCAGATAAATATGCCCAAGGGCCTATCACCGTGAAATCCTGCCACTGGTCGTCTCAACCGGTCACTTTCGACCATCGTGATTACTCAGCAAGTATTCGGCGGGCAGGATGGGCTGCCCTGGTATTAGACCCAATAATTGATGGATACCACTTTACACGAGTCCTGATGGACGGTGGCAGCAGTTTAAACCTGATATACCAGGATACAATCCGTGAAATAGGGATAGACCCAACGAAAATTTGCCATAGCAACGCTACCTCCAAAGGAGTAACGCCAGGCCCAGGGGCTCACTGCATAGGCTCCCTGCTACTAAAGGTTATATTCGGCTTCCCCGATAACTCCCGTAGCGAACATTTAACCTTCCACATTGCTCCGTTCCAAAGCGGTTATCAAGCACTACTTGGACGCGAAGCTTTTGCTCACTTTAATGCAATACCGCATTACGCTTCCCTCACACTCAAGATGCCCAGTCCATGTGGCGTCATTACAGTGAACAGAAATATTAAGCGATCTTTGCATGCCGAAGAGAATGCGACTGCCTTGGCAGCCGCACACTAAAAACGGCCTCACCAACTAAAGCATTTGATAGGTCGTCAAGACCACGAACGCGGTTAGATGAGTCCAGCACTGCTATATGTAATTTGTACCAGATTGATGGCCACACCCCTATTACAAATACAAGGGGCTCAACAAGCGCAGACAAGTGGCAATTTCTACTCATTTTTATTTATACATGGTTTCTTTAAAAACCATCTTTTTGAACGACAACTTTTTCACCTAAGTTCCTCTCTTTTACAGATGATCATCGTGCTACACCCGTCCAGGATACGGCATAACGAAGACACAGGCGCAGACATGCAGCAGGGACCCGCTCCAAGGATTCTTTTTAGATTAAGACCCTGCGTAAACCTTTTTTACTGTCTCTTGTTGATACACATCCCTCGAATTCTCAGTACAATTGAGAAGGATGTTGACGTCTTGGCATGTGGCCATGTTAGAATAATGCACGTACCTGGACACAAGGGGCTTCTTACAAAGGGCACTATTTAGGCCCGGTTTATACCATAAAGACTGAATACCTTAGGGAGTGTTCGGCGTCGTGAGTTTGGTGGTATATGCATCAGCTCCGAATCATTGTCTTTAGTCAAATGTTGGGTTTGCCCGGCTCCTGTGTTTTGGTGCCTTATGTTCCGCTTTATTGGCTAAGGTAGCACCAAGAGAACTACTCCAATTGTGCCCTGGTTCATCCAGATGAGCACCTCAGTAGAGAAAGCCGAAAACTGACTGTCATGATATAGCGTGAGACTGGTCAACCACTCGATGACCTATTGGGAAGTTAGAATTCCTCCGCCTTAACGAAGGGCCGTTTTCCGGCCAGGCATGTACGCACCCCGAGATCGGGAGAGTGTGGAGCCACCAAGGGCTATCTAGTAGCCCCACTGTCAAACTCCTATGGCTAAGTGAAAGTGTTAAAGCATTATAGTTTGGTTGCCTCGTTCGCTACGCTATCACCTCCTTAATAGGACCAAGACGTTGGGTTAAGTGTGAACACGCGTTTTTTGCGAGCACCTCCGCATTATATGTGTGGGGGTTGAAGCCGACGACTACAATCTTTCAGGTTATATACATATATACACAAACGGCCGCACAGGAGGCATCACATTACTTTCGGGCAAAAGTATAAATACAGCTTTACTATATTTCATAAAAACATTGTGTTTACAATGGGAATACATGTCATTCAAACATAATATTCTTCGAGCACTGGGACTCTATCAAACGAGCACCCTCAAGAACCTCTTCAAAATAGTGCTCGGCAGCTACTCGGCCTATGGCCGAACCTTGCGCCGCAACAGTGGTAGCATCCATCTCCGCCCAGTATGCCTTGACACGGGCAAAGGCCATCCATGAGCCTTCTATGCATGCCGACCGCTTCATCGCGTTGATAGGCAGCACCGCACCAAGGAACTGCTGCACTAAGCTGAAATAGCTGTTCGGCTTCGGCTTCTCCGGCCACAAATGATCTACAACAGACCTCATGGCGAGTCCGGACAACCTATTAAGTTTGGCCCATTCGGCTAGCTGATTAGTCAAGGGAAGCGGACGCTCTGGAACGTTGAATTGCAACCAAAATAGCTTGTCCACTTCATGATCTGATTGATCTTGGAAGTATTCGATCGCATCGATAGCGCTCGCCGCCACGTCCATATATGCGTCTGCCGAACTCCACAGCCGATCCAGAGGGGCATATCACGGATCTCTGAACTTCCTCCACAGCAGAAAGGGCTTCCCAGCCGCAATATCACCGGCTTCACGCAGCTCCTCCTTCTTCGCCCTCATAGCAGAGCGACTGTCTTTGGTCGCCATAGTGGCCTTCTCAAGGTCCGCTGCCTTCACTCGGTTCTCTTCTTCAAGGAACTGGCAACGGTCGGTAGTGCCTTTTAATTCTACGGCCATCTTGGCCATCTTTTCTTTGCTTTCGCAATGGGCGGCCTTCTCAGCTCTTAACTCTTCGGCTGCCTTCAAAGCAGCCGCATTACTAACCCTCACTTATTCCTTGGCTCGGGCGAGTTCCGCCCGAAGGGTCTCCACGGTGGTAGCTCTGTCTGCAGTCACAACATATTAAAGATACTAGCATCATGCTGCTCTTATTGTGTGACATTCACCAGAAAACATTACTTACCCTGTGATTCATCAAGCCGCTTGTTAACAAGCTCGATGTCGGCTTCTGCCGCATCCAGTTGCCATTTTAATTCGGCAAACTCACTAGTCCGTCTAGCCACCGGAGCTTCCACCACCTGCACATAAAGGCAGTTTGGTTATTGCCTGGGACTATGATCCTTTGTTCGCCGCCATTCTCGATGACAACCAGAGTCTCAGGGGCTATTATCTACACAGGGCACACCTAACATGTGCGGTACTATCACATATTATTTCACGTACCTCAAAGCCTGTCAGTAGACTCATAAAGGCTTCATGTAATCCACTTTCGGTGGACGAAATTCTTTCCATCGCCGTACCCATCAGCGTATGGTGTTCTTCTGAGATAGCCACTCGCCCCAACAGCTCCCTTAGAACGTCCGACCGCATAACAGACGGTGTCGGACTCTTTTGTTTGCTCTCTTCGAGAGCCGGACGCTGGGGACTTCAGGGGTCTATGGGATTATCTTCTGGCCTCACCGGATCCGGAGAGGCCCTCCGTGACGACACTTCGGGGTCGCCCGCTTCTTGAGCGGAGGAGTCCGGGGGAGGCGTTTCGCTTTCCATCATCTCCGGAAGAAGATCCCCAGAAGACGAGCTCAACTGAGAAGGGCTAAGACCCGAACTGCAAGATATATGCGGCGGTTATTTTCTCAGAAGAAAGATAGTATACCTTCACTATTAAAGTATTTTTTGGATCACTTACGACTCGTTGGAGGGCTGATCCCCCCGCGGACTTTGTGCGGCGAGAGCACCCCCCGAGGCAGGACCCTCTGTTGGAGACTTCTTCTCTCATTTGGAGGCCTCGGCTTCCGGATCCTCGGAAGCAGTCCTCTTCCTCCCCCGGTTATCCTCCTTTATGGAGGCGCTCATTCCCTCGGTTGGAACTGGCAGCGATGGGGGCCCGCTTCTGCCCATATTATTCCCCCCTGTATCTTCCTTCGAGGGCTCCGGGCAAGGTGCGAGCTCGAGCATCTTTTCCAATACCGGATTTTCCAAACCCTCGGGAAGTGGGGCTGGACACTGAATCATCTTCGCCTTTGTTAGCCAGTCCTGGTCAAAGAGTAATCTCACAGAAATAACTTCATGACGAATAAAAGACAGTGTGTTCGGTTAGAGGATTTCTTACTTGTTCGGCGGCGCGGTTACTGCTCAGACCCACGTCCTCGGTAGTATCCGGACACCCTATTTGAGGTCCGAAGAATGACTTGTACATCTCCTCGTGCGTCGGACCGAGGAAACTTTGAATGGAACGCGGTCCTTCTGGGTTGAACTCCCACAAGCGAAGGGGCCGGCGTTTGCAAGGCTGGACTCGACGAACCAGTATAACTTGCATTACCATAACCAAATTAAAATCTCCCTCGAAGAGATCATGAATGCGGCTTTGCAATATAGGCACGTCCTTGGCCGGACCCCAGCTCAGACCTCTGCTAATCCATGACATCAGTTGTGGTGGGGGGCCCGAGCGGAAAGCGGGGGCAGCCGCCCACTTGGCACTTCTGGGAGCCTTGATGTAAAACCACTCCCGTTGCCATAATCCGGACACCTCTGGAAAGGAACCTTTCGGCCACGGAGCTCCTGCCATCTTGCCTATTGACGTGCCTCTGCACGCTGCATGTTGCCCATCGATCATCTTCGGCTTCACTTCAAAGGTATGACAGGAAATGATCATCTAGAATAACAAAGATAGTAGTGATTTCGAGGGTATGATCATCTTGCCTGCACAGTAGTCAGAGTTGACCGGATCCTCGAAAGCAAACTCAACGGGCTCCTCATTAGCGAACTCTTCTCCCGACTCTACCCAAACAAGACAAACAAGCAACAAGGATACAATCAACCACGTGCAAGACCAATCAATATGATGCAATGATGATATGCTATGCGGAATGCGATGCGGGATGCAAAATGCAAGATATGACAGGAAATGCATGAACCTGGACTCAACTTGGAAATCAAGTGTGCCACTGGAAAGATGAGACGAAATCGCTTGAAAACGATATCAAGAACGCCGGAATCGGAGTTGCGGTTTGGAAATGGCAAGCGATTCAAATATGACACCGGTCTGCGATTCACAGCAAGTAGCCAACTAAATGCAATGAGATGAACATGCTACAGCAACCAAACATGACAACAAAATACATGGCAGAGATGCATACAAGATGCTTAACAAAAGTCTAGCACTGAGCTACGGCCAAATCATCCATTAATAGGTTCAAACAAGCATGGCAAAAATGCATATGGCAAACAGATTTCAGACTTAGTGAAATTAACACTTGTCTGGAATTTCAGATCAGGTAGCCCTCTTCGGAGCCACAAAACTAAATGCTACAGGACCTGAACATGGCAAAGAAAAGCATGGCATGGAGCTACTCAAAGATCTTAACAAAAGTCCCTTAGTGACCTTGAGCCAAAAGGGATCAGAAAATACAATTGCAAGCATGTGAACATAGCAAAAACATAATCAGTTCTCAGACTTAGTGAAAAACTGGCACATGCTGAAATATAACTCAAGTATGCATGTTTACGAGCTCGATGCACTCACTACAGTGCAAGTCATGACAAGACAAGCATACATCAATCAAGAAGGCACAAAATGCTAGCTAGACATGACAAGAACAAAAGCATTGCATGCACGGATCAACTACAACATCACCGGCAAAATTGTAAACAAGTTGACAATCTTCCCAGATTCACAAAGTAGCAAAAGTAGAGCTCGATTGACTCAAGCTAGGGTTCTCCATAATTGCAAACAAAGACATGGATTGATAGAGCACTACAATAATAACAAAACATCCTTAATGATCATCCTCAAAAGAGGCACAGATCAATAGGAAACAACATGAACATATGGCATCATGAGCTAAACAGCTCCAGGACTTAGTGAAATTGCTAAGTCCCTGAAAACAGAATTAGCAAGTGCACCACTTTGCAAGCTTGCACTAATCACCACACACATCACAAAAATACATGGGTTGCACCTCTGGAAAGATGACAAAACCCTTAACAAAACACATGTAAAGCATCAGGGCATATCATGCACACGTTAATCATGGCAAAAATGACAAAAACCTAAATGGGGTAGCAGATCTGACAATTAACTCAAGTTGCCATCTTCTAACAGCATTTTGGGCATCAAGATGAGCTCAAATGAAAATGATGCAATGGAATGAAATGATGTACTCTCTGAGATGAACATTTTAATATGCTATATGCATGAATCGGAGCTACGGATGCAAAGTTACGGGGCTACGAACATGTGCACTTGTACTGAAATTTCTGGGACTTAGAAGAAAAAAACACCCCGCGAGAAAAAAAATCAACTCCGGCGAGAAGAGGCCGGTTCCTCCGTCTCCGTCTCCGGCGAGGCTCGAGCGCGGCGGGGGGAGGGGAGCGGCCGGACTCCGGCGGGGCGGCCGGATCTGGCTCCGGGAGGCGCGGGCGGCGCGGATCCGAGGCGGTGGCGGCCGGATCGAGGCGGCGGCGGCAGGTGGATCGACGGCGAGGTTCCGGTGGCGGCGGCGGCGCGGCGGGCGACGAGAAGGTGAGGCGGGCGGCCGGCTCGGGCTGAGGAGGAGGCAGGCGGCGG
>NC_041382.1:485690566-485704428 GCF_002162155.2 Triticum dicoccoides | reverse complement strand
AATAGGCATATAGGGAGTTAGGAGAGTCCAAATGAGGTGCGGTTTTTGGCCACGCGATCGTGATCGAACGCTCTAGATGATGGTGCAGAGTTAGGTGGGTTTTGGGCCAAATTGGAGGGGTGTTGGGCTGCAACACACACGAGGCCTTTTCGATCCCTCGGTTAACCGTTGGAGTATCAAACAAAGTCCAAATGATACGAAACTTGACAGGCGGTCTACCGATAGTAAACCAAGGCCGCTTGGCAAGTCTCGGTCCAATATAGAAATGTTTAATCCCCACACACGAAAGAAAGCTAGAAATGACCACCGGGGGAGAACGAAGCACTGGAATGCAAAACGGACAACGGGGAAAATGCTCAAATGCATGAGACGAACACGTATGCAAATGCAATGCACATGATGACATGATATGAGATGCATGACAACGATAACAACACACGGAGACAAAGACCCGAACCCGAGGAAATAAATATAACTTAACGCCGGAAACGGCAAGAGTTGGAGTACAAATTGGGAAAGTTACATCCGGGGTGTTACAACACTCCACTACTACGAAAGGATCTCGTCCCGAGATCTAGGACTAAAAGAACGCCGTGTACTCAGAACGGAGGTGATCCTCACGTTCCCAGGTAGCTTCACGGTCGGAATGGTGTGACCACTTGACTTTGAGAAATTTTATTGACTTGTTGCGAGTCTTGCATTCAGTCCCTTCGAGAATAGCAACTGGGTGCTCATGATAAGAGAGATCTTCTTGGAGCTCAATGTCCTCGAAGTTGACGGTGCGGTCAGGAGTCTCGAAGCACTTTCGAAGCTAAGAGACATGGAACACGTCATGAACATTTGCAAAGTTTGAAGGAAGCTCGAGTTGATAGGCGAGGTCGCCTCTCTTGCTGACAATCTTGAAAGGTCCCACGTATCTAGGGGCAAGCTTCCCTTTGATACCGAAGCGACGAGTACCTTTCATAGGAGAGACGCGGAGGTAAACATGATCTCCGATCTCGAAAGTCAAATCACGGTGCTTACTATCATAGTAGCTCTTCTGACAGGATTGGGCTGCTTTGAGGTTATCACGAATGACTTTGCACATTTCTTCTGCCTCTGTGATTAAGTCATTACCCAAAAGCTGACGTTCACCGGTTTCAGACCAGTTGAGAGGGGTACGGCACTTCCTGCCATACAGAATTTCAAATGGGGCCTTGCCCGAACTTGCTTGAAAACTGTTGTTGTAGGAGAATTCAACATAAGGAAGACAATCCTCCCACTTCATGCCGAAAGAGATCACACAAGCCCTGAGCATATCTTCAAGAATCTGGTTGACACGCTCGACTTGACTGCTAGTTTGAGGATGGAAAGCTGTACTGAAGCGGATGTTCGTGCCCATGGCCTTCTGAAAAGAATCCCAAAACTTCGAGGTAAAGATGCTGCCATGGTCTGAAGAGATCACTTGTGGAATACCGTGCAGAGAGACAATACGAGAGGTATAGAGTTCCGCCAATTGAGCTGCAGCGATCGACTCTTTAATAGGCAGAAAGTGAGCCACTTTGGTGAGTTTGTCGATGACAACGAATATAGCATCATTGCCACGCTTGGACTTTGGAAACCCAGTCACGAAGTCCATTTCAATGTGGTCAAACTTCCATTCTGGAATGGCAAGAGGTTGGAGGAGACCAGCTGGCCTTTGGTGTTCTGCCTTCACTCTTCTTCAGACATCACATTCATTCACGAATTGAGCGATCTCGCGCTTCATTCGAGTCCACCAATAAGCTTGCTTGAGGTCCTGATACATCTTCGTGCTCCCAGGGTGGATGGAGAGGAGAGAATTGTGAGCCTCGTTCATGATCACTTTACGAAGGTCACCTTTGGGTACCACAATACGATCCTCGAAGAAGAGAGTATCTTTGTCATCAAGGCGGTAGCACTTGTACTTGGACTGACTCTTGGCAATCCCAATCTTCACCTTTTTCACCATAGCGTCTAGAAGTTGAGCTTGGCGAATCTGGTCTTCTAAGGTAGGAGAGACTAGAAGGTTGGCGAGGAAACCTTGAGGAACAACTTGCAGGTTAAGTTTGCGGAAAGCTTCACAAAGCTCGGGTTGATAAGGCTTGAGAATAAGACTGTTGCAGTAAGCTTTTCTGCTCAAAGCGTCAGCAATCACATTGGCCTTGCCAGGAGTATACTCAATACTCAGATTATACTCTTGAATCATTTCGACCCATCGAGTTTGTCTGAGGTTGAGATTAGGCTGAGTGAAGATGTACTTGAGACTCTTGTGATCAGTGAAAATGTCCACTTTTCTTCCCAATAGAAGATGTCTCCAAGTCAAAAGAGCATGCACAACTGCCGCCAACTTGAGATCACGAGTGGGGTAGTTCTTCTCATTAGGCTTCAACTGGCGAGATGTATAAGCAACAACTTTCTTCTCTTGCATCAATACTGCGCCAAGACCTTGGAGGGAGGCATCACAAAAGACCTCGTACGACTTGGATTCATCAGGCGGAGTCAGAACTGGAGCAGTGATCAATTTCTCTTTCAAAGTGTTGAAAGCAATATCACACTCCGGAGACCAAACGTACTTGACGTGCTTCTGAAGAAGATTAGAGAGAGGCTTCGCGATCTTAGAAAAGTTTCCAACGAATCTTCGGCAATAGCTTGCGAGACCGAGGAAGCTACGGAGTTGCTTCACGTTCTGAGGAGGTTCCCAATTCACAATTGCAGACACCTTCTTAGGATTCACGGCAATGCCCTTGGTAGAGATGATATGACCAAGATAAAGAACCTCATCGAGCCAAAATTCACACTTGGAGAACTTGGCGTAGAACTGATGTTCTCTGAGCTTATCAAGAACCAAACGCAAGTGCTTGGCATGATCTTGCTTGTTCTTGGAGAAAACCAGAATGTCGTCGAGATAGACCAAAACGAAGTCATTGGTGTAGGCGTTGAAGATGAAGTTCATCATGCGAGAGAACGTCGTAGGAGCATTGACGAGACCAAAAGACATGAAAGTGTATTCATATGAACCAAAGCTTGTCCTGAAAGCCGTCTTGGGAATATCTTGCTCACGGATTCGAATCTGATGATAACCCATACAGAGATCAAGCTTGGAGAATACTCGAGCACCTTTGAGTTGTTCGAACAGCTCATTGATGTTGGGAAGTGGGTATTTGTTCTTGATGGTCTTCTTGTTCACTGGACGATAATCAACACAAAGTCGGTCCGTTCCATCCTTCTTCTTCACAAAAAGAACACCACAACCCCACGGAGAAGAACTAGGCCGGATGAGACCCATTTTCTCTTGAATATCGAGTTGCTTCTTCAGCTCCTTCAACTCTTCAGGTCCGAGCTTGTAAGGGCATTTGCACACAGGTTCCGTGCCAGGCTCAAGATCAATAATGAATTCAACTGGCCGGTGCGGAGGCATTCCTAGAAGTTCTTCTGAAAAGACGTCTTGATATTCGCAAACGACTGGAATTTGAGAGATGGCATCCAATTCACCCTTCTCATTGAGAGAAAACAGATGGATTGTATTATCCCGAGCGGCAAAGACAATTACATCCTCAGACGAATCAGTCAACTGAATCTGCCTGGCTGCACAATCAAGCTGAGCCTTGTGCTTAGAAAGCCAATCCATTCCGAGAATAAGATCAATATCCGAGTTACCAAGGATCATTGGAGAAGCCAGAAACTTGAAATCACCCATTGAGATATAAATATCCGGAACTTCGTAGTTAGCAAGCAAGCATCTACCTGGAGAGACAACTGCTAATGGCTTATGCATAACTTGAGAAAACCACCCATGCTTAGATGCAAAAGGTCTCGAGATAAAATAATGCGATGCACCAGTGTCAAAAAGAACTTTTGCAGGAACATCGTTAACAGGAAGGTTACCCATGATGACATCTGAAGAATCCTCTACCTGAGCTGCATTCACCATATTGACCTTGGCGTACTTGGGGTTATGCTTGACCACAGCTGTACTTGCCGATCTGATAGGAGGAGGAGGAGGAAGACGCCTCTGGTTGAAACACTTGTTGGCATAGTGACCCTTCTATTGGCACTTGTTGCACGTGACCTCTAAAAGCGGACGGTGATACGGAGCACTCGATCTTGGAGCTTGAGACGAAGTCATGTTCTGAAAGCTAGGGTTGGGTGGGTGGGAAGAACCACTGCCACCTTTGCTCTTCTGCTGATACGGCTGACGGAACGGAGGAGGAGGAAGCCAATACTTCTGCTGCTTGGCCACTTGAGTAGAGGAAGAAGAAGTAACATCTCTGACTCGCTTCTTGGAAGCATCACACCTCAACTGAGCAGCCTCTTGCTTCAGTGCCATGTTGTAGAACTCATCATATCTCAAGGGCTCAAAGAGGACAAGAGCTAGCTGAATTTCTTCTCTGAGACCACCCCTGAACTACTATATCATGCTCTTCTCATCAGGGACGTCCTGCTTGGTAAAGCGGGTGAGCTTCTGGAACAACTTGTTGTAGTCATAGACAGACAAAGAGCCTTGCTTCAGATTGCGGAATTCCTCACGCTTGCTTTCAACCACGCTTTGAGGAATATGATGAGCTCAAAAATCTCGACGGAAATCATCCCAAGTGATAACACGTTCACCTCTGGAGTCCTTGTACTGCTGGAACCATTCTGCAGCTTGATCTTTAAGTTGGAAGGAAGCGAACTTAACAAAGTCCTCAGGCCTGACGTTACTGCACTCGAAATGCTTACACAGATCCACAAGCCAATCGTCAGCATCGGTTTCCTCAACACAATTGCTGAAAGTCTTTGGCCCGTTAGCAAGGAACTGGTTGAGTGAAGCAAAGTGATTCTGATTGCTGCCTTGATTCCCTTGGTTGCCTTGATTGCGCTCTTGAAGAATTTGCATGATCAACTGTGTGTTTGCATTGGTTGCGGCCATCACAGCTTGCCATGCCTCCGGAGGAGGGGGAGGTGGTGGCGGATCAGGATTCGGAGTCGTGCGCGTTGGAAGAGCCATCCTGAAGAGGTTGACCACCATTAGCACATTGACGGACAAGTATTGAAGCTGAATCCAACGAAATGAAAATTGCAACATATAGTCTTCACATCCGAACAAAATGAACGAATGCATTCCTCTTGAAATGGTCACATATCCATAAATTGAGAAGCCACGTAGAATTAAGGTAGAGAAATAAATCAACAAGGTACGGATCAAGAACGAATAATCGGTAAGAAATCCCAATCTCAAACCAATATCCGTGGAAGAAGAACTAGAGCTACCAGAATTCCCACCTATGAAACTCCCGAACCTTTCCGGTTATGCAATCAGGTGTTGGGGATACAGGGGAAGCATAATATCTCACCCAAACTAGCAAATCCTACATCCAGCTGTATCCATCCTTCAACACATAACCAAGAAAACTTTCGGAAACCATCTACCTCAACCTTCGAAAAGCATCCATTATACAAGTTATGGCGATACTCCTGAACTCCCGCCCCAGTACTAGGTGGCGTCGAGGTTATCTCACCAACGAACTATATAAAAGATATTTTCGATGTCGGCGTACTAAACTCAGGTATTCCAGAACTGCAACGATAAAATTATGACAACAACACCTCAGAGCTCAACTCCCCGGGACACTTCCACTAAACCCCTGACAGGAGGCACCAAGACAATGTTCTCATCATAAAACCATCGGAATGATTCCAAGATACCCGCGTGATCCTAAATTTTTTTAGTGAAATTTGAGAAGAGAAGAGTCAAAACTCTACGTCAGGATGCCTTACCAGAGCGATGAGGAGACAGGGAAGTAAAAAGAATTCCTAAACTCTCCGATATATAATTCCTAAATGACTCAAAACATTTTTCTAGACACAACTCGGCTGCTAAAATGATCACGCAATGGGGCTCCTAAGGTCGGGGAAGGCTCTGATTACCAACTTGTAACACCCCTAATGCGACTATATCTCCCACGTGTCGAGGCACGACTTAGAGGCATAATCGCATTGAAGGCATATGTCGCAAGTTAGGCAATCTTCACAACACCCCATGTAATATGAATAATAAAGGGGAGAATACATAGTTGGCTTACACTCGCCACATCAATCAAGTACATAAATAACATTACATCATCCAAACACTCATGGCCCGACTACGGCGCCAAAATAAAAGATAACCCAACATGCGACAACGGTCCCGTTCACCCCCAACTGGGCACCACTACTGATCATCAGGAAAGGAAACATAGTAACGTTGAGAGTCTTCGTCGAACTCCCACTTGAGCTCATACGCGTCTCCTGGAGCGGAATCATCAGGCCCTGCATCTGGTGTAATAGTAATCTGTGAGCCACAGGGACTCAGCAATCTCGCACCCTCGCGATCAAGACTATTTAAGCTTATAGGTATGGCAAGGTAAATATATGTGGAGCTGCAGCAAGCGACTAGCAAGTATGGTGGCTAACTTATTCGCAAAAGAGAGCGAGAAGAGGAGGCAAAGCGCGTGCGAGAAACTAGAGAGCAACCTGCGCAAACATTACTCCAACACCGTGTCCACTTCCCGGACTCCGCCGAGAAGAGGCCATCACGGTAACACACTCAGTTGATTCATTTTAATTAAGTTAAGGTTCAAGTTATCTACAACCGGACATTAACAAATTCCCATCTGCCCATAACCGCGGGCACGGCTTTCGAAAGTTCAAATCCCTGCAGGGGAGTCCCAACTTAGACCATGACAAGCTCTCACGGTCAACGAAGGAATAGACCTCCTCCCAAGACGTTCCGATCAGACTCGATATCTCGGTAATTCAAGACACTTCGACAGGTTAAAACAAGACCAGCAACACCGCCCGAATGTGCCGACAAATCCCGATAGGAGCTGCACATATCTCTTTCTCAGGGCACACTCAGATTGTCTAAACTTCCGGTAGGCCAGCCCAGAGTTGCCCCTGGTAGCCACCGGCGGCTGACAGTTTGGACCAACACTCAGAGGAGCACTGGCCCGGGGGGTGTTAAAATAATGATGACCCTTCAGTCTGCAGAACCCAAGGGAAAGAAAAGGCTAGGTGGCAAATGGTAAAACCAAGGTTGGGCATTGCTGGAAAAGCTTTAATCAAGGCAAAATATCAAGGGGTTCCCATTATAACCCAACCGCGTAAGGAACGCAAAATCCGGGAACATAACACCGATATGACGGAAACTAGGGTGGCAAGAGTGGAACAAAACACTAGGCGAGAGGCCGAGCCTTCCTCCCTTTACCAAGTATATAGATGCATTAAGATAACATAGCAATATAATGATATCTCAACAAGTAAATAAATGTTCCAACGAGGAATGGCCTTCAATCTTCACCTGCAACTAGCAACGCTATAAGAGGGGCTGAGCAAAGCGGTAACATAGCCAATCAATGGTTTGCTAGGACAATGGTGGGTTAGAGGTTTGACATGGCAATTTGGGAGGCTTGCAAGCAAGTGGTAGGCATCATAGCAATGACATAGCAAAAGAGCGAGCAAACTAGCATAGCAAAGATAGTAGTGATTTCGAGGGTATGATCATCTTGCCTGCACAGTTGTCAGAGTTGACCGGATCCTCGAAAGCAAACTCAACGGGCTCCTCATTAGCGAACTCGTCTCCCGCCTCTACCCAAACAAGACAAACAAGCAACAAGGATACAATCAACCACGTGCAAGACCAAGCAATATGATGCAATGATGATATGCTATGCGGAATGCGATGCGGGATGCAAAATGCAAGATATGACAGGAAATGCATGAACCTGGACTCAACTTGGAAATCCAAGTGTGCCACTGGAAAGATGAGACGAAATCGCTTGAAAACGATATAAAGAACGCCGGAATCGGAGTTGCGGTTTGGAAATGGCAAGCGATTCAAATATGACACCGGTCTGCGATTTACAACAAGTAGCCAACTAAATGCAATGAGATGAACATGCTACAACAACCAAAAATAACAACAAAATACATGGCAGGGATGCATACAAGATGCTTAACAAAAGTCTAGCACTGAGCTACGGCCAAATCATCCATTAACAGGTTCAAACAAGCATGGCAAAAATGCATATGGCAAACAGATTTCAGACTTGTCACAAGCATGGCAAACAAGCATGGCAAAAATGCATATGGCAAACAAGCATGGCAAAAATTAACACTTGTCTGGAATTTCAGATCAGGTAGCCCTCTTCGGAGCCACAAAACTAAATGCTACAGGACCTGAACATGGCAAAGAAAAGCATGGCATGGAGCTACTCAAAGAGCTTAACAAAAGTCCCTTAGTGATCTTGAGCCAAAAGGGATCAGAAAATACAATTGCAAGCATGTGAACATAGCAAAAACATAATCAGTTTTCAGACTTAGTGAAAAACTGGCACATGCTGAAATATAACTCAAGTAGGCATGTTTACGAGCTCGATGCACTCACTACGGTACAAGTCATGACAAGACAAGCATACATCCATCAAGAAGCCACAAAATGATAGCTAGACATGGCAAGAACAAAAGCATAGCATGCACGGATCAACTACAATATCACCGGCAAAATTGCAAACAAGTTGACAATCTGCCCAGATTCACAAAGTAGCAAAAGTAGAGCTCGATTGACTCAAGCTAGGGTGCTCCATAATTGCAAACAAAGACATGGATTGATAGAGCACTACAATAATTACAAAACATCCTCACTGATCATCCTCAAAAGAGGCACGGATCAATAGGAAACAACATGAACATATGGCATCATGAGCTCAACAACTCCAGGACTTGGTGAAATTGCTAAGTCCCTGAAAACAGAATTAGCAAGTGCACCACTTTGCAAGCTTGCACTAGTCACCACACACATCACAAAAATACATGGGTTGCACCTTTGGAAAGATGACAAAACCCTTAACAAAACACATGTAGAGCATCAGGGCATATCATGCACACATTAATCATGGCAAAAATGACAAAAACCTAAATGGGGTAGCAGATCTGACAATTAACTCAAGTAGCCCTCTTCTAAAAGCATTTCGGGCATCAAGATGAGCTCAAATGAAAATGATGCAATGTAATGAAATTATGTACTCTCTGAGATGAACATTTTGATATGCTATATGCATAAATCGGAGCTACGGATGCAAAGTTACGGGGCTACGAACATGTGCACTTGTACTGAAATTTCTAGGACTTGGAAGAAAAAATCACCCCGCGAGAAAAAAAAACAACTCCGGCCAGAAGAGGCAGGTTCCTCCGTCTCCGGCGACGGCGAGGCTCGAGCGCGGCGGGGGGAGACCGGGGAGCGGCCGGACTCCGGCGGGGCGGCCGGATCTGGCTCTGGGAGGAGCGGGCGGCGCGGATCCGAGGCGGCGGCGGCCGGATCGAGGCGGCGACGGCCGGTGAATCGACGGCGAGGTTCCGGTGGCGGCGGCGGCACGGCCAGCGATGAGGAGGTGAGGCAGGTGGCCGGCTCGGGCTGAGGAGGCAGGCGGCGGCGATGGGCTCGCGGGGGCCCCGAGCGGGCCTCGCGGGCCGCCGCGGCGGCTGGCGGCGGAGTGCCACGTGTCGGGCGCCTATTGGCCCGGGGCGGCGGCGGAGCATCCGGACATGTCCGTCGGCAGGATTTTTGTCCGGCGTGGCGCAGGGACGATTTCTAGGGTTTCGGGGAGGAAGGAGATCCGAAAGTCAGGGGGGTGTTTAAATAGGCATAGAGGGAGCTAGGAGTGTCCAAATGAGGTGCGGTTTTCGGCCACGCGATCGTGATCGAACGCTCTAGATGATGGAGCAGAGTTAGGTGGGTTTTGGGCCAAATTGGAGGGGTGTTGGGCTGCAACACACACGAGGCCTTTTCGGTCCCTCGGTTAACCGTTGGAGTATCAAACGAAGTCCAAATGATACGAAACTTGACAGGCGGTCTACCGGTAGTAAACCAAGGCCGCTTGGCAAGTCTCGGTCCAATCCGGAAATGTTTAATCCCCACACACGAAAGAAAGCTAGAAATGACCACCGGGGGAGAACGAAGCGCCGGAATGCAAAACGGACAACGGGGAAAATGCTCAAATGCATGAGATGAACACGTATGGAAATGCAATGCACATGATGACATGATATGAGATGCATGACAACGATAACAACACACGGAGACAAAGACCCGAACCCGAGGAAATAAATATAACTTAACGCCGGAAACGGCAAGAGTTGGAGTACAAATTGGGAAAGTTACATTCGGGGTGTTACAAATATACTACTAGTAATACTCACGCATCTTCTGGGCATCATTAAAGCACTTGTTTGCCATGTTAGAGCATCTCCAACAAAAGTGCAACATGCTATGCTTTAAAAAAGTGTTTATAGTGCTGAGATCGAGAAGTAGAGATAGAGAGTAGAGGATAGTTCTCAACATAGATGTAGCATAGATAGATAAAAAAATAGATAGTTCAACTACTCCTCGTCATCCAACTCCTCCTCGGTGATGTCCTCCTCCGATGTCTCAATATAGGCGTGAAGATACCGATCATCGTCGTATTCCCAGGGCAACGCTGCTCCTAGCCTCATGTTGAATTGAGCGTCCGCTTTTCGTGTACGCTTGTTCTCGCGATAGGTGGCTCGCTCCGCCCTCCTCTTCTCCCTCTCTGCCCTCTTTTACGCGTATAACTCACGCTCATTGATGATCTCCTGCGGGAAGCGTTGGTGCCACAACGCTATGGCTTGCTTGTCCATCTCGGTGATGCCGAGATGGTGCTCCCGCCTCCAGTTGTCGCGACGATCCTTGTTGGTGATAAGCCGCGGCAGAGGCGCGAGCACCTGTGCCCGCTCCCGCATCGGCATGTTGGGGAAGTTCAATGTTCTATGAGGCCACCGGAGGCGCCACGCCGCCGCATCATACGTGCGGGCGGCCTCGTTGGCAGTGTCGAAATTGCGGAGGCCGAGGCGCATCCTGCAGAACCGGATCTCGGCGGAGAAGCCGCCGGAGGGGCGCGCGCGGACGCCGCGGTATCCCTAAGTTTCCTGGCGACGCAGCGGCATGGTGACACGGCGGCGGCGAGGCGAGAAAGAGAGGGGAGAGAGTGGTGGCAAGGCACAGGACGGTGGGAGGCCGTTGGATTTTATAAAGCGTGCCAGACGCCGCGCGCCAAAACTAGCACGCGCCCGGCCGATTTTTCCCACGCGCGCATGATTCTTTCCCGACGTCCCTGCTATGTCTACTCTCTCACTACTGTTATATTTATTTAATATTTAATATTTATCTCTACTTCTCTACTCTCCACTCTTTTTTATTTTAAAAAACAGAGTTAGTGATGATGGTGTGCCTACCATCCTGCAATATAGGCCGTCCGATTTATATCCGACGGATAGGAAGGAAACTATGGCAATTTTGCAGAAAGATACCGACACCCCTCTCCAGATTTGCAAATAAGGCCTTCCCTCGTTCATCCATTTCTCCCACAAGATAAACTACTCATACAAATGCATATTGATGCGTGCAATGCATGGGAATCTTGCTAGTTCTAGAAAACTTTTCATCATTTGCCACACTACTGGTTGCAGATGAAGAATCTACGCAAGCATAGCGCGATACATGAGTGACGCACAATTACAAGCTGATATTCTGTTGAACAATGGAGGTTATAACCAATTACTTTTACGGAAACAATAGAAAACAGGAAATTTGAAGGGTAGGTATGAACAAAATTGGAACTGCACATGTATTGCTAAGTGATTCAATACACACATTACCAATCAAGGAGGAGAACGATGGTCGCGGTGGCCTCTGTGCATCATGGTCGGCAACGGGAGTCAGTTCATTTTCCACGACAGTCATCGGCTTCCGCGAAGCAGATCCGAGATCGTGGAAGATGGTGCCGGGGAAGAGGCTTCGTGTACGACGACGACGGTGGACTGGCTCTAGTGCGGCGTACGAGGTCGTCGATGAGGCAGATGTGCTGCGGTGGATGAGTGCGCCGATGTAGAAGGAGAGGAGCACGAAGGCTGCGGTGGCGTTGAGAAGTATATTTAGCAGTGGGTATAGAAAATGGGGAGTATTCACGTGTACTACTCTTGGTGCCGGGGTGGGGTTGGCTGGGTAGGGTGAACCTGAAGTTACAAAAACAGCCCCTACCAAGCGTCATCCGTAGGCCTATTCCGAAGGCTCTGATGGTAACTTTGCACTGCTCGAATTAGGGTCGCGGGAGATTTTCCGCCGACCTCAAAATTTTGTGACACTGAACTCCCCGTGTGGTGTACTGGGTGATTGGGCTAAGCAACTAGCGAGTAGTACTAGTAACTACTAGTACTCCCTCCATTTTTATTAACTTTGCATATTAGGTTTGACCGAAGTCGAACTTCCTAAAGTTTGACCAAGTTTATAGAAAAATATAAACATTTACCATAACAAATATGTATGATGTGAAAGTACATTCAACAATGAATCTAATGGTATTTATTTGCTACTGTGTTGCATATATTAATATTTTTTGTTATAAACTTTCTTAGAGTTCACAAAACTTGACTTTGACCAATGCTAATACGTGAACTTAAATAAAAACGGAGGGAGTACACATTTGTTTTCTTAGTTTGTACTGAATTAATCATTTGTTGTAATTGTGAAATAAATATATTAGGCTACTAACTTCGAATGTAATGGTCTATACAATTCAATAGTTGCAATCATTGTTGAATTCCAAGATATATACGGGGTCTATAGTACTTCACAATATGCTCAAACTCACATAATCCTAGTCAAATGAGAATCTAAATGCATTTCATAGTTATTACTCCCTCCGTTCCAAAATAGATAACTCAACTTTGTACTAAGTTAGTACGAAGTTGAGTCATCTATTTTGGAACGGAGGGAGTACTTTGTAGGATGCAACAAAACCAACCATAACTCTACATCATCCATTATAAAAGAAACATTTTGAACACATCCCAACGTGGGAATGAAAAGTGTAGAGAGAGCTTGTGAAGATGGAGCAGATAGGGCTGGAAAGATTGTATGTATGTGGACGAGAGAGTAGGAGGCAAACCTAACGAGACAGAGAGAGATAGAGAGAGAAAGAGAGAGGAACAAGTTAGGTCTGTGAGAAAGATGGAGACATGTAATATACATGAGATGCGTGTGCATCAGGATTCTATACACGTGGAAGGAGAAGAGACAACAGGTTTGATGAGAGAGCTGGAAAACTATGGACGAGAGGGGAAGGATCTCGTGGGTTGAGGGATTGATCATTTTGTGCGGGGGAGAGAGGGATTGGTAATTTTGTGCGGGAGATAGAGGGGGGAGGAGTCAGTCAGCCGTTGTCACATCATCCCGCTTCCAAATGGCCCTGCATTCTCTAGTGCAGTGTGGTCGCCGTCTTCGATCTCCTTGATGCCCTCTTTGAAGATTGAGGTGTTGTGCATGCTAGGGGTGCAGAGAAGCACAAGCGAGAGTGGTCGCCATATAACCTTGGATGGGGATGAATTGTGTGCTCGGGGGAGGGTGTGTGTGTGTGTGGTGTGTGTGTGTGTCAGATATTGAGAGAAATCAAATCTATAGAGAAATGTGTGTGTATGTGATGGAAAGCTACATGCTAAATAGGGTTTTCACAAAGAGATTGTGCATGCGAGATAGAGAGTGATGTGCGGGCCTTGAGGTGGGCAGGGGCCGGGTGAGGGTGTCAAAATGTGTGCATTGATGCATGTGTTACATGCGATCGTGCGAGGGACGGACGAATCGAGAGAGATGGTTGTTGTGTTACGGATGCTCCCCCCCCCCCTCTCTCTCACACACACAGAAGTAAAATAGGAGACCGTTCTCTCATGTATACACAACGTATCAGCATCTGTCTATGTCTCACTCAGGCACGATCATTTGCACATTCACACCTCTCTGTGTGTCTATCACACGCACACCGTCTCCACATTGC